>NW_026045910.1:3276666-3582777 GCF_023898315.1 Schistocerca nitens | reverse complement strand
GACTAATATTTGTCTGATACTTTTGATTAGGTTTTGGAAGTGATTTTGACAAAAACCACGTTGTTACGGTCCGAAGCCTGGCAAGCAGCATCTCGGAAACATTGGAACTGGTCAGTAGATCACACTCTGATGTCTAGGGCATCTATGAAAAGTGGTCGAACGGCAGTAAACGTTTCTTGTTAAACCATGTTTATGGCTGTCTGCAGTTACGCTGTCATCAAGGCGAATGGTTGGTAGAAACATGCACTGTGGCATGGACACAAGCCAGTGGGTGCTATTATTTTATGGGGGAGATTCACCTCGGCTTCCATGGGATCTGTGGAAGTAATCGAAAGCACCATGACAGCTGTAGACTAAGTGAACATTATTGCAGACCATCTGTATCTCTTCATGCCTTATTTTTTCCACTAAGTCGATGGCAGCTGTCAGCAGGATAACTGTCGATGTCTCAAGATCAGACTCATGCTCCAGTGGTTTGAGCGACGTGACAGTGAACCCGATGGAACACATAAGGGGCGCTGTCAGGAGTAATCTCGGAGCCAGCAAACCACTAGCTCTTAATTTACGGGAACTGCATGTCTGCATGTACACATGGGATGCCACATACTACCCCAAAGCTACCAAGGACTTGCCGAACCTATGCTGCCCAGTGTAACCTCCCCACAAAAATTTTAAAAGTCAATAATAGTGAAATTGTAACCTCCCAGGAAGAATATGAAAGTCAATGTTAAGTGGAATGTTGTCTTCCCACAAAACTGCATAATAAAAAATGAGCCATGCGTAACCTCCTTGCAAAATTAAAGAATAACAATGGCCCAAATGTAAACTCCACACAAAAGTTAAAGAATGATGATTGATCATGAACCCACAATAATATTAATTAAATAATGAAGCATGAACTGTATATAACATGTGAACAGGAATAATTAAACCTGAAAAATTTTATAAGGGCAGCAACGCTGACCTTCGGCCCTGTGAAATAATTAAACCTGAATAGGGAAACCAGAATTCTTACCTCAGTAAAACGGCATCTATATCTGCTCTTATTATTCGGCACAGCTCCGTGCAATGCTGGCCCATGTTTAATTTTGATTCTTGGAGGGAATGCATAGGAAGTATTATTTAACTTGAAATGAATCTTTTTGTTTAAAACAGTTACTTTATAAGAAAATTATTATTGGGGGCAATTCTTGAACAAATTAATTACAATTAACATATGTTATTAGCTGAGCGCAATGCTGCTTCATTACCTTCGATAACAATATACCTCGTCCTGAATCGTGACCAGAGGTGCAAGTAGAGCACGCCGCCGACCCATGTCGACGCCCGCTCAGTACAACCGTCCACTCCCTACTACTACTGCCGACACACTGCTACGGCAGACAGAGTGCAACTCGCAACTGACAACTCGCAACTGACTACTCCCTCTGCCGACTCCACACACACTACTGAACTCTCGCGCGGTCAAGCGCAGACTAGCAACGATAAATAACTCTCTGGTCAGAGATTCTGTCATGCCTCGCCATCGCTGGTACTGAATACATACAGGGTGTTTCAAAAATGACCGGTATATTTGAAACGGCAATAAAAACTAAACGAGCAGCGATAGAAATACACCGTTTGTTGCAATATGCTTGGGACAACAGTACATTTTCAGGCGGACAAACTTTCGAAATTACAGTAGTTACAATTTCCAACAACAGATGGCGCTGCAAGTGATGTGAAAGATATAGAAGACAACGCAGTCTGTGGGTGCGCCATTCTGTACGTCGTCTTTCTGCTGTATGCGTGTGCTGTTCACAACGTGCAAGCGTGCTGTGGACAACATGGTTTATTCCTTAGAACAGAGGATTTTTCTGGTGTTGGAATTCCACCGCCTAGAACACAGTGTTGTTGCAACAAGACGAAGTTTTCAACGGAGGTTTAATGTAACCAAAGAATCGAAAAGCGATACAATAAAGGATCTGTTTGAAAAATTTCAACGGACTGGGAACGTGACGGATGAACGTGCTGGAAAGGTAGGGCGACCGCGTACGGCAACCACAGAGGGCAATGCGCAGCTAGTGCAGCAGGTGATCCAACAGCTGCCTCGGGTTTCCGTTCGCCGTGTTGCAGCTGCGGTCCAAATGACACCAACGTCCACGTATCGTCTCATGCGCCAGAGATTACACCTATATCCATACAAAATTCAAACGCGGTAACCCCTCAGCGCCGCTACCATTGCTGCACGAGAGACATTCGCTAACGATATAGTGCACGGGATTGATGACGGCGATATGCATGTGGGCAGCATTTGGTTTACTGACGAAGCTTATTTTTACCTGGACGGCTTCGTCAATAAACAGAACTGGCGCATAGGGGGAACCGAAAAGCCGTTGCAGTCCCATCGTCCCTGCATCCTCAAAAAGTACTGGTCTGGGCTGCCATTTCTTCCAAAGGAATCATTGGCCCATTTTTCAGATCCGAAACGATTACTGCATCACGCTATCTGGACATTCTTCGTGAATTTGTGGCGGTACAAACTGCCTTAGACGACACTGCGAACACCTCGTGGTTTATGAAAGATGGTGCCCGGCCACATCGCACGGCCTACGTCTTTAATTTCCTGAATGAATATTTCGATGATCGTGTGATTGCTTTGGGCTATCCGAAACATACAGGAGGCGGCGTGGATTGGCCTCCCTATTCGCCAGACATGAACCCCTGTGACTTCTTTCTGTGGGGACACTTGAAAGACCAGGTGTACCGCCAGAATCCAGAAACAATTGAACAGCTGAAGCAGTACATCTCATCTGCATGTGAAGCCATTCCGCCAGACACGTTGTCAAAGGTTTCGGGTAATTTCATTCATAGACTACGCCATATTATTGCTACGCATGGTGGATATGTGGAAAATATCGTACTATAGAGTTTCCCAGACCGCAGCGCCATCTGTTGTTGAAAATTGTAACTACTGTAATTTCGAAAGTTTGTCTGCCTGAAAATGTAGTGTTGTCCCAAGCATATTGCAACAAACGGTGTATTTCTATCGCTGCTCGTTTAGTTTTTATTGCCGTTTCAAATATACCGGTCATTTTTGAAACACCCTGTATGAAACGTACACGTTTCACCAGAACTGCTGCAGTAGTGCGTAGTAAAAGCGAAACAGGAAGTTATTAAGCAGTTGGTCATAAATTTTGGGTTAATATATATATATATATATATATATATATATATATATATATATATATATATATATATATATGTGTGTGTGTGTGTGTGTGTGTGTGTGTGTGTGTGTGTGTATGTGTGTGTGAGAGAGACTATAGGTTTTCCTATGCTGCCATCTAGGATAAGTCCTGGAGAGTTATACCACATTTTCTTATTCGGCATAAAATTTGTTTTCAACTTGTTTTTACTTCTGGTAACATGTTCGTATAGTGTGTCACATAAACTTAAGTGAAATATATTACTGAGACACTGTCACTTAAAATACAAGAGATACGATAAAATGAAAATATACATTAGTGGTGCATCTCGCACATATATTGTATGGGTGAGATGAACCAGTGTACTGGGAGAGATGGACCATACAAAAAGAGTCAATCAGTGTCTCGTATTTTTAGTTTAAATATGTTATAACGAATACAGAGTTATGTTATTAAATATTTTAGTCCAAAACAATTTTATCAGTTTATTATAAATTTTGACTGAACATTGGCTTTCGTAATGACTTGATGGTGTTGAAGCATTAGTCCGTCTTTCTCTCACCACAACAATTCCACTTATTGCCAAATAATGAATAACATTCGTGTGACTTCATAACAGGAAATATACTTTTTTTTTTACAGATTTAACATTTTCAGCAGAGGATAGCCCTTTGGATACGGTTTCTGCATCCCTCTTAAATTTCACTTTTTTAAGAATCAGTATAAGGAGCAGGTGATACTTCTTCCAAAAGATTTGTATGTGGAGTCTGAAGTGTCAGTGAAAGAATTTGACTTGTGCAGATAACTCTGCCCTTTCGGTGTGGTTGGGATCAGTATGTCTTTTGACGATCTTTGAAGTGGTTGGTGGGCCAGTGTATCAGATTTTGCTCTTCCATTTGTTGCCACAGACATATCTTCCGACAAATAAGCATTGTCTGAGACTTTGGCCATCTTCAGTGGGATAATTGCATAAGGTTTGAAGTTAAATTTAATTGTGCTCCATTTGTCTCATTTTAAAACAAGTGTTCAATTTCTCCCAAATACACAGACGGGAAAAAAATCAAAACATCGAAAAATAATCAGTAGAGAGTAATGAAATTTCGAGAACACATTCGTCTAAGTAGCATATTTAAGCGATTAACATAGCAGAACCACAGGTTAATGTCTGTGCGAGATAAGCCATGTTGTTGTTGTGGTCTTCAGTCCTGAGACTGGTTTGATGCAGCTCTCCATGCTACTCTATCCTGTGCAGGCTTCTTCAACTCTCACTACCTACTGCATCTACATCCCTCTGAATCTGTTTAGTGTATTCATCTCTTGGTCTCCCTCTACGATTTTTACCCTCCACGCTTCCCTCCAGTACTAAACTGGTGATCCCTTGATGCCTCAGAACATGTCCTACTAACCGATCCCTTCTTCTAGTCAAGTTGTGCCACAAACTCCTCTTCTTCCCAATCCTATTCAATACCTCCTCATTAGTTATGTGATCTACCCATCTAATCTTCAGCATTCTTCTGTAACACCACATTTCGAAAGCTTCTATTCTCTTCTTGTCTAAACTATTTATCGTCCATGTTTCATTTCCATACATGGCTACACTCCATACAAATACTTTCAGAAACGGCTTCCTGACACTTAAATCAATACTCGATCTTAAGAAATTTCTCTTCTTCAGAAACGCTTTCCTTGCCATTGCCAGTCTACATTTTATATCCTCTCTACTTTGACCATCATCAGTTATTTTGCTCCCTAAATAGCAAAACTCCTTTACTACTTTAAGTGTCTCATTTCCTAATCTAATTCCCTCAGCATCACCCGATTTAATTCGACTACATTCCATTATCCTCGTTTTGCTTTTGTTGATGTTCATCTTATACTCTCCTTTCAAGACACGGTCTATTCCGTTCAACTGCTCTTCCAAGTCCTTTGCTGTCTCTGGCAGAATTACAATGTAACCTCAAAGTTTTTATTTCTTCTCCATGGATTTTAATACCTACTCCGAACTTTTCTTTTGTTTCCTTTACTGCTTGCTCAATATAGAGATTGAATAGCATCGGGGATAGGCTAATTGCAAATACGAAATGCCGGTGCATTAATAATCGGTGTAATCACCAGAATGTTGAATACAAGCATGCAAACATGAATGCACTATTTTGTGCAGTGCCGGATATCACATTATGGGACGGAATTCCATGCCTGTTACACTTGGTCAGTCAGTACAGGGACGGTGAATGCCGTCTGTGGATGACGCTGGAGTTGTCGTCCGATGATGTCCCATATTTCCTCGATAGACGAAAGATCTGGTGATCGAGCAGGTCAAGGCAACATGTCGACATCCTGTAGAGTATGTTGGGTTACAACAGCGGTATGTGGGCGAGCGTTATCCTGTTGCAAAACACCCCCTGGATGTTGTTCATGAATAGCAGTTCAACAGGTCGAATCACCAGACTGACGTACAAATCTGCAGTCAGGTTGCGTGAGATAACAACGACAGTGCTCCCGCTGCCATACGAAATCACACCTGAGACCATAACTCCAGGTGTAGTTTCAGCGTGTCTAGCACGCAGACAGGTTGCCTTCTTCTAACCAACACAGGGCCATCACCGGCACCGAAGCAGATCCAGCTTTCATCAGAAAACACGACAGATCTCCATCCTGCCATCCAATGAGCTTTTGCGTGACACCACTGAACTCGCAGATGGCGGTGATTTGGGGTGAGTGGAATGCGCGCTACAAGGCGTCTGGCTCGGAGCTGTCCTTGAAGTAACCGATTTGCAACAGTTCGTTGGGTCACTGTGGTGCCAAATGCTACTCAAATTGCTGCTACAGATGCAGTGCGATGCGCCAGATCCATACGCCGAACACGATGGTCTTCCCTCTCTGTAGTGACACGTGACCGTCCAGAACCTGGTCGTCTTGCGACCGTACATTCTCGTTAGCACCGCTGCTAGCAATCATGTACATTATCTACATTCTTGCCAAGTCGGTCTGCAGTATCGCAGAAGGAACATACAGCATCTCGTAGCTCTATTACGAGACCTCGTGTAAACTCGTTGACGGGTTGATAAATGCGTCTTTGTCGCCCTAAAAACTGTGTTGCATTCTTGACTAACATAAACTCACCACGTCCAAACTCAAAGGTTACACGACTGGCGTGAAATCTGAATGACACCATCTTTCTTTCTTTCGTTTACGCCATAGTCTCGCAGCGATCGCAGGGTCGGCGTGGTTAGAACGGATTTGGCAAGGTTAGTTTTAGGGGTGGCCAGATGCCCTTCCTGCCGCCACCCCGCACCCCAGGGATTTAATCCGTGTACCCCAGCTGTCTGCATCTAGTGTATATCGTGAAACAGTGCGAACGTGTTTGAAATGTCAGCGACGCGTGTAACTGAGGCGGAACGTGGGGACCAGCCCGGTATGCACCTTGCGGGATGTGGAAAACCGCTTAAAAACGACATCCAGGCTGGCCGGCACACCTGCCCTCATTGTTAATCCGCTGGGACGATTCGATCCGGGGCCGGCGCGCCTACCCGAGTAGAGGAAGCAGCGCGTTAGCGCTCTCGGCTACCCTGGCGGGTGAATGACACCATTTTTCAGACGTAGAAACACGCCTACCAACCTTCATTTATGTCATACGACTCCCTCTTGGTGCTGCTGGTTTTTTTTTTTTTTTCGGTGTACCACCGGTCTGTGTCTTTCGATAGTCTGGACCAGATAGACTACCCCGACTTTTGTCTGTAAGCGGCGAATGTGCAAACGAAGCCTGAACACTAAAATTATGTAACTACACGATAAAACTTTTCCGGGTTACCAGAACAAAGAACGTGATTTTTTACCCCAGAATTAACACGGCAAAGACAGAAACACTTCTACACCATGTTCGTTCACGAAAGAGTTTCCTCGCAAGTAGAGAGCCTATATACAAAGAGAGAGGAGAGAGAGACAGACAGAGAGAGAGAGGGCAATGCTCCTTAGACCACAGATAACACGCGCAGGCGGCCGCCATTTTTTGCCACGATTCGAGCGGGATATACTGCCACCTGTAGACTATTACAAGACATGAATTTGACGAAGTTAGTAGGCTCTAATTTTTAGGAATGTCTTTCCTTCCCACCTTAATATACTATGAAGCGCCAGAGAAACTGGTATAGGCATGCGTATTCAAGTACAGAGAGATATGTAAACAGGCAGAAAACGGCGCTGCGGTCAGCTTGTACCTTGTCAATGTCTGTTCTCAATTGATTCTGACCTGTTATTAAGTTTCCTATCACTTCTCGAGATTTTTTTGCCTCGTCTTCAATATGACTTAGGAGTAACTGAATTTTTTTGTTTTGTTCTTTAATCTCACGCATTTGTCTCATAGTTTGCGCAATTTGTTTCGTCGTTTCTGCATTCTGAATTTTAATTTGGTTCGCAATTTCTTTATTTTGTCTTGTCATGGTTACCGTCATTTGTTGTAATAATTCTGCCAGATTGGTGGGTCCTATTGCGTTTTCTTCCGACGTTCTACGCTCTGTACTTTCGCTCAAGTGTTGGTTTGCAACCGATTGCATTGAACTGTGCGGTGACACGTTTCTGCTCGAATTCCTTGTACTCTGTGGTGAGGGAGCTCTGATTACTTGTACTATGGGTTCTACGTATTCAAGACGCAAGTTAGAATCCTCATCGGCTGTCTCTCTACTTTCCTGTTCCTCTGTCGTATGCTGACCTAGGTTTTCTGTGCCTTGGCGTACATTATCCTCGTTATGGTGCGTTATCTGTCCTATTTCTCGCGATACTGCATCGTCTGTTGGACTGTCCTCTATTCTCTGTCCATCTTCATGATGGGTCTCTACCTCAATTCGGTCAATGTCTCGATCTGCCATTGCTAATCTTTCCGAATCCCTTATTTTCTGTTTTAAAAGCAATTCACGCGCCCTACTTCGCGTCAACATGCGCTCATACGATCCCACGCGTTTCATAAACTTTATGTACACACGACTTGACACTTATTATACCCAAGACTGACAATCCATTCACTTACTTGTTGGGTCAGAACAAACTTGTCAACGATGTATCCGTCACCTGTGCGCTTGCATTGGAGAGAAAACTTAATTCTAACAATATTAAAATTCATAACTTTATTATGCTATTGTCTCCGCTAGAATGTCTCACTTTCTACTGAATACTTTCTTACTATCTATCGCTGCAGCTACTGTTTTTGACTATTTATGCCTTTCAAAAAAAATTTTATTACGAAAATTTTTTTAACAGGATATTTTTCTGACCCAGTTGGGCATGTGGTCGACCTTCAATCATGGTATTTTACCATCCTGGCAGGGTCGCCATTCTCTAACATTCTGCGTGGTGTCTGTCTGTTCTAAGTAGTGTCTCCCTACCACTTTCGGGAAACGACGCTCTGAGCGTGTTTTTTAGGGAATGGACTAGTTTGAACCTGAGACCTGTTGCTGGTAAGGAGACGCCAGACCACACGACATGTAGAGTTCAGAAGAGTTCAGTGAGACTAGCGATGATATAATCAAATACTTAATGATTTCAGCGTCAGCTCCACTGCACTCCCTGTAAAAGAATCTTAATACTAACTAAATTTACTGGAAGGGGTTCAAGGCATTATTATTTTTAGTTAGCTGGTAAAATAACGTCAAAAAAGCAGTTAAGTTTACCATTCGAAATTTTATTCTACTCACAAAACATTGTTTATAAATTGCACTATTGATAAAAGGAAATATTTTAATACAGGATGATAAAAACCAACTGCGTTCAACAAAAATGTGAACGAATATTCCCTAAATGGGTTTCCAAGTTCTACAATGGATCGAAGGATGACCTATGCCATATCACATCTATAATCTAGATTTAAGTTAAGTTTCATAAAAGAGAATACTATCAAAATTATCTACAGTGACCCTCAATTACCTTTAATTACTTATCTAACTTGTCGTAAATTACAGTGGATGATGTGGCTTCTCAATAATTGTTGTTGTTGTTGTTGTTGTCGTCTTCAGTCCTGAGACTGGTTTGATGCAGCTCTCCATGCTACTCTATCCTGTGCAAGCTTCTTCATCTCCCAGTACTTACTGCAACCTACATCCTTCTGAATCTGCTTAGTGTATTCATCTCTTGGTCTCCCTCTACGATTTTTACCCGCCACGCTGCCCTCCAATGCTAAATTTGTGATCCCTTGATGCCTCAAAACATGCCCTACCAACCGATCCCTTCTTCTAGTCAAGATGTGCCATAAACTTCTCTTCTCCCCAATCTTATTCAATACCTCCTCATTAGTTACGTGATCTACCCACCTTATCTTCAGCATTCTTCTGTAGCACCACATTTCGAAAGCTTCTATTCTCTTCTTGTCCAAACTAGTTATCGTCCATGTTTCACTTCCATACATGGCTACACTCCACACAAATACTTTCAGAAACGACTTCCTGACACTTAAATCTATACTCGATGTTAACAAATTTCTCTTCTTCAGAAACGATTTACTTGCCATTGCCAGTCTACATTTTATATCCTCTCTACTTCGACCATCATCAGTTATTTTACTCCCTAAATAGCAAAACTTCTTTACTACTTTAAGTGTCTCATTTCCTAATCTAATTCCCTCAGCATCACCCGATTTAATTTGACTACATTCCATTATCCTCGTTTTGCTTTTGTTGATGTTCATCTTATACCCTCCTTTCAAGACACTGTCCATTCCGTTCAACTGCTCTTCCAAGTCCTTTGCTGTCTCTGACAGAATTACAATGTCATTGGCGAACCTCAAAGTTTTTACTTCTTCTCCACGAATTTTAATATCTACTCCGAATTTTTCTTTTGTTTCCTTTACTGCTTGCTCAATATACAGATTGAATAACATCGGGGAGAGGCTACAACCCTGTCTCACTCCTTTCCCAACCACTGCTTCCCTTTCATGCCCTCGACTCTTATAACTGCCATCTGGTTTCTGTACAAATCGTAAATAGCCTTTAGCTCCCTGTATTTTACCCCTGCCACCTTCAGAATTTGAAAGAGAGTATTCCAGTTAACATTGTCAAAAGCTTTCTCTAAGTCTACAAATGCTAGAAACGTAGGTTTGCCTTTTCTTAATCTTTCTTCTAAGATAAGTCGTAAGGTTAGTATTGCCTCACATGTTCCAACATTTCTACGGAATCCAAACTGATCTTCCCCGAGGTCCGCTTCTACCAGTTTTTCCATTCGTCTGTAAAGAATTCGCGTTAGTATTTTGCAGCTGTGACTTATTAAACTGATAGTTCGGTAATTTTCACATCTGTCAACACCTGCTTTCTTTGGGATTGGAATTATTATATTCTTCTTGAAGTCTGTGGGTATTTCGCCTGTCTCATACATCTTGCTCACCAGATGGTAGAGTTTTGTCATGACTGGCTCTCCCAAGCCCATCAGTAGTTCTAATGGAATGTTGTCTACTCCCGGGGCCTTGTTTCGACTCAGGTCTTTCAGTGCTCTGTCAAAGTCTTCACGCAGTATCTTATCTCCCATTTCGTCTTCATCTACATCCTCTTCCATTTCCATAATGTAGTCCTCAAGTACATCGCCCTTGTATAAACCCTCTATATAATCCTTCCACCTTTCTACCTTCAATAATTATATAACAGAAAAATCATCGCGTTTCAGATTTTTACTTCAAGTAGGAAATGTGAACACCATGAGATTTAATTGACGATCGACACTAGTATTACGCAAAAAGGGGATGTGACAGATGAGACTTCTGCAGTTCTGAGTGAAGCCTTATGCGCTCAAAAGTTCGGCATCACGTGTGTTCATTACCTTGTCGGTGTTCAGGCAGTGTCAGGGGAACACCATGAGATTTAATTGACGATCGACACTAGTATTACGTAAAAAGGGGATGTGACAGATGAGACTTCTGCAGTTCTGAGTGAAGCCTTATGTGCTCAAAAGTGCGGCATTACGTGCGTTCATTACCTTGTCGGTGTTTAGGCAGTGTCAGGGGACGGCGGGCGGCACAGCTCCATACAGCTCGCCGTCTCGGAAGCAACTCCCTCCTAACTTCTCCTTACTACAATTTACCGAAGTTGGTTTAAAAAAAGCTATCTGGCTGTGTTTTCAACTGACCAATCAGGGTCTCAATGTTAACCTTAAGCACCGCCTACAAAAATTCTGTCTATCCAATGAGAAACATACTTTTCGTGGTGGGGCAATGTTTTTATCGTTTGCAACGTAACAGAGACGCGGAAAAGTCTCTCGCTAAAACTTGCAGCTGGTGTGGCCCTTTTAGTGTTATCGTAAGGTCTATAGTGTTCTTCTGGAGGGCTCTATCTTTTAACATGGGCTGGGGGGGTGGTTCGGACGGTCGGCTGACGACGTGGGTGTCCGACCCTTATCGTAGGACCTCCCAGCCTACACGATTCTGCTCTCGGCTTCTGTTCTCATTTCTCCCCTCGGAACTGCGTCTGTCTCACGGTGGGAAGGTATGACATGCATTTAGGCATTCTTGTGTTAGTCTGTGGTATTCCATTTGCTCACTCGTTACGCGTATTACTTTGGTTAATTTAATGTCACGATTTATTCGGAGCTATGTGACATATTGCCAGATTTGCTTATCATGTCAGGGTTTTAGTGGAAGGTGTTGGATTTGCCTGACACCTTACAGGGTCATCAAAAAGTGCCAGAGTGCGAACCATTCAACGAACCATAATCGATATGGGTTTTCGGAGCCGAAGGACCATTCGTGTTCCCTTGATGACTGCATGACATAAAGCTTTACGCTTCACCTGAGCCCGTCAACACCGACATTGGACTGTTGATGTCTGGAATCATGCTGCCTGATCGGACGAGTCTCGTTTCAAATTGTATCAAGCACATGGAGGTGTACGGGAATGGAGGCAACATCATGAATGCATGGAATCTGCATGTCAGCAGTGGACTGTTCAAGCTAGTGGAGGCTCTGTAATGGCGTGGGGCGTGTGGAGTGATATGGGACCCCTGATACGTCTAGATACGACTCTGACAGAGGACACGTACGTAAGCATCCTGTCTGATCACCTGCATCCATTCATGTCCACTGTGCATTCCGACGGACTTTAGCAATTCCAGCAGGACAATGAGACACCCCTTACGTCCAGAATTGCTACAGAGTGGCTCCAGGAACACTCTTCTGAGTTTAAACACTTCTACTGACCAACAAACTCCCCTGAAATGAACATTATTGAGCATATCTGGGAAGCCATACAACTTGCTGTTCGGAAGAGGTCTCCACCCCTTCGTATTCTTACGGATTTATGGACAGTCCTGCAGGATTCGTAGTGTCGATTCCCTCCAGCACTACACCAGACACTAGTCGAGTCCATGCCACGTCGTGCTGCGGCACTTCTCCGTGCTCGCGGGGGCTCTGCACGAGTGGATCTAGAAACTACGTCTTATACCGGAAAAACACAGAAGACGTACTTCCGTAATGATGTTTATAAGCGCTGAAGAATTAAAGCATGGTAAAACAATATCGCAGTAGCTGACTTTCCAAAACTCATCTTACGTATTGCCAAATGTATTGAGGTTGACGGACATCATTTTGAGAATTTATTGCATTAATGTGGTATTTACAGGTAATCACGCTGTAACAGCATGCGTTCTCAGAAATGATAAGTTCACAAAGGTACATGTGTCACATTGTAACAACCGAAATAAAATGTTCAAACGTACCTACGCTCTGTACTTTAATTTAAAAAACCTACCTGTTACCAACTGTTCGTCTAAAAGTGTGAGCCACATGCTTGTGACTATAACAGCGCCATCTATCACAAAGCGAAAAAAGTAGTCAAAATAAAACATTCATATTTCTTTACGTACTACACGAATATGTAATAAAAATGGGGGTTTCCATATAAAAAAAACGCAGTTGTTGATATCCGTTGAACCTATGGCAGCGCGATCTATCGGGCCAACCATAGCGCGATCTGGTTTTCCCCTTCAAGCTAGACGAGTTTCGTTCTTTGTAGTTTTTTGGTTTGATGCTTATTTCGTGAGATATTTGGCCCAGTGACTATCAATGGACCACCCTGTATAATCTTGAATACTACACGCTACACGCAACAATACGACCGGCAGGCTAAATGTTTTGTAGCTAATAGCCTGTGTTTTTCCTTCACAAGACAAGAAATCTGTAGACGTGCTTTTCCGAAGGTCTTCAGAACAATAATATAGCTGCAATAAGCACTGCGAACTTAAGATTCGTGAGAGACCAGTGGCAAAAAAGGCGTAGCAGCTGATCAGCCAGTCACGTACGATTTCACCAATGGCCTCTCTCTCTCTCTCTTTTTTATATATATATATATATATATATATATATATATATATATATATATATATATATGTGTGTGTGTGTGGAGTCACCTAACATTACCGCTGGATATATTTCGTAAACCACATCAAATACTGACGAATCGATTCCACAGACCGAACGTGAGGAGAGGGGCTAGTGTAATTGGTTAATACAAACCATAAAAATATGCACGGAAGTATGTTTTTTAACACAAACTTACGTTTTTTTAAATGGAACCCCGCTAGTTTTGTTAGCACATCTGAACATATAAACAAATACGTAATCAGTGCCGTTTGTTGCATTGTAAAATGTTAATTACATCCGGAGATATTGTAACCTAAAGTTGACGCTTGAGTACCACTCCTCCGCTGTTCGATCGTGTGCATCGGAGAGCACCGAATTACGTAGGGATCCAAAGGGAACGATGATGGACCTTAGGTACAGAAGAGACTGGAACAGCACATTACGTCCACATGCTAACACCTTTTTATTGGTCTTTTTCACTGATGCACATGTACATTACCATGAGGGGTGAGGTACACGTACACACGTGGTTTCCGTTTTCAATTACGGAGTGGAATAGAGTGCGTCCCGACATGTCAGGCCAATAGATGTTCAATGTGGTGGCCATCATTTGCTGCACACAATTGCAATCTCTGGCGTAATGAATGTCGTACACGCCGCAGTACATCTGGTGTAATGTCGCCGCAGGTTGCCACAATACGTTGTTTCATATCCTCTGGGGTTGTAGGCACATCACGGTACACATTCTCCTTTAACGTACCCCACAGAAAGAAGTCCAGAGGTGTAAGATCAGGAGAACGGGTTGGCCAATTTATGCGTCCTCCACGTCCTATGAAACGCCCGTCGAACATCCTGTCAAGGGCCAGCCTAGTGTTAATTGCGGAATGTGCAGGTGCACCATCATGCTGATACCACATACGTCGACGCGTTTCCAGTGGGACATTTTCGAGCAACGTTGGCAGATCATTCTGTAGAAACGCGATGTATGTTGCAGCTGTTTGGGCCCCTGCAATGAAGTGAGGACCAATGAGGTGGTCGCCAATGATTCCGCACCATACATTTACAGTCCACGGTCGCTGTCGCTCTACCTGTCTGAGCCAGCGAGGATTGTCCACGGACCAGTAATGCATGTTCCGTAGATTCACTGCCCCGTGGTTTGTGAAATCTGCTTCATCGGTAAACAGATAGAACTGCAACGCATTCTCTGTAATTCCCATTGACAGAATTGCACTCGATGATTAAAGTCATCACCATGTAATTGCTGATGTAGCGACACATGAAACGGGTGAAAGCGGTGACGATGCAGTATGCGCATGACACTACTTTGACTCAGTCCACCGGTTCTCGCAATGTCCCGTGTACTCATGTGTGGGTTCACGGCAACAGCAGCTAACACACCAACTGCCCCCGCTTCTCCTGACGGGCCTGTTACGGACCCGTTTGCGTGCTACGACCTTACCTGTTGCATACAGTTGGCGGTAGATGTTTTGCAATGTGCGGCACGTTGGATGCTCTCTGTCCGGGTACCGTTCTGCATACACCCTGCAGGCTTCAGCTGCATTTCGTCTTTCGTCGACACTCGCCATAGGTGAGTATCATCTCCGCCTTTTCAGAGTTCGAATACACCATGGTCACAGTTTCTACAACACTACACTATCACAGACGTCTGGTAACACGGTGTACTACAGTAGGTCTGCGTGCGGATACGAATGCAGAATAATAATAGCACCAAGCGCTACATGCGGACACTGCGACAGCTAGACCAAACCACAACAGTGCACTACAGCCACACTCGTAAACATGGTCGTCATCGTAAACATGTCCCTGCAGATGCTGCTCGCCGAACGTGGCCCGTGTTTGTTACAACACGCAACTGAACGTCGGAGGTTTCAAGCGTCAAAAAATGGTTCAAATGGCTCTGAGCACTATGGGACTTAACATCTGTGGTCATCAGTCCCCCAGAACTTAGAACTACTTAAACCTAACTAACCTAAGGACATCACACACATCCATGCCCGAGGCAGGATTCGAACCTGCGACCGTAACAGTCGCGCGGTTCCGGACTGAGCGCCTAGAACCGCGAGACCCCCGCGGCCGGCTCAAGCGTCAACTTTAGGTTAAAATATCTCCGGATGTAATTAACATTTTACAATGCAACAAACGGCGCTGATTACGTATTTGTTTATATGTTCAGATGTGCTAACAAAACTAACGTGGTTCCATTTTAAAAAACGTAGGTTTGTGTTAAAAACATTCTTCCGTGCATTTTTGTATGGTTTGTATTAAACAATTACACTAGCCCCTCTCCTCACGTTCGGTCTGTGGAATCGGTTCGTCAGTATTTGATGTGGTTTACGAATATATCCAGCGGTAACGTTAGGTGACTCACCCTATATATATGTGGTGAACATAATAAAACCGACAAACTGCAGGGACTGATTCCTGACTGGAAATGAAGAAAAAAAGCCCTATGAACATGTGTCCGGAAATGGATGGTGTGCATGCGACGACAACAAATTGTCTCAGAACACACTACAGAGCAGCATCCCATCCACAACAGATGCTCAGATTGGCCTCCATGGGATTGCAGGCAATACGGATAGTAGCCGCTATGATGCAGGATACACATAATCGTACTTTGCCTTACACCATGTTGGTGGGCAATTTGCCTGAAGCATGTACTGGGGTTCGTCTCAATAACCCGTAGAACCCTGTCCTCTAAATGTGGTGTATGCATAGTCCGCCGCATTCTAGCAGGTTCCTCTGTCTGAAAGGACCCATGAGCACACAATCGCCCAAGAACTGATGAAATGTGAGATGTGGTTGGAATCCTTGAGGATACTTGTTTGGTATAGCCGTGCTGCCTCTCGCCCGTTTCCATCTGCTTGGCAGTACACGAAGACCGTCTCGGATTGTTCGCGACATGAATAGTGAACCATTCTGCTGCTTACAGTATGCTGCGTCAATCACATAGCCTGCAGCACACAAGGAACACACGGCATGTGGTCAGAGAACCTCTCATTCGTCAGCGCCATCTACCGTGGCAATGATGCATTCCCGGACACATGTCCATAGGACCCATTTTTCTCAGTTTTCAGTCATGAATCCCTCCATGCAGTTTGTCGGTTTTATTAACGTTCGCCCTGTAGAATACCGCAGTTTTCCTAAAGTTTTCAAAACCATAACCCAACTTCAGAAAGCACTGCGAAGCACATGTCCGAAAGAACAGACGCCATATGCGGAAAGCAAGAGAATGTAAACCAGTTTCATGCATGAGAAGCATATATTTCGGTAATTGTCTGTTGATGTTATCACAGGCTCTTTCCATGGCATTTAAAATTTTTTTGTGGAATCCAGCAATTCGCCGTTTCTTATACGGGGTGATCAAAAAGTATCTCCGCAGTTCCGTATGATAGCCTCGCGTGCCGTATGCCGCAGTGAATATCAGCAAGAAGTGAAATTGAAACGCGAGATGTATGCGTGGTTGCACCATCTTGTTGAAAATAACCGTTCAGTATTTCACTTTCACAAGTTCTCCTATGAATGGGTACAGAATATCACTGCAGTGTCGTTGTGCGTTTATTGTTTCGGTTAAAAATATGGGACCCACAATCGACGTCTAGAAATTGCAATCCCAACTCCTATTTTCACAGAATGAAGTGGTTCCTCATGAATACGCAATGAATTTGCAATACTCCACATACGAGAATTTTTCGAGTTCATGTACCCGGATAAATGAAACCACGTCTCATCAGTGAAAAACGATTCATTAAGAATATTCCTTCCATTTTGTTGAACGAAATTTTTGAACCATTGACAATAATGCAGTGTTTTGCCATGATCAGTGTTTTTGAGTTCTTGCACGACTGTCTCTTTATATGGGCACCAACATCGATTTCCTAGACGAGTTTTCTTATTGACTTTTTCGGACTCATGGACATTTTATCGGAAATATCGAATAGTTTATACTCAGACAGAACGCTAGGACGACCACTTCTCGGTGCATCTATCAACCCGTACTTCGAAATTTGTTAAGCCAAATCTCGCACAGTAACGCGATGTGGGAGTGTTGTTTCCGGGAAAACTGAATTAAATGTTTGATGAACTGAAAATGCGTATTTACCGCCAGCTTTGAACATTTGTTCGACTAAAAACACACGTTCTTCAACGGTAAGCATTTTAACAGTGACAAAAACGACCAACGAACAAAGGAACTAAACTTATATGTTCACGTCAACACGTAACGACACACACCAACGATACTACTGACGCTGGCTGAGTTAAACGAAACATTGGAATGTTGGGAGAGTCCGCTCATAGACTTAATAAATAAAGAAGTCCGCTTGAAGGGAAGTAACCCAGGCAGGTGAACAATCACACGCTACGCGCGGCTAACAATCATACGGCACTGCGGAGAGACTTTGAAACCCCGTACTTCACTCGATTTTCTAATACACGAGTATTTTCGTGAATTAACTTTTGCTTCAAAAGCGAATATGTCGAAGATCCTTGCCTTTTGTGGCCAAGATTTAGCAACTATTGTGGAATTGGTTTCTCGTCTGTTGGAAAACAGTTTCATTGCTTTTGACGGTTTATTATCACGCCTGTGAGGTTCTCTCTTAAGCTACAGTTGTAGTGGCTTATTTGATACGTTAAATAATGTAGGTGTTACATTCCATATAGGTTTCCTACGCTCCACTTCACTGATTTGGCCGAAAGTGCAGTGAACAAAACTGTACTTTATTGGATGGATAAACGATGTCTTTGTGTAAAATGTCAGTTCTTCTGGTGTTTCATTAGTATTTTTTGTTATTAACGAAAAATGACATTATTTAGTAAATGTGTGTACGTTACAAGAGAATCGTAAATAAGCTATCCTATAATTCACAATTTCGTATCTCTCAGGGCGCTTACGAAACTAATTAACCACAAATCTTGTGTAATTTTTTTAGTTATTGTCGATTTTTGTGGCATTACCTACACTCCCTATTGTAAAAACTGTGTAACAAATAAATACAAACATTAGTATTCGCATTCAACCGATGTCGTATTCAGAAGTGTTGCTTCCTGGCAACTTACGGCGCTGCTGTCGCTGGCGGTAACAAAAACTAGTGTCGTGGCTGTTACACTGTGCAGCGAATTAACGATTCGAGAGAGACGCGTGGAAAAAACAAATGGCGTAACAGCTGATGAGCCAATCTCGTGAGACTTCACCAGCGGCTCATCCCCCCCTGTGCCTCCTCCTCCTCCTCCTCCTCCTCTCTCTCTCTCTCTCTCTCTCTCTCTCTCTCTCTCTCTCTCTCTCTTTGTATATACACTACTGACCATTAAAATTGCTACACCAAGAAGAAATGCAGATGATAAACGGGCATTCATTGGACAAATATATTATACTAGAACTGACATGTGATTACATTTTCACGCAATTTGGGTGCACAGATACTGAGAAATCAGTACCCAGAACAACCACCTCTGGCCGTAATAACGGCCTTGATACGCCTGGCCATTGTCAAACAGAGCTTGGATGGCGTGTACAGGTACAGCTGCCCATGCAGCTTCAACACGATACCACAGTTCATCAAGAATAGTGACTGGCGTATTGTGACGAGCCAGTTGCTCTGCCACCATTAACCAGACGTTTTCAATTGGTAAGAGATCTGGAGAATGTGCTGGCCAGGGCAGCAGTTGAACATTTTCTGTATCCAGAAAGGCCGGTACAGGACCTGCAACATGCGCTCGTGCATTATCCTGCTGAAATGTAGGGTTTCGCAGGGACCGAATGAAGGGTAGAGCCACGGGTCGTAACACATCTGAAATGTAACGTCCACTGTTCAAAGTGCCGGCAATGCGAACAAGCGGTGACCGAGACGTGTAACCAATGGCACCCCATACCATCTCGCCGGGTGATACGCCAGTATGGCGATGACGAATACACGCTTCCAATGTGCGATCACCGCGATGTCGCCAAACACGGATGTGACCATCATGATGCTGTATACAGAACCTGGATTCATCCGAAAAAATGACGTTTTGCCATTCGTGCACCCAGGTTCGTCGTTGAGTACACCATCGCAGGCGCTCCTGTGTGTGATGCAGCGTCAAGCGTAACCGCAGCCACGGTCTCCGAGCTGATAGTCCATGCTGCTGCAAACGTCGTCGAACTGTTCGTGCAGATATTTGTTGTCTTGCAAACGTCCCCATCTGTTGACTCGGGGATCGAGACGTGGCTGCACGATCCGTTACAGTCATGCGGATAAGATGCGTGTCATCTCGACTGCTAGTGATACGAGGCCGTTGGGATCCAGCACGGCGTTCCGTATTACCCTCCCGAACCCACCGATTCCATATTCTGGTAACAGTCATTGGATCTCGACGAACGCGAGCAGCAATGTCGCGATACGATAAACCGCAATCGCGACAGGCTACAATCCGACCTTTATCAAAGTCGGAAACGTGATGGTACGCATCTCTCCTCCTTACACGAGGCATCACAGCAAAGTTTCACCAGGCAACGCCGGTCAACTGCTGTTTTTGTATGAGAAATCGGTTGGAAACCTTCCTCATGTCAGCACGTTGTAGGTGTCGCCACCGGCACCAACCTTGTGTGAATGCTCTGAAAAGCTAATCATTTGCATATCAGAGCATCTTCTTCCTGTCGGTTAAATTTCGCGCCTGTAGCACGTCATCTTCGTGGTGTAGCAATTTTAATGGCCAGTAGTGTAGGTTCTCTGGTCGCAAGTAGCAGGAGGTTCTATCCAGTGGCGCATTTGTGAAATACGCCACTGGCCTGTGTCACACAGTGGTCCAGTTCTCCCCGAGTTGCCCTATTATTTCAGTACCTCTTATCTGTGAATGTGTGCGGTGGCTGCCTATGGTACGTTTGTGTGGTGTCGATTCATTTAGCTACGACTACGTTTCGTTTAAGAAGGCTGATAAATGGGCCCCATCTTCAGAAGAAGGGGAGGGACGTCGGCACAGCGCTGTGACAAGTACGAAGCGTCGGATCGTGCTGGCGGACGCGGCGAGGCGATGGGGCCACAGGGGTGGCGGTCACGTAGTCGCCATCAGCCATCAGCGCCAACGAGACCCAATTGGCGCAATGAGAGAGGGAGATCGCCGCAGCGGCTCGCCCACACACCTCACCTCACTCTGCGCCGAATCGCCGCCCGGGCCGCACACTCGCTCCTCCTGATCGACGCCTACACGAGAGCGAAAATAAAAGGACAAGCCGGTGAGTACCGCCGGGGCCCGAACACGGCTGCAGCTGGCGCCTCGGTATTGACTGCCGCTGAGCGGCGCCTTCAACTGCTTGTCGTGAGATGACTAGAGTAGCATCTGTCGCGAGATCTTCGTGCTGTCCTCAACTTAAGCCGGGTTCACACAGGCAACAAAAGTATCGCCACTGCTAATGGCGAACTGCAGTTGTTTTGTAGTTGCATGTGTGAACTCCTAGTTTTCGGTGGCGCCATTTAAGAAGCGCAACTTTTGTCACGCCACCAAAAGTTGAACTTGGTTCTACTTTGTTGCGCCATTTTGCCTCTACACAATCGAATAGCGTCATTCGATTGCTACCTCGCGGCTGGATTCCAACCTTTCTAGTGCGTATTCGTTCGCAGATAGTGCTTTTGTTTGTGCGTTTGCTGTTAATATGTCGACAAAGTGGTCAACAGCGGCAATTATGAGATTCTTGGAGGTGTATCAAGAACGAGAATGCCTTCGGAACCACAAAAGCGAATCATACAAAGACAGAAATTTGAGAGATGCTGCATTAATTGGCTCAAATGGCTCTGAGCACTATGGGACTCAACTGCTGAGGTCATTAGTCCCCTAGAACTTAGAACTAGTTAAACCTAACTAACCTAAGGACATCACAAACATCCATGCCCGAGGCAGGATTCGAACCTGCGACCGTAGCGGTCTTGCGGTTCCAGACTGCAGCGCCTTTAACCGCACGGCCACTTCGGCCGGCTGCATTAATTGAAATAGTAAACAGTATGCGTGAATATGTACCTGGAATTGATGTAGCTACAACAAAATTAAAAATTCGGAGCATTCGAAATCCTTACACGAATGAACATAAAAAAGCACTGAAATCACTTAAGTTTGGTGCGTCTACAGACGGTGTTTATAAACCCAGCCTTGCTTGGTTTGAAGCTGCAGACCGCTTCTTAAAACATGCAGTCGAGACAAGAAAGACGAGAAACACTTTGGTAAGTAATATTTTACATTTATTATGTTTCCAAAACATCTTATTTAGTAAGATGTACAGCCGTTTAATCAGCTGAGATAGGTGACGCCATTTTGCAAACTGCGCAATTACGAAGAATTTGTGGCGTCCTGTGTGAACGGTAGCTCACAGCGCCACTCCAGAATGACTTCACTTGTGGCGATACTTTCGTTGCTTGTGTCAACCCGGCTTTACTCCAAATACTGTTCCTACCAGTCGCGTTTTGTGCGCCAACTCTGGCGCCACAGACCAGAAGTAACTATGTGTCAGTAGCATCAGGACGTCAGACGGTTAATTTGTCTGACATAGCTCACGTAAATAATAGTGATAAACGAGTAAAGGCGCGTTTCCATTGAGCACAGAACATGTTTTTGTCCGGAACATTGTGTGCAACTTGTTCCCTCAACATGTTGACAACATTGTTCGCATTCCCGTTTACACTAGCAACCAACATTTCTACGTATTCGCATAGTCTGCTGCGGTGAACTGACAGGTTACTTTGTGTATTCACATCAAGAGATACGCTATGTCAAGTGAAGAGGAAGAATTAATGACATTTCGTGATGCATTAATAATACTTAACGAAATGAACAGACGAAGAAAACGACGTAGTCGTCGTTGGTGGACCAAAACATACTATAGAAGACGTGGCGGGAATGACATGCTTAGTGAGCTGAATTTGGAAGACGGTTCTGGCTTTTGTAACTTCACGAGGATGTCGCCGTCAGATTTTGAAATGCTGTTGAATATTATAGGACCAGTTGTTTCAAAGAAAGACACAAATTTCAGAAAAGCAATCCCTGTGTACCAAAGACTTGCTGTTACTCTTCGTTTTCTGGCATCAGGAGACTCCTATCAAAGCCAGCCTTATCTGAAATAGTTCCAAATCATCCAGGAAACGTAGATATTTAAATCCAAACCACTTCGTTTCGTAAATTGTGTCAGTACCACATCCAGATTTTTTAATTTCCTCTATTTTTCTTTTCTCTCGTCAGTACTCAGACAAGAGACATTTAATTTTTTTGTCCACGTCACTGCACCAGCAGCAACTTTTTGTAATGAATGATGTTTGATTTTAGTATTTTTGTAACCTGCGCAACGTACATTCCACAGGCACTCCTCTGCCTCATAGAGCGATATCAACTGGAAAATTTTGTCTCGTGACCACTCCATTTCAAATAAAAATGAAGGGACATAAAATAACCGCACCACTACACTCCAGCAAAACAAACACCAAAACACTCACTCAGAGCAAACGAACACTAGCGCTGCGTAGCGGAATTTAGTGGTAGCAGGCCACGAACAACGTTTCTTTGATCTCTACCGACGCAGCCGTAGAACACTGATTTTATGTTGCGAACATGTTGCCAACTTGTTGCGAACATCGGTAGTCTATTACTAGCCACGAACAATGTTGCGAATAATGTTGCGAACTCAGTGTAAACGCGCCCTAATACGTGCAGTGTAGGCAGCAGCGGCAGTCAGAACGCCAACAGTGTCCGAGAATCCAGCAAGAACAGCCCCGTGGGGTAGCCGCGCGGTCTAATGCGCCTTTTCACGCGGCTCCCCCTCGTCCGAGGTTCGGGTCCTCCCTCGGGCATGGGTATGTGTGTGTGTCGTCCTTAGAGTAAGTTAGTTTAAGTTAGATTAAGTAGTGTGTAAACCTAGGGAGCGATGACCTCAGCAGTTTGGTCCCATAAGGCCTTACCACAGATTTCCAGAATTTTTCCAGCAAGATCTCAAGAGAGTCGTACTCTGCGAGTTTAAACTTCTCGTGTAGAGAGTCGCCTCCATCTCTCGATAGCTATTCGCCGTATCTCTCTCACACAAAAAAAAAGCTACACCGGCATTGTCGGGAGAGCAGAGAATACTCGGAGGGTGCAGAATGGCCATAATGCGTCCCAGATTTGTGCCGTATTCCACATTTTGTACACTACCATACCCTGGTAATATACTTTGCCGTACTCATGTTCACTTTAAATAAAAGCACCCACGAAAGGGCGTGTTTTGAGCCATAATATGTAGCCGTGTCATGTTTCTGAGCGAAAAAATCGCCCGTTTTACCTCCTAAACGAACAATGCCAGCAGTTAGCCTGTTCCGAAAGTTCCAGATTTAAATAATGTTACGCGGTAAGTATCATATAAACACTTCACAGACAATTACATAGAATTAACAAACGAAAATAAAAAAATTGTCGCTGAATATACTCGGTCTCGCGTTATGTTACGACAATGTGAAAGAGAGACTGGTGCGCTACGCACTGTGTCACATCGACTCTGTAACACGATGCTCTAACAATGTGTACCGCCATTGCCGGGATACGCACAGTGAAGTGAATATCAGCGATGAAGAAAGAGGCCAAGAAGTGGACTCCGGGCGAAGTTTCGCATTTAATTAGTTTGTACGAGGACGGGCCAGCGTTATGGAATGTACAATTACTCAGGTACAAGAACAGAGGTAAGAAACAAAGTTTGCTGGCCGAAATGGCTACAGTTTTTAACACCTCCACAGAGTAATTTACCATAATATGAACACTTTAATGAATCAGGTATAAGAATTTTATAACTTAAGTTAATTAACATAAACAAGTGAAATTATCTTTGAAAGTAATCGTTTTGGAACTCGGAAAACTGCCGTTTAACCTCAGGTGACACAGTTGTATCTACAATTTTATGTGACATGGTGTTTATTGATTATATTATTGTTCTAGGTGTAGAAAAACAGACCTTCAGGAACTGACGAGCGATTCCTTAAGTCAATACACGTAAAAACGTTCAAATAACTGTATGTCCAGAAATTCTTCATATATCAAATATCCACCCTATTTGGAATTTGAACGTCTATGGGTATCAATATAAAATTGCTGTAATGTTATTTCGTTACAGTTGTTACTTCGCCAAATATTAATGAGAGTAAACGACTGATGCTGTAAATATTAGTGTCACAAGCCGTTTGTCATTAATAGTAATGGATTTACGAGTACTAGTATCCAGACTGTCAATTTTGGGCCAGATTATAAAAAGTATTTCTTCCTTCTCCATCGCTAGCATTTTCGTGCAGTTTCGATATTGTGAATTTTGCGTCACAAGCTCTGCAATGAGATTCTTGCGTGTTCTCAGCACGAAAAAGGTAGTTTATGTTTTTCTCTTGCCACTATAAGTATGAAAAGTGCAGCTGCACCCCGATGCTCTTCCATCGTCAACCTCTCCCTTCAAGCACGTAACTACGACAGAAAAATCTCGCGGAGAGTGAGCTCTCAGCTCTCACAGACATTCTCACCCTGTTGTGTATAAAAACTTCTGACATCATTTCTTGGAAGACTCACAGGCAGCTCTCACAAAGAAGTATCATACAGTAATTATAATCGAAAATTCGTCCCGAGTATAAACCGTTCTGCGAGTACTATCTGAGAGTACCAAAGTGACTGACAGCAAAATACTCCAACTATGATTGTCTAAGCTGCGTACAAATTATTTACTATTCGATCGGTTTTCGTAATAGCCTATCATCTGGATCCTTAGCACTGGGATTTACGTGACATGTTTGCTCTCAGTCAGTTCGATACTCTCAGACTGCACTCGCAGATTTGTTTTGTGCTAGGCGCACATTTTCGCTGATAGTTACTGTCTGATAGTTGCTAGTACTTCTTGTAAGTGTCTGAGAGTCTTGCGAGAGCAGATGTCGGAAGCGTTAACACGTAGCAGGATGAGAGTGTCTGATAGAGCTGACAATCACGTTCAGCGAGATTTTTCTGTCGTAGTTCTGTGCAGAAGCAAGATGTCGCGATGGAAGAGCGTTGGGACACAGTTGTACTTTTAATACATCTAGTGGCAAAGAAAAAAAACGTAAACGGCCGTGTTCGTGATGGATAAGAGAGTGAATTAGGCAGCGGGATGATTTTGGAGCATGCAAGAATCTCATTATACAGCTTGTGATGGAAGATCCACAACAATATCGAAATGTTACGACAATGACAGCGATGGAGATGGAAGAAATACTCGTTGTAAATGGACACAAAATTGCCAAACAAGACACTATTATGCGTAAATCCATTATTATTGAAGACATACTGCTTGTAGGACTAACGTTTCTAGTTTCAGGTACGTTAATTCTCTTTGATATTTGTAAGGTAACAATTACGATGAAACATTATTATACCAGACTCCATCATGATACCCATACCGCTTCAAAAGCCAGTGCGGATGTCTGATAAATAAAGTATTTCCGGACATATATTTATTTCAATGTTAGGAACCACTTGTAAATTCCTGAAGGTCTGTTCTTCAGCATCCAATATAATAATGTAATCAATAAATAAGTCATAAAATAATAGATACAGCTACATTACTTGAAGTTACATGGCAATTTTTCGAGTTCCATGCCGGGTACTTCACTTGTTTCTCCGTGTTAATTAATCTATGTTACGAAACTACTTTGCCTGGTTCCTTAAATTGTGAATATTCTGGTAAAGTTCTTCTGCGGAGCTGTTAAAAGCTACATCTACATCTACATTGTTACTCTGCAAATCACATTTAAGTGCCTGGCAGAGAGATCATAGAACCACCTTTAAAATTCTCTGTTATTCCAATCTCGTATAGTGCTCGGAAAGAACGAACACGTATATCTTTCCGTAAGAGTTCTGATTTCCCTTATGTTATCGTGGTGATCGTTTCTCCCTATACAGGTCGGCGTCAACAAAATATTTTCGCATTCGGAGGAGAAAGTTTGTAACTGGAATTTCGTGAAAAGATCCCTCCCCAACCAAAAACGCCTTTGTTTTAATGATTTCCATCCCAAATCCTGTATCATGTCAGTGACACTCTATCCCATATTTCACGATAATACAAAACGTGCTGCCCTTCTTTCAGCTTTTTCGATGTACTCCGTCAATCATACCTGGTAAGAATCCCACGCTGCGCAGCAGTATTATAAAAAGAGGACGGACAAGAGTAATGTAGGCAGTCACCTTAGTAGACCTGTTAAATTCTCTAAGTGTCCTGCCAATAAAATGCAGTCTTTGGTTAGCCTTCTCCACAACATTTCCTAAGTGTTCCTTCCAATTTAAGTTCTTCGTAATTGTAATTCCTAGGTATTTAGTTGAATTTATGGCCTTTAGATTTGACTGATTTATCGTGTAACCGAAGTTTAACGTTCCTTTTAGCACTCCTGTGGACGACCTCACACTTTCCGTTGTTTAGGGTCAACTGCCAGTTTTCGCACCATACAGATATCTTTTCTAACTCGTTTTGCAATTTGTTTTGATCTTCTGACGACTTAATTAGTCGATAAACGTCACCTTCGACTGCAAACAAAGACGGCTGCCCAGATTCTCTCCCAAATCGTTTATATAGATAAGGAACAGCGAAGGGCCTGTAACAGTACACTGGGGAATACCAGAAATCACTTCTGATTTACTCGATGACTTCCCGTCAGTTACTACGAACTGTGACCTCTCTGACAGGGAATCACGATTCCAGTCACATAACTGAGACGATATTCCATAAGCTCGCAGTTGCTGTAGCCATTTCAGCCACCAAACGTAGCTTCTTATCTCTGTTCCTGTTGTCCAGTAACAGTACAATTCACAACGCTGGCTTTTCCTCGTAGAAACTAATTAAATGCGGACCTTCTTCCCGTTTCCACTTCTTGGCCGCTTTCTTCATCACTTTGTTTTTTATTTTATTTTTATTTTTTTAAGTCGTCACCGACTTTCCTGACATTCACTTCAACATGCGTAGGGATCGCGACAGTAGATTCAAGTTTCAACTGTCCCGACAATTCCGGTACACGTTTACAGAACAGCTGCTTGCACTGTGTGTGTGTCGCAATGGGTGATGCGTTATTCTTTCGTTCAGTGTAAGTTCGAATCTCCTCGGCGACAATTTTTTTTCTGTGTGATATGTTTATGATGATTTTACAGGTTCTTTCTTGCGTTGCATTTTTTAAGTCTAGAACTTGCGAAACAGGCTAACTGCTCGTGTTGTTCGTTTAGGATATGAAGCGGTCAGAAAGATGCCACGGCCACAAATTATGGCTAAAACACGCAGTTTCATAAGTACTTTCATTTACTGTTTGCGTAAGTATGGCAAAATATATTATTTAGGTGTGGTAGCGTAAAAACTGTTAAATGCGGCGCGAATCCTGGACGCAATATGGCCTCTCTGCACTCACAGGGCACTCTCTTCTCTCCCGACGATGCCGGTTTACTTTTTCTTGTCTGAGAGCTACGGCGACCAGCTCTCGAGAGATAGAGGTTGCCGTCTAGACGAGAGTTCTAAATTCACAGAAAGCGACTATCTGAGGTCTTCCCCGCTCTATGACACTGCGGGAAAGCTGACTCTCGGCGGTGTTTACACGGCATTTAGCTACATCTACATATATATACTCCGCTAGCCACCAAGCGGTGTGTGTCGGAGGGCACAATAAGCACCAAAGTCGTATTCCCCCCTCCCCTCTGTTCCACTCGCGGATCGCGCGAGGGAAAAACCACCATCTGAACGCCTCAGTACGAACTCTAATTTCCCTTATCTCTGAATGGTGATCATTGCGCGATTTGAAAGTTGGTGGTAATAATATATGCTCTACATCCTCGGTGAAGATCGGCTTTCGGAATTTAGTGAGCAGCCCCTTCCGTTTAGCGCGCTGTCTATCTGCAAGTGTGTCCCACTTCAAGCTTTCTATGAGATTTGTAATGCTCTCGCGATGGCTAAATGTACCAGTCACGAATCTTGCCGCTCTTCTTTGGACCTTCTCAATTTCTTGAATCAGACTCAACTGGTAAGGGTCCCATACAGACGAACAGTACTCTAAGACTGGACGAACTAACGTGTTGTAAGCTATTTCCTTTGTTGAAGGACTGCATCCCTTCAGGATTCTACCAATAAACCGCAATCTAGAGTTTGAGATCATTTCGAATAGTCACACCCAGATACTTGACGGATGTTACCGCTTCCAAAGACTGGGCATTTATTTTGTACTCTTACATTAATGGGGATTTTCGCCTTGTCATACGCAGTAGGTTACACTTACTAATATTGAGAGATAACTGCCAGTCATTACACCACGCATTTATTTTCTGCAAATCCTCATTGATTTGTTCACGACTTTCGTGTGGTACTACTTTCCTGTAGACTAGAGCATCATCGGCAAACAGTCTAATGCCGCTGTGAATACCATCAACCAGATCGTTTATGTATATCGTAAAAAGCAGCGGACCTATTACGCTGCCCTGGGGCACACCTGAAGTTACGCCTGTTTCTGTTGAAGTCACCCCGTTCAGGACGACATACTGCTACCTGTCTATTAGAAAACTTTCTATCCAACCACATATGTCATCGGATAGACCGTAAGCGCGCACTTTTGTGGAGCAAGCGACAGTGCGAAACTGAGTCGAACGCCTTTCGAAAGTCGATAAATATGGCATCAACCTGGGAGCTGGCATCTAGAGCCTGTTGTATATCACGCTCAAAGAGGGCCAGCTGTGTCTCACATGACCGCTGTTTCCTAAAACCGTGCTGGTTTCTGCAGATGAGCTTCTCAGAGTCTAGAAAGCTCATTATGTCTGAACACAAAATATGTTCCATGATTCTACAACAAATCGATGTCAGTGAAATTGGCCGGTAATTATGTGCATGCGATTTTCTACCCTTTTTATAGATTCCCATGACCTGGGCCTTCTTCCAGTCCCGTGGAACTTTCCGCTCTTCCAATGATTTATTACTCGCAAAAGCTCTCTGAGAGTGCAAAACTCACACGTGTATGCATAGCTTATACTCGTACTAATAATATCCAAGTGAGCATCACATGTACTGACTTAGGAGCCGCCAGCGTGATGCTTGTCAAGAGGAAAACTTTAAAAATAACTCTAAACCAAAAGGGAAAAAAACGATGCATCATGAAGGAGTTAACCGAATGGGCCGGAAATCTAGATGTGAAGTACATGTACAGACAAACAAATGATTACCATTTCAGAAAAACTGGATGATTTATTCAAGAGAAACAGCTCCATAAATTGATCGAGCCAATAACGCGGAGGTCCACCTCTGGCTCTTCTGCAAGCAGTTATTCGTCTCCGCATTGATAGAGTTGTTTTGACGGATGTCCTGCTATATTCTGTCCAAGTGGCGCGTTAGATCGTCAGAATCTCGAGATGGTTGAAGGGCTTTGCCCATAAAGCTCTAAACGTTCTCAGTTGGGGAGAAATCAGACGGCCTTGTCTAACGAGGCCTGGTTTGGCAAGCACGAAGACAAACAGTAGAAACTTCTGCCGTGTGCGGGCGGGCATTATCTTGCTGAAATGTAAGCCAAGTAAGGGATGCCATGAAGGGCAACAAAATGGGGCGTAGAATATCGTCGACGTACCGCTGTGCTGTAAGGGTGCGGCGGATGACAATCAAAGGGATCTTGCTATGAAAAAAGATGTCACCCCAGACCATCACACTTGGATTTCGGGCCGTATGCTGGGCAACAATCGTGTTGGTATCCCGCCACTGTCCGAAGCGCCTCCAGACGTGTCTTCGGCCTGGAATCTCACGGGATAGAGTAGAACTGTCTTCAGTGATGAGTTCCGCTTCCAACTGAGTCCCGACGACGTGTCTGGAGATGCTTCGGACATCGGTGGGTTACCAACCAGACTGTCGCCGGCCATACTGCCCGACAATCAGGAGTGAAGGTCTGGGGTGGCTTTTTTTTTCCACAGCAAGACCTCGTTGGTTGTCATCCGCGGTACCCTTACAGCACAGCGGTACGTCGAAGATATTCTACGCCCCATTTTGTCGCCCTTCATATATATAAAAGCGTAATAATGAATAGTAATTGAATACCGTTCCAATAAAGCGGGATTTGTATAATTACTATTTATAAACGCTTGTCAGATACTGAAAAATTTTAGGAAATGTGTGTTTGTTACGAGGGTCACTCCAGAAGAAATGCACACTTTTTTTTTAATCCAGCTTTTATTCTAGGTGGTTGAAAGTTTTACAGTGTGTAGATACATCCCTTAGGAACAATATTTTCATTTCTCTACATAATTTCCATCCCTCTCAACTGCCTTATGCCATCTTGGAACCAGGGCCTGTATACCAGCACGGTAAAACTCTGGACCAACCTGTTGGAGCCACTGTTTGGCAGCGTGCACAAGGGAGTCATCATCTTCAAACCTTGTTCCACGAAGAGAGTCTTTCAGTTTCCTAAAGAGACGATAGTCACATGGATCCAGGTCAGGACTGTAAAGCGGGTGTTTCAGTGTTGTCCATCCGAGTTTTGTGATCGCTTCCGTGGTTTTTTGACTGAAATGTGGCCGTGCATTGTCGTGCAACAGCAAAACATCCTGCTTTTGCCGATGTGGTCGAACACGACTCAGTCGAGCCTGAAGTTTCTTCAGTGTCATCACATACGCATCAGAATTTATGGTGGCTCCACTTGGCATGATGTCCACAAACAAGAGTCCTTTGGAATCGAAAAACAACATAGCCATAAATTTTCCAGCAGAAGGTGTGGTTTTGAATTTTTTTTTCCTTGGGTGAATTTGCATGATGCCACTCCATTGATTACCTTTGTCTCTGGTGAAAAATGATGGAGCCATGTTTCATCACCTGTCACAATTCTTCCAAGAAATTCATCTCCACCATTCTCGTACTGTTCCAAAAGTTTGCTGCATACCGTTTTTCTTGTTTCTTTGTGAGCCACTGTCAACTTCCTGGGAACCCAACTGGCACAAACCTTTTTTAACGGTAACACTTTCACTATTCTGCAAACACTTCCTTCCCCTGTCTCAACGTAGCGCGACAATTCGTTCACTGTGATGCGTCTGTCAGCAGTCAACAATTCGTTAACTCTCTGCACATTGTCTGGAGTGTCTGCAGTACGAGTCCTGCCGCTGCGAGGACAATCCTCAATATTGCCGTGCCCGCTTTCATCACGTAACCTGCTTGCCCACCGACTAACTGTACTGCGATCGACAGCAGCATCTCCATACACCTTTTTCAACCTCTTGTGGATATTTCTCACTGTCTCGTTTTCACAGCACAGGAATTCTACGACAGCACGTTGCTTCTGACGAACGTCAAGTGTAGCAGCCATCTTGAAGACATGCTGCGACTGCGCCACTCACGGGAACAGGTTGAACTAAGTGTGAAAACAAGGGAATTATAACTATGTAATATTTTTTAAGTATTACTATACAGAATATGATCCAACTCTGCTTGTCTAATTTACGATCCGCGCGCTTTAGGAAAGGCATTAAAACGTCGGACAAATCTTTTCTGTTGAAAAGAAATGTGGAACTTGTTGTGCGGCTTCGTGAAATGTTTCTGCTTCAGCGCCTTTAGTTTCATGAAGTTCCGATAGGTGGCGTCTGTACACTGAGTTTCTTTTGGCGGCAAAGCAGAGCAATGCAGATATTCACAGACACTTATAGAATGTCTACAGAGGCCTGGCAGTGAAAAAGAGCACGGTGAGTCGTTCGGCGAGGCATCTTTCATCATTGCAACACTGTCGTGCAAATCCTTTCGATCTCACTCGTGCCTGTGACTCCTGTGTTCGTGGCCACAGAAATGCAAACGAACTTTCTCTATGGTAACGCAAGGCCTCACACAAGTCTGCCCACCTGAGAGGAGCTCACAGAACTTCTTTGGACTGTTATTTATTTATTCCTCATCCATTCTATAGCCTCCATCTCGCACTTTTCGACTTCTGTCTGCTTTGCCCATTGCAGGATGCATCAGCAGAAAGAAAGCAATATGTGGATGATGGGGAGGGGGGGGGGGGGGTTATTGATGCAGCAAGACGTTGGCTCCGAACGTCGACCAATAGAGTGGTATTATACGTACATACTGGATCTCTTAGTAAGACGGCGTAAGGTCGTCACATTGAACAGAGATTATGCTGAAAAATAGGGTCTTGCAGCCAAAAGAGTGAGGATTAATATGGTGTACTGGAATCCTGAATAACACCAACCTGCTTGTAGAAAAAAAGGGTTGCATTACTTACTGAACGCCGCTCGTAAATCGGGCAGGCAAACTTACGGAACATACTCTTAGCTTTTCGAGTCTAAGATGACGGTTCAGCTGAAGAAAATAATTTTTGATCAGTGTACGCTACCAGTAATAACTTAAGGCTATGAGAAATGAGCATTAACTGAGTTCATTATTAGGAAACTTATAGTAGCTCAAAGAAGAATGGAAAGATATGTGCTAAGCTACGCAAACAGAAAGAAAGCAGTAAATACCAGACGCAGGGCCGGCGCTAGGATTTTCGTGCACTGAGTAAGCGTCTTTAGGCCCCTTCCCCAAATCTTTTATTTTAAACTTCGTTTTTTTTTGCGTAAAATCAGAAAATTTTAATGTAAAAACCAAAACTCATCTTTAAAGAAACTTTTTAATGCTCACAGCTTACATAAATTCGATACCTTACAAAATTATTTTTTCTTACTAGCATTTTTAGATGCAAACTCTTTCATAATTCAGGAATAATATAATAAATATGTTAACTGTGACTGTATTGTGATCAGAGCTGATCCAAGAAGCCGTTATTGCCCTATTGTAGTTCTCAAGCAATTTATTCTTAGCTCCTCCAAGAAAGCTGAATGACCGCTCTACTTCGGCAACAACAGGCAAAGTGCAAAAATACTAAAGGCTACCATTATATCTGGAAACAGCATATGTTACTGAAACTGTACTTATGAAGACCCTAGAGAGGGCGCAGAGGGAAAGTGGCTCCGACCCGAAATTAGCTGCACTGATCTTTTTTAATTGGATTTTTTTTTCTTTCAGATCTTGTTTATTTACTTCTATGCTGTAAAAAGGTTTTGGAAAAAACGACATTCCGTTTGCGGAGACGGTGATTGCCTTATTGTAAGGCATCATCTTTTTTATTTTTTATTCAATCACATTCTTATGATGCAGTCATAACCTGTTTCGGCCCTCAAAGGCCGTCTTCAGATGGCTTGGGCGGCATCTGATAAGTTTCAGTTGACAACTCATGAACGCTTGTTCATCAAATACCGCCTGTAGCACCTGAAGATGGCCTTTGAAGGCCGAAACCGGTTATGATTGTATCGCAAAAAAGTGATTGATTCAAAAATAAAAAATACCTTACTGTAAAAAGATGCCATGTTTTCTGCGCAATCTGATAATGAAGAATCGTCTAGACATTATATGGTTCCATAAGAACCCATATGTGTGCATGGCAGCGTAACTTATTGCCAAGTTTCCTGCAACTGAATCTAGAATAACATTGAAATTATTTAGTTTAAAACTGTCCTTTGGGGGTCACGTAAAATATTCTTCTGCTGTTTAATCCACGAAACGTTTTCTTTTGCGTTTCCGTTTCTGTGTGCTACGATTAGCTACAAACAAGTTAGGTTATATTCCCATACTTTCTGCTACCTTGCATCTTTCTGCATAAACAGTATCCCATCTCTTTCTTTAGTTTATTTAATTCTTCCGCTAGACTCTTAATACCGGCACTGTCTATATCTGCATCCACATACATACTCCACAAGCTACCGTGTGGTGTGTGGCAGCGGGCACCCTGTACCATTACTAGTCATTTCCTTTTGTGTTCCACTCGCAAACAGAGCGAGGCAAAAACGACTGTCAATATTCCTCTGGGCGAGCCCTAGTCTCTCTAATCTTATCTTCATGGTCTATACATACATGCTGGCGGCAATAGAATCGTTCTTCAGCCAGCCACAAAATTCCGGATCTCTAAATTTTCTCAACAGTGCTTCGCGAAAAGAACGTCGCCCTTCCTCCAGTGATTCCAATTTGAGTTCCCGAAGCGTCTACGTAATACGACGCTTGGAACGTAAATAGTGGTAGCTATTTATTCACAACCGATACAAAAGATTTACATGTTTGCACCTGTTACTGTTCTTCAAAGTAGTCACCAGCGTTGTGTAGAACCCGTTGCCAGCGATGTGGGAGGCGTAGTATACCGTTAGCAGAGCCTGTTCTGTTGATGGTGCGAACGGAGCGGTCTGAAGTTATGATGATTCTCGTGTACGACTGTGATGGTGTTATCCTAACGCATTACGTTCCTCCACGGCAGACCGTCAATGCACAGTATTACTGTTCGTTTTTGGAGCATCACCTGCGACCAGCTTTGCGAAACAAGCGGCGACACTTTCTGCGCAACCCACTTGCACGATAATGCGCGGGCACATACAGCGCAAGCTGTGGCTGCTCCATTTGGTTGGTGGGACTGGGAAGTACTGTACCATACACCATACTCCCGGACTTAAGTCCTCGTGACTTTGATTTGATTCCGAAGATGAAGAAACCACTTCGTGTCATTCGCTCCAGAACAGGCTCTGCTAGCGGTATACCACACCTTCCACACCGCAGGCAAAGAGTTCTACACAACGCTGGTGACTACTTCGAAGGACAATAACAGGTGCAAACGTATAACTCTTCTGTATCGGTTGTGAATACACAGTTGTCACTATTTAAGTTCCAACCCTAGTACTTGCGTGTTCTTCGTACCTACCGATAACAAATCTAGCAGCCCAGCTCAGAACTGCTTTGATGTCTTCGATTAATCCGACACGGTGCAGATCCGAAACATTCGAACAGTACTCAATAATGGGTCGCACTAGTGTCCTATAAGCTGTCTCCTTTATACATGAACCACACTTTCCTAAAATTCTCCCAATGAACCCAAGGTCACCATTCCCCTTCGCTACTGCTGACCGTACGTGATCACTCCATTTCATATTGCTTTGCGACTTTACGCCTAGATATTTAATTGACGTGACTATACCAAGCAGCAAACTATTAATACTGTATTCGAACATCATGGGTTTGTTTTTCCTACTCATCTGAATTAACTTACATATTTCTACCTTTAGAGCTAGCTGCAATTCATCACGCGAAATAGGAATTTTGTGGGAGCCATCTTGTATCCTCCTACCGCCACTCAACGATGACACCTTGCCGTAAATTACGGAATCAGTAAGCAGCCGCTGCTTACCCTGTCCGCCAGATCATTTATGTACATGGAAGATAACGGCGGTCCCGTCATACGTCCCTGGTCACTCCTGACGATACCCTTGTCTCTGATGAACACTCGTCGTCGAGGACAACCTACCGGGTTCTGTTACTTAAAAAGTCTTCGAGCCACTCACATATGTAGAACTTATTCCACATGCTCGTACCTCCGTTAACAGCCTGCAATGGGGCACCGTGTGAAATGCTTTACGGTACTCTAGGAATATGGAATTCGTTTGTGCCCTTGCTCTACGGTTCGCAGGATCTCATGAGAGAAAAGAGCGAGCGAATTTCCGCACGAGCGATGCTTTATAAAACCGTGCTGATTAGTGGTCAGAAGCCTTTCCCTCACAAGGACATTTATTGTATTCGAACTGAGAATGTTTTAAAGGATTCTGCAGCAAAGGGATGTTAAGGATATTGGTCTGTAATTCTGCGGGTCCGTTCTTTTACCCTGCTTATATACAGCAGTCACCTGTTCTTTTTTCCAGAGTCTTGGAACCTTGAGATAGACGAAAGATTCTTGATAAAAGCAAGGTAAGGAGTCAGTGATGCAGAGTATTTTCTGTGAAACCGAACTGGCATCCCATCAGGACCTGGCGACTCATTTGCTTTCAACTTTTCAGTTGTCACCCTACACTAGTGATGTTTATTATACGCTCCTGGAAATGGAAAAAAGAACACATTGACACCGGTGTGTCAGACCCACCATACTTGGTCCGGACACTGCGAGAGGGCTGTACAAGCAATGATCACACGCACGGCACAGCGGACACACCAGGAACCGCGGTGTTGGCCGTCGAATGGCGCTAGCTGCGCAGCATTTGTGCACCGCCGCCGTCAGTGTCAGCCAGTTTGCCGTGGCATACGGAGCTCCATCGCAGTCTTTAACACTGGTAGCATGCCGCGACAGCGTGGACGTGAACCGTATGTGCAGTTGACGGACTTTGAGCGAGGGCGTATAGTGGGCATGCGGGAGGCCGGGTGGACGTACCGCCGAATTGCTCAACACGTGGGGCGTGAGGTCTCCACAGTACATCGATGTTGTCGCCAGTGGTCGGCGGAAGGTGCACGTGCCCGTCGACCTGGGACCGGACCGCAGCGACGCACGGTTGCACGCCAAGACCGTAGGATCCTACGCAGTGCCGTAGGGGACCGCACCGCCACTTCCCAGCAAATTAGGGACACTGTTGCTCCTGGGGTATCGGCGAGGACCATTCGCAACCGTCTCCATGAAGCTGGGCTACGGTCCCGCACACCGTTAGGCCGTCTTCCGCTCACGCCCCAACATCGTGCAGCCCGCCTCCAGTGGTGTCGCGACAGGCGTGAATGGAGGGACGAATGGAGACGTGTCGTCTTCAGCGATGAGAGTCGCTTCTGCCTTGGTGCCAATGATGGTCGTATGCGTGTTTGGCGCCGTGCAGGTGAGCGCCACAATCAGGACTGCATACGACCGAGGCACACAGGGCCAACACCCGGCATCATGGTGTGGGGAGCGATCTCCTACACTGGCCGTACACCACTGGTGATCGTCGAGGGGACACTGAATAGTGCACGGTACATCCAAACCGTCATCGAACCCATCGTTCTACCATTCCTAGACCGGCAAGGGAACTTGCTGTTCCAACAGGACAATGCACGTCCGCATGTATCCCGTGCCACCCAACGTGCTCTACAAGGTGTAAGTCAACTACCCTGGCCAGCAAGATCTCCGGATCTGTCCCCCATTGAGCACGTTTGGGACTGGATGAAGCGTCGTCTCACGAGGTCTGCACGTCCAGCACGAACGCTGGTCCAACTGAGGCGCCAGGTGGAAATGGCATGGCAAGCCGTTCCACAGGACTACATCCAGCATCTCTACGATCGTCTCCATGGGAGAATAGCAGCCTGCATTGCTGCGAAAGGTGGATATACACTGTACTAGTGCCGACATTGTGCATGCTCTGTTGCCTGTGTCTATGTGCCTGTGGTTCCGTCAGTGTGATCATGTGATGTACCTGACCCCAGGAATGTGTCAATAAAGTTTCCCCTTCCTGGGACAATGAATTCACGGTGTTCTTATTTCAATTTCCAGGAGTGTATGTCCTCCCATGCAGGAGTCTGTGCGATGGTGAAACGACGGTATGTTTGTACGGTTCTCCCTCGTGAACGATTTCTTAAACGCGAAACTTAAACATCGGCTTTCCTTTTGCTCCGTTATACTGGATAGAAGCGTTCGAGAATGGAGGAAGGCCATCAGTACTAAAGGGATTCAACTAGGAAGGAATCCAAACAAGATCACTGTCGACTGTTCAGCCTTCGCAGATGACATGGCATTGATTACAGATAGATAATGCCCAAGAACAAATAAGAAGATTGCAAAAACAAGCAGCCAAAGTAGGACTACAAATATCCTTTGAAAAACAAAGTTCATGAAAAACATTTGTGATGCTCCTCAAAATATTGCAGTTGACAACAGTACAATACACAAAACAGATTCCTTTAAATACCTAGGAGAGTGGATTACATACAATACAAAAGAAAAGACAGCTATAGAAACTAGAGTGCATAAAATGGAATGAGTGTTTCATATGACCAAAAACGTTTATAACAAAAAATCCTTGTCCTGGAACATGAAATTAAGACACTACCAAACAGTGGCCATACCTGAAGCTCTGTGTGCGGCAGAAACACTTAAACTAACAAGAAATGGAGATCTTGAGAAACTAGAGAAGGTAAAAAGAAGAATTTTAAAGAAAATACTGGGAGCTAAAAGAAACGATAATGCTGAATACAGGTTAAGGCCAAACAGAGAGCTATGCTTGAAAACTGAAAAACTAACTGATGTAGTGAGGAAGAGTAGACTACAGTTTTTTGGACACAGAATGGATAACAACAGACTAACCAAGCGGATGTTCACATTGGTCAATAGCTACAAATCCAAGTCCGCGTGGTTCATAGAGACCGAAAAGGACATGGAAAACGCTGGAATTACAGTAGTCACAATAGAAAACAGAACATATTTCAGAAAGGCAGTTAAAAAGGCAGAATTTCAGGAGAGAAAGAAAACTAGGCGAAAGTGGACTCAAGAAAAAAGGAAACAACACTCTAAAAGGATGAAGGATATTTGGAAACTACGGAAATCTAACATAATGAAGAATAGCCAAAGTTGATTCATCGTACCCTCAAAATGGATTATTCGAAAGAAGAAGCAGCCTTCGACCCACTTAGCTATTAATGAAACTTCCTGGCAGATTAAAACTGTGTGCCGGACCGAGATTCGAACTCGGGATCTTTGCCTTTCGCAGGCAAGTGCTCTACCAACTGAGCTACCCAAGCACGACTCACGCCCCGTCCTCACAGCTTTAATTCCGCCAGTACCTCGTCTCCTACCTTCCAAACTTCACAGAAGCTCTCCTGCGAACTTTGCAGAACTAGCACTCCTGGAAGAAAGGATATTGCGGAGACATGGCTTAGACACAGCCTGGGGGTTGTTTCTAGAATGAAATTTTCACTCTACAGCGGAGTGTGCGCTGATGTGAAACTTCCTGGCAGATTAAAACTGTCTGCCGGACCGAGACTCGAACTCGGGACCTTTGCCATTCGCGGGGCGTGAGTCGTGCTTGGGTAGCTCAGTTGGTAGAGCACTTGCCCGCGAAAGGCAAAGGTCCCGTGTTCGAGTCTCGGTCCGGCAAACAGTTTAATCTGCCAGGGAGTTTCATATTAACGCACACTCCGCTGTAGAGTGAAAATTTCATTCTAGAACCACTTAGCTATTTTTCGTAGTACCAGAATTTTCTCGGGTTTTCGGCAAGGTCTGCTACTAAGGTGTGACTCTGGTAGTCGTATGCTTCAGGCATCGATGCTTTTACAGACGTTGGAACTCCTGTAAATTTTTGCGACTTTCAACACTTGTTGTCGTTTCCTTGGCTTGAAGCACAACGTTACGTATGTCTATTGCATGTAATAATTTGTACCACACTGAAGACCTCAAGATGTACTGAAACGATCTCAAATATTTCGGAATGACCTTTAGTTCAACATGCGCCTCCACATTCAAATTAAAGCTAAAAGCAAGTTCATTCGACTTTTGTAATCCTAGCGATTGCTTAGCAAACGGACCTGTGGCATCCATCCGTGCGCACCAACTCGTTTCCAGCAGCGCGTGAAGGGGCGATCCAATATTTTCTTTTCAAAGTTTCCATCTTTGGAGACTAGACTGATACACTTCATCAGTATCACTTGATGGAAATTGATTATAACACCTCCATGTAGGCCTAGGTAGCAACAATATTTTTTTCTGCAGTGTCTGACGTACTGGTCGCGCCTTACAAGCAGAAACATAATGTTTTGCATTTATTTAACGGCTAGTTATGTAGGTATATGATCTTTAAAAACAATCCAACATGAGCAGTGAGGGCCTCCAGCGCTCTCGCCTCTTATCCAAAACCATATGTGTAGATTTTAAAATTTGCGTTTGATTCTTATTTGTATTGTGTATTGTACGGGTGACCTAGAAACAACGGAGAGGCTTCGTCCTGGCATAGCCCTCAGTGGTTCACAACCCCACAACAGGCCGCAGCTGTTCACTCACCTCACCGCCGCCCCAACATGAACCGAGGGTTATTGTGCGGTTCGGCGCCCACTCCCAGTGGACCACACCCCTTTCCCGGGAGGGGGGGGGGGGAGGGGGGAAGTCTCATACCACACAAGTGTAGACCCAATGTTTGCGTGGTAGAATAATTATGGTGTACGCGTACGTGGAGACAGTGTTCGCGCAGCATTCGCCGACAGAGTGTAACTGAGCTGGAATAAAGGGAACCAGCCTGCATTCGCCGAGGCAGATGGAAAACCGACTTAAAAACCATCCACAGGCTGGCCGGCACGCCGGACCTCGACACCAATCCGCCGGGTGGATTCGTGCCGGGGACCGGCACGCTTTCCCGCTCGGGAAGCAGCGCGTTAGACCGGACGGCTAGCCGGGCGGGCGTTGACTCTTACTTAGTCAGACACCTGAGGCCCGAATCACACATACAGCAACAGTGACGTAATAGAAGGAGTAAACGAATGTATGAATTCTCCACCCTGCGAACTTTCCGCCCCACTAGAAATCTGCGAATTCTCCGCCTTGTACCTGCGTCCATTGTGTCCCGTCCTACCTGCAGCCGGACCGTCCTATCACCTTGCTCTACCTTTTCCCTGGACTCGGCCGAACTCCACCCGCACTGTCCCGTCTGCCTGTTAGCATGGCTCTAGTTTTCGTAGACTTCACATCGTGCCACTTGGATATTACCATCTCAGTAGTTGTGGTATGGAATTTTCAACGACAATTCGTGGCAAGCCTAGTTGCCACTATGAAGGTTATTCTTACACACTGAAGAAAACGAAGGAAGATGGGACTGTGATTTGGCGCTGTTCAAAACAGAAAGAGAAGCATTGCCGAGGAAAGCTTAAAACGAAGGAATCTACAGTGCTCTTTTCGCACGAGCATCAATGTGGAGCTCCGGATGACGCAAGGTTTCAAGTACAGAGGATTCAACTTCAACTAATACACCGTCTTCTTTTGCATGACAGTTATGTGCAAGATTTTCTACGTTTTCTTTAAGTCCTTCAGTTTTATCAAGAACGACCTCCTTAATAAATGTTAAAAAATGACGAAATTCCTCCAGCTGTATTAAGGTGTTGGTTTTATCGGCAACTAGTTTCGATGTTGTTACATCATCATCTTCAGGCCCATACTTGTTGACACAACCGTATGTGTCTAACACAGTAGTCAGTGGTGAGATAGGCGTGTTCCATGGAGAAGGCAGGTAGTAATCTCCTTAATATGTTCTTCATTTTTGTTAGTCTCGTCAATTTTTTGATCATCTACAAATCCACTCTTGAACTATAATATTTTTGCGCCTTCTTTCATATCATGTGGGTCGAGTGCTTCTCTGACCTAAGTTTAACAAATTTCAGCATTGAACCAGCCAACAAACGGCCCTTCAAAAACCTGACCGCAATTAACTTCCTTAAATTTATTTACTTATTTTGTGTTCCACTTGGGGCAACGTCGCTGTGTATTTGTTCGAAACCAAATTTCTGCATAAATTAATAGATTTTTTTTTACTTTTAATCAGTAAGAACTCTCTACGTAAAAACATATACATATCAGAACTATAACACTGAAATTGTTACATGCAACATATTGTAAAGACTTGTGCCGTATGGCTTGACCAAGCTAGCTCGCGTCCCCAGGGGATTAGTGGGCCCTTGCTAGACCTTTTCTGGGCGGAAATTTCACAGGGCAGAGAACACACGGAGGATTAGTGAACCCTTCCTCGACCTTTTCTGGGCGGAAAATTCACAGGGCGGAGAATACACGACACCGGAGTAAACACCTTGGAATGCCAGTGGGCTCGTCATGTCGCTCGAAGAAAGGTTGTCAGACGGTCAAAACAAACAATAGACTGGAGCCCAATTTACGAAAACTGTTCGAGGGGAACGCTATCGGACAGATGGGAGACAGAGACTTACGAAAAACAGCTGGATCCACTTAGCAATGAGAAGCCTGAGATCGGCAGCCCGCCGACTCAGGAAGGTCACATCACCAAGAAATTGAAGTGGCTGATGATGATGATGGTATGATGACCATATGATATGAAATTTAGGAGGTTAGGGACGTAGCACTCACTCCCCAGATACTGTCGTCATAACTGATTCACCGTTTCGTCAGCGCAGTGGTGCACGCTGCGTGAGAAACCTCCCACTCAGCAATTGCCGCCGGCGTGATTATGTACTTCTGCACCTCGAGCGGAGTGGAGTGAAGTGGTGGGATTCATTTATACCGTGCACCGCGAATCACTGCGCCTCACTGGTTTGACCTCCACACGTGTCGCTGATGGAATTAACCTTGCCGCGCTACGAGGCGACGGGGCAGGGGGCAGGGGAGGGGGAGAGCACCTTCACATCTACTTCTGCATACAATGACGGAACAAAAACGCAGTAAAAAAATGATTAATGTAGAGAGGATAATGGAATGTAGTCGAATTAAATCGGGTGATGCTGCGGGAATTAGATTAGGAAATGAGGCGCTTAAAGCAGTAAACGAGTTTGTCTATTTGGGGAGCAAAATAACTGATGATGGTCGATTGGATTGGATTGTTTGGGGGAGGAGACCAGACAGCGAGGTCATCGGTCTCATCGGATTAGGGAAGGAAGCCGGCCGTGCCCTTTCAAATTAACCATCCCGGCATTTGCCTGGAGCGATTTAGGGAAATCACGGAAAACCTAAATCAGGATGGCCGGACGCGGGATTGAACCGTCGTCCTCCCGAATGCGAGTCCAGTGTGCTAGCCACTGCGCCATCTCACTCGGTGATGATGGTCGAAGTAGAGAGAATATAAAATGAAGACTGGCACTGGCAAGGAAAGCGTTTCTGAGGAAGAGAAATTTGTTAACATCGAGTATAGATTTAAGTGTCAGGAAGTCGTTTCTGAAAATATTTGTATGGAGTGTAATCATGTATGGAAGTGAAACGTGGACGATAAATAGTGTAGACAAGAAGAGAATAGAAGGTTTCGAAATGTTGTGCTACAGAAGAATGCTGAAGATTAGATGGGTAGATCACATAACTAATGAGGAGGTATTGAATAGAATTGGAGAGAAGAGAAATTTGTGGCACAACTTGACTAGAAGAAGGGATCGGTTCGTAGGGCATATTCTGAGGCATCAAGGGATCACCAATTTAGTATTGGAGGGCAGCGTGGAGGGTAAAAATCGTAGAGGGAGACCAAGAGATGAATACACTAAACAGATTCAGAAGGATGTAGGTTGCAATAGGTACTGGGAGATGAAGAACCTTGCACAGGACAGAGTAGCATGGAGAGCTGCATCAAACCAGTCTCTGGACTGAAGACCACAACGACAACAACAACAATGTAGAGAGACGAAATTTCGGGAATACATTTGTCTAGGTAACATATTGTAGTGATTGACATTGCAAGATCTCAAGCTAAAGTGCGCGCGAGATAAGCCGCTGCAAATGTGAAATGCTGATGTGTTAATTAACGGTGTAACCACCAGAATGCTGAATGCAGGCATGCAAACGTGCATGTATTGTGTTATACAGGTACCGGATGTCAGTTTGTGGGATGGAGTCCCATGGCCGTTGCACTTTGTTGGGGCAATAAGGGGATAGTGAGGGCTGTTTGTGGGTAACGCTGGAGCTGTCGTCCGATGATGCCGCATATATGCTCGATTGGAGACAGATCTGATGATCGAGCAGACCAAGGCAACTTGTCGATACTGTACAGCATGTTGGGTTCCAACAGCGGTATGTGAGCGAGCGTTATCCTGTTGGAAAACACCCCCTTGAATGCTGTTCATGAATGGCAGCACAACAGGTCGAGGCACCAGACTGACGTAGAAATTTACAGTCAGGGTGCGTGGAATAATCACGAGACTGCTCCTGCTTGTAACGTCCCCCTTCCCTTCTATCGACAATGTTAGAAATATATGACCGTGTAAGCATGTGCCTAAACAATTGGAATAAAATTTTGAAAAGGCTATCGTTCCGAAGATTCAATATAAATTCGATAAATGAGGGGGGTGGGGTTAGCAACAAGATGCCTTCTAGGACAACTTATTCCGCCTACTTAATTACTGTAAAATTTAGTATGGTTGTTCGAAAGGTTTGTGCTATCATTCACGTACTGTGCCAACGAGAAGGGGTACCACTGGATCGGAACACGGTCGCCAGCCGAGTTGGGCAAAATTTATGTTCGGTAGGTGAATCAATGAGACGAACAGTCAATGTCAAGAATTACTCGAACACGCGCGGCAACAGAGGGCTGCACGCACGTTAGCAAAAACAATTGAAACATTTACGTAATAAAGCGAGAAAGAAAATAGTTTGCACTCGAAATAACATTAACTAATAGAGCTGATATTTTGAAAACATACAAGATAACTTAGATTAATGGTTACTTACTGTTGTAAGTGACAATGGCGCTACCTCACAATAACGTCTACTATTTTGATATGAATTTTGGAAAATGGCAAAAAATAATTAAAAGAAAGTCTATTGACTTCTGAACAGGGAAGTAGAAATTGATAATTACTGTATTAAAAGGTAATTATTATACTTTAGCACGACTGCAAGTCAAAATGTGAACCAGAACTTTACTAACAACAAATTACAATAATCACTGATATTTGCATTCACTCATTAATTCTAGTTAGTGCTTTTGTTCATAGTGCCAGGAATCATTTGAATTTGATTAGTTGATTTACTATTTGCAACAATTAGATCGCTTCAGATTAAAGTTCAAATTTAAAGTTAGGGGGACTGAAATTACTGAATAGTTTAATTTCAAATCTTTAATCTAACTGAATCATTTAGTTCATAAGCAAAATTAAGTGGCCCTGCAATTTTCATTTTTCATAAACGGTACTCGGATTATTGTAACAATAGGACAGGACAGGAACCTACTTGGTGAATAATTTTAGGAGATTCACGGGTAAACAGTTTTGATTAAACTATGATAATTATTCACTCGCAAAACACCACAAAGCTGAGTAACGCCGTTACAAAACTAGTTGACAATAAGCTGTGATACAGCAATCTTACTTCAGTCCATTCTCGCCGTGACGAAGTTGCTGACAACGATACTGCTGCTGGCTCCATTCCATGATAATTGGCGAGCACGGGAGTTATTGGCAATGATATTGTCGTGACGGGTTCTTGATGTTGCTGCAGCCAATATTTCCACCGCCCACGCTCATCACTTGCCACGTGCCGCCAAACAATCACTCCTCCAGTACAGTGCACGCCATCCACGCATCTGCACTTCACCAAGTCTCACACCAGAGTTCTCTCTCTGTGTAGCCCGCGCTCTGACGTAACATCCTCCCGCGTCCAGAGACGCTGCTACCCTAACGATACTTATTCTTTGACAAAAACCTAACGTTTCCCTAACACTCCCTCAGCGATTACTCACAAGGGAACATCCCCATCGCACCCCCCTCAGATTTAGTTATAAGTTAGCACAGTGGATAGGCCTTGAAAAACTGAACACAGATCGATCGAAAAAACAGGAAGAAGTTGTGTGGAACTATGAAATAATAAGCAAAATATACAAACTGGGTCGTCTATGTGTAATATAGGCAATATTAAGGGCAATGTGAGACGAGGAGCGCCGTGGTCTCGTGGTTAGTGTGAACAGCTGCAGAACGAGAGGTCTTCAGTTCAAATCTTCCCTCGACCGAAAATTTTAACTTTTTATTTTCAGTTTATGTGAAAAACTCTTATGTTTTCATCACTTGTTTTGGAAGTGATTATCACATCCACAATAAAACCTAAATCGGGCAAGGTAGAAGAATATTTTTACCCATTCGCCAAGTGTACAAGTTAGGTGGGTCGACAACATATTCCTGTCATGTGACGCACATGCTGTCACCAGTGTCGTATACAAAATATCAGACGTGTTTTCCTGTGGAGGAATCGGTTGACCTATGACCTTGCGATCAAATGTTTTCGGTTCCCATTGGAGAGGCACGTCCTTTCGTAACTAATCACACGGTTTTGCGGTGCGGTCGCAAAACACAGACACTAAACTTATTACAGTGAACAGAGACGTCAATGAACGAACGGACAGATCATAACTTTGCGAAAATAAAGAAAGCAAAATTTTCAGTTGAGGGCAGATTTGAACCAAGGACCTCTCGTTCCGCAGCTGTTCACGCTAACCACGGGACCACGGCGCTGCTTGCCTCACGTTTCCATTAATATTGCCTATCTTACGCATGGACGACCCAGTTTGTATATTTTGCTTATTTTTTCATAATTCCACACAACTTCTTCCGGTTTTCTCGATTGATCTGTCTTCAGTTTTTCAAGGCCTATCCACTGTGCCAACTTATAACTAAATCTGAGGGGGGTGCGATGGGGATGTTCCCTTGTCAGTGATATTTACATAATATACATAACTGATTATACAGCAAAATAAACAAATTAATGCATACATTGTGTACATATAAATTTACATAAAAGCAAGTATATATACAATAATAAATGGTCAAAGCGCACATCGGCATGAAAGTGTTACATGCTCACAATTGAAATCGCACCCCTGACCATAACTCTAGGTGTAGGTCTAGTGTGTAGATCGTCTGGCTACAGGCCCTCAACTAGCCTGCTTCTAACCAACACACGGCCATCACTGACACCGAGGCAGATCCAGCTTTCATCGGAAAACACAATAGACTCCCATCCTGCCCTCCAAAGAGTCCTCGCTTGACACCATTGAAGTCGCTACAGGCTGTCTGTCTCTGAGCTGCTCTCGAAGTAACCGATTTTTACAGTCCGTTGTGTCACAGTAGTGCCAATTACTGATGAAGTTACTACTGCAGATGCAGTACGATGCGCCGGAGCCACACGCCGAATACGATGGTGTACCCTCTCGGTAGCGCCACGTGTCCGTCGGGAGCCCAGTCTTCTTGCGACCGTACATTCTCCCGTGACCATCACTGCCAACGATCATGCACAGTGGCTACATTCTTGCCAGGTGCAGTCATGGGCCGTGCGGCTGGTCCCGGCGGAGGTTCGAGTCCTCCCTCGGGCATGGGTGTGTGTGTTTGTCCTTAGTATGATTTAGGTTAGGTAGTGTGTAAGCTTAGGGACTGATGACCTTAGCAGTTAAGTCCCATAAGATTTCATACACATTTGAACATTTTTTTTTTTTTTGTCCAGGTCTTTCTGCAGTATAGTAGAAGGAACATCCAGCTTCTCGTAGCCCTATTGCACGACCTCCTTCAAACTCAGTGAGGTCCTGCAGAATGAGATTTTCACTCTGCAGCGGAGTGTGCGCTGATATGAAACTTCCTGGCAGATTAAAACTGTGTGCCCGACCGAGACTCGAACTCGGGATCTTTGCCTTTCGCGGGCAAGTGCTCTACCATCTGAGCTACCGAAGCACGACTCACGCCCGGTCCTCACAGCTTTACTTCTGCCAATACCTCGTCTCCTACCTTCCAAACTTTACAGAAGCTCTCCTCTCATTCTAGAAACATCCCCCAGGCTGTGGCTAAGCCATGTCTCCCCAATATCCTTTCTTTCAGGAGTGCTAGTTCTGCAAGGTTCGCAGGAGAGCTTTTGTAAAGTTTGGAAGGTAGGAGACGAGGTACTGGCAGAAGTAAAGCTGTGAGGACCGGGCGTGAGTCGTGCTTCGGTAGCTCAGATGGTAGAGCACTTGCCCGCGAAAGGCAAAGGTCCCGAGTTAGAGTCTCGGTCGGGCACACAGTTTTAATCTGCCAGGAAGTTTCGGTGAGGTCCTGATAATGGCGTCTATGTCGCCTTAAAGGCATTCTTGACTAACATCAACACACCGTGGCCAGTCTCAGTCGCTCACGACCGTTGCTGCGCATATTTAAAGCCAAAATGATTTTCATCCTCATACTGGCGCTGCTAACACCACTCCTTTGCGTCTGCAGCGAAATTTAACTAAACGTCATCTTGCAGATGTGGAAACATGTCTACCAACTTCCGCTTATGTCGTACAACTCTTTCTTGGTGTCAGTATGTAAAGGGTGATTTAGCTAAGCTCTCACCTCAAATGCTTCCGAGACCATTTAACATATCGTGAATCTATTTTCACAGAGATGAGTTGTGAGAAACTGCTTACCAAACGATGTTAGGTCTCTTGTCATAGCTATATTATTGTATTTACACAGACATGTTTATCAAGTTCGATTTTTCAAATAGAACTATAGATTTTTAAATGCATGAGACGGCGCTGTTTGTCTTTTATCGTAACTATCAGTTTCCGCTTACACCATGATCAAGGTTCCTGAATACAGCAAACAAAGCACGAAACAAGTAGAAACGCCTAAGGTCCAATCAGTTATGCATAAGTGCTATAATTTAATACTTGCGGAAGATCAAATACACTACTGGTCATTAAAATTGCTACACCAATAAGAAATGCAGATGATAAACGGGTATTCATTGCATTATATTTTCACGCAGTTTGGGTGCATAGATCCTGAGAAATGAGTACCCAGAACAACCACCTCTGGCCGTAATAATGGCCTTGATACGCATGGGTATTGAGTCAAACAGAGCTTGGATGGCGTGTACAGGTACAGCTGCCCATGCAGCTTCAATACCATACCACAGTTCATAAAGAGTAGTGACTGGCGTAATATGACTAGCCAGTTGCTCGCCCACCATTGACCAGACGTTTTCAATTGGTGAGAGATCTGGAGAATGTGCTGGCCAGGGCAGCAGTCGAACATTTTCTGTATCCAGAAAGGCCCGCACAGGACCTGCAACATGCGCTCGTGCATTATCCTGCTGAAATGTAGGGTTTCGCTGGGACCGAATGAAGGGTAGAGCCACGGGTCGTAACACATCTGAAATGTAACGTCCACTGTTCAAAGTGCCCTCAATGCGAACAAGAGGTGACCGAGACGTGTAACCAATGGCACCCCATACCATTACGCCCGGTGATATGCCAGTATGGCGATGACGAATACACTCTTCCAATGTACGTTCACCGCGATGTCGGCAAACACGGATGCGACCATCATGATGCTGTAAACAGAACCTGGATTCATCCGAAAAAATGACGTTTTGCCATTCGTGCATCCAGGTTCGTCGTTCAGTACACCATCGCAGGCGCTCCTGTCTGTGATGCAGCGTTGAGGGTAACCGCAGCCATGGTCTCCGAGCTGATAGTCCATGCTGCTGCAAACGTCGTCGAACTGTTCTTGCAGATGGTTGTTGTCTTGCAAACGTTCCCATCTGTTGACTCAGGGATCGAGACGTGGCTGCACGATCCGTTACAGCTATGCGGATAAGATGCCTGTCATCTCGACTGCCAATGATACGAGGCTGTTGGGATCCAGCACGGCGTTCCGTATTACCCTCCCGAACCCACCGATTCCATATTCTGCTAACAGTCATTGGATCTCGACCAACGCGAGCACCAATGTCGTGATACGATAAACCGCAATAGCGATATTCTAACATCCGACCTTTATCAAAGTCGGAAACGTGATGGTACGCATTTCTCCTCCTTACACGACGCATCACAACAACGTTTCAGCAGGCAACGCCGGTCAACTGCTGTTTGTGTATGAGAAATCGGTTGGAAACTTTCCTCATGTCAGCACGTTGTAGGTGTCGCCACCGACGCCAGCCTTGCGTGAATACTCTGAAAAGCTAATCATTTGCATATCATAGCGTCTTCTTCCCGTCGGTTAAATTTCGCGTCTGTAGCACGTCATCTTCGTGGTGTAGCAATTTTAATGGCCAGTAGTGTATTTTCACAAAGTTGAGTTGTGAGAAAGTGCTCACCAAACGATGTTTAGTCTCTTTTCATAGCTATATTATTGTATTTACACAGACATGTTTATCAACTTCGATTTTTCAAATGGAACTATAGATTTTTAAATGCATGAGACGGTGCTGTTTATTTGTCTTTTATTATAACTATCAGTTTCCGCTTACACCATCATCAAGGTTCCTGTATACAACAAACAAAGCACGAAACAACTAGAAACGCGAAAAGTCCAATCAGTTATGCAAAGGTGGTATAATTTAATACTTGTCAAAGATAAAATATTAATAACATATCACACCGTATCATATCATATCAATACGGCAGGCCATATAATCTAAATTGTTGAACATCCACAGAACCAAACTTTGGGCTAGAGGTGCAACAGAACCGTTGCACAAGGGGTGATATTTCCAAAGACCAATCTGAAATCACAGTTATAGCTAATCATTAGCTGAATGTAAGCCATAGATGTTCGTTATGGAGGAAAAAAAAAAAAAAAAAAAAAAAAACGATATAACTAACAATGTGACACAGTTATGTAATCGAGTTACTAGTTTCATTCCTTACACGAGTTCGTACGTAATGATTCCAGCCTACTACTGTGCTAAATTTTAGACATGTATCTTTTTAGGAGGATACACTATGACTTAAATAAAATTTCTAGTTGGAGCGTTGTTGGGAGCTAGCTCTAAATGTAGAAAAATGTAACTTAATGCGGATGAGCAGGAAAAACAAATCCGTGATGTTCGGATACAGGATTAGTAGTGTCCTGTTTGACACAGTCAGATCTTTTAAATACCTGACGTAACGTTGCAAAGCGATATGTAATGGAACGAGGATGTGAGGATTGTAATAGGGAAGACGAATTGGTGTGTTGAGGGGACCTCACATGTCCCAAAAATATGCCTGTACTTATTAATTCGTCTTAATGAAAGCAAGATAAAGCTACAACACTCATATATTCTTTGCCACACCATACTTCGGGTACAAGGGGGACCACCCTGGTGAGTAGCCGTATGTTTGACACACTACTGAGCGTAGACTTCCCTTCGATGATTCACAACTGTTGCGACGGAATCAGGTGGAACGTAAAAACATCCCGCATTTAACGTAAATTCGCCTAGGCCTGCTAATAGTGTCGTGATAACTTCACAGTCAGACTCAATTTCGACTACGATACACACAATATTTTTGTCCACAGCAATAAACACCCCTATGACGTCTAATCTGTCTTTTCGATATACGTTTCGTGCCTCGCTAAATATTTCGGAGCTTTCTACTTCGGGTTTCAGCATAATTTGAGACAGGAAACATCGCCCGAGGGCAGTAAGTTCAGGAACTTTGTTACGAATACTTCGACAGTTTACTGTAAAAATTTTAAAATTTTGATAATCGAACTGTCTCTGCTTAGTACGCGACTGAGTTTGCTTTCTGTGTGTAGCGATCGCTCATCACGGGTCCTCAAACTACGGCACACACACACACACACACACACACACACACACACACACACACACACACACACACACACACACACACACACACACACACTATATATATATATATATATACTAGATTGGGAAACCTATACTCGTCACATAACTGTATTATGCTACTACTTACACCTACATTATATTCTATTTACACCTGTATGCTATTCTATATTGTTCTTACGTTTCCCATGTTTACACTATTGGTTCTGAGATGTTACTATTATTTTTCTTTCTCGTTATTGTCTTGTGCAACTGACTTGTATTTTAGACAAAAAAGTCAATGCTGCATGTAATATGTTGTAATAACTTTCAAGATTGTATGGATGGAGAAGTATAAGTTATATCTTGTCTCCTTTTTGTTGTTCATAGCAAACATCTAAGGTTATTGGATACTCTTCGACAAGTTTACACACAGCTAATTATCAGTTATAATTGTTGAAACTGGATATATCACCTCTTGTGCTACAATATCAGTTTGGTTCTGTAGATCTTTGGCATTTCGGCTGGGGCAATAATTATATGAATTCCCGTATTGAATTGGTATGATATGCGATCTATATTTAATCTTTTTCAAGTATTACTTTATACCACGTATGTATAATAACTGATTGCACTTTACACGTTTCTAGTTGTTTCATGCTTTGTTTTGATGTGTACAAATATCATGGTGATGATGTAACCCATAAATGGTAGTTATAGTAAAAGAGAATTAAACTGCTCTGCGTGTCATGCATTAAAAAAAGGTAACAGCTGTTGTTGGCAATCAGAGAGAGAGAGAGAGAGAGAGAGAAGATAGTATTTTCCGCTGCTATAAATGTTAAAGGCACGCAACGTACAGCAGCTTATGGAGTATCTATGTAGTTACAGATGAATAGTAAAAGAATCTGGACAGAGGAAATGCCTAGAAATAATGTATTTATGTTAACAAACGGCTAATCCGATGTAAGGTACACAGTCGCACTTGCAGGATGCCTACCTAATGAAAAAATTTTATTTTCAGTATTTCACACAATTATTGATAGAACTTCAAAATTTAAAGTGTTGTAATAATCTACTCACTGAGAGGTATAATGTTACGTTAGAGGTCTTGTGGAGTGTATTACAGTTAGAAACTGTGTATACATCTTTCCTCTCAGGTAAGTCAAAATTCCTCCCCCCATGAACCATGGACCTTGCCGTTGGTGGGGAGGCTTGCGTGCCTCAGCGATACAGATAGCCGTACCGTAGGTGCAACCACAACGGAGGGGTATCTGTTGAGAGGCCAGACAAACGTGTGGTTCCTGAAGAGGGGCAGCAGGCTTTTCAGTAGTTGCAGGGGCAACAGACTGGATGATTGACTGATCTGGCCTTTTAACAATAACCAAAATGGCCTTGCTGTGCTGGTACTGCGAACGGCTGAAAGCAAGGGGAAACTACGGCCTAAGTTTTCCCGAGGGCATGCAGCTTTACTGTATGATTAAATGATGATGGCGTCATCTTGGGTAAAATATTCCGGAGGTAAAATAGTCCCCCATTCGGATCTCCGGGCAGGGACTACTCAAGAGGATGTCGTTATCAGGAGAAAGAAAACTGGCGTTCTACGGATCGGAGCGTGGAATGTCAGATCACTTAATCGGGCAGGTAGGTTAGAAAATTTAAAAAGGGAAATGGATAGGTTAAAGTTAGATATAGTGGGAATTAGTGAAGTTCGGTGGCAGGAGGAACAAGACTTCTGGTCAGGTGACTACAGGGTTATAAACACACAATCGAATAGAAGTAATGCAGGAGTAGGTTTAATAATGAATAGGAAAATAGGAATGCGGGTAAGCTACTACAAACAGCATAGTGAACGCATTATTGTGGCCAAGATAGATGCGAAGCCCACACCTACTACAGTAGTACAAGTTTATATGCCAACTAGCTCTGCAGATGACGAAGAAATTGAAGAAATGTATGATGAAATAAAAGAAATTATTCAGATAGTGAAGGGTGACGAAAATTTAATAGTCATGGGTGACTGGAATTCGGTAGTAGGAAAAGGGAGAGAAGGAAACTTAGTAGGTGAATATGGATTGGGCTAAGAAATGAAAGAGGAAGCCGCCTGGTAGAATTCTGCACAGAGCACAACTTAATCATAGCTAACACTTGGTTTAAGAATCATGAAAGAAGGTTGTATACATGGAAGAACCCTGGAGATACTAAAAGGTATCAGATGGATTATATAATGGTAAGACAGAGATTTAGGAACCAGGTTTTAAATTGTAAGACATTTCCAGGGGCAGATGTGGACTCTGATCACAATCTATTGGTTATGACTTGTAGATTAACACTGAAGAAACTGCAAAAAGGTGGGAACTTAAAGAGATGGGACCTGGATAAACTGATTAAACCAGAGGTTGCACAGAGTTTCAGGGAGAGCATAAGGGAACAATTGACAGGAATGGGGGAAAGAAATACAGTAGAAGAAGAATGGGTAGCTTTGAGGGATGAATTAGTGAAGGCAGCAGAGGATCAAGTAGGTAAAAAGACGAGGGCTAGTAGAAATACTTGGGTAACAAAAGAAATATTGAATTTAATTGATGATCGGAGAAAATATAAAAATGCAGTAAATGAAGCAGGCAAAAAGGAATACAAAGGTCTGAAAAATGAGATCGACAGGAAGTGCAAAATGGCTAAGCAGGGATGGCTACAGGACAAATGTAAGGATGTATAGGCTTATCTCACTAGGGGTAAGATAGACACTGCCTACAGGAAAATTAAAGAGACCTTTGGATATAAGAGAACCACTTGTATGCACATCAAGAGCTCAGATGGAAACCCAGTTCTAAGCAAAGAGGGGAAAGCAGATAGGTGGAAGGAGCATATAGAGGGTCTATACAAGGACGATGTACTTGAGGACAATATTATGGAAATGGAAGAGGATATAGATGAAGATGAAATGGGAGATACGATACTGCGTGAAGAGTTTGACAGAGCACTGAAAGACCTGAATCGAAACAAGGCCCCCGGAGTAGACAACATTCCATTGGAACTACTGACGGCCTTGGGAGAGCCAGTCCTGACAAAACTCTACCATCTGGTGAGCAAGATGTATGAAACAGGCGAAATAACCTCACTTCAAGAAGAATACAATAATTCCAATCCCGAAGAAAGCAGATGTTGACAGATGTGAAAATTACCGAACAATCAGATAGTCACACAATCAGAACTGGAGCCAGGGACAGAGACTCTTGTGACATTATCCTGACTGCCTTGTCCGAGAATTACTTCGAGCAGATAGTTAGAGAACCAACTCGTGAAGCTAACGTTTTAGACCTCATAGCAACAAATAGACCGGAACTTTTCGACTCCGTGAATGTAGAAGAGGGTATCAGTGATCATAAGTCAGTGGTTGCATCAATGACTACAAGTATAATAAGAAATGCCAAGAAAGGAAGGAAAATATATTTGCTTAACAAGAGTGATAGGGCACAAATCGCAGAATATCTGAGTGACCACCATCAAACGTTCATTTCTGAGGAAGAGGATGTGGAACAAAAATGGAAAAAATTCAGAAACATCGTCCAGTACGCCTTAGATAAGTTCGTACCGACTAAGGTCCAAAGCGAGGGGAAAGATCCACCGTGGTATAACAATCATGTACGAAAGGTACTACGGAAACAAAGAAAGCTTCATCATAGGTTTAAGAGTAGTCGAATCATAGCTGATAAGGAAAAGCTGAACGAAGCGAAAAAGAGCGTAAAGAGAGCAATGAGAGAAGCATTCAACGAATTCGAACATAAAACATTGGCAAACAATCTAAACAAGAACCCTAAAAAGTTTTGGTCATATGTAAAATCGGTAAGCGGATCTAAATCCCCTATTCAGTCACTCGTTGACCACGATGGCACCGAAACAGAGGACGACCGAAGAAAGGCAGAAATACTGAATTCAGTGTTCCGAAACTGTTTCACTGCGGAAAATCGTAACACGGTCCCTGACTTCAGCCGTCGCACGGACGCCAAAATGGAAAATATTGAAATAAACGATATCGGAATTGAAAAACAACTGCTATCACTTAGTAGCGGAAAAGCATCCGGACCAGACGAGATACCCGTAAGATTCTACAGTGATTATGCTAAAGAACTTGCCCCCTTTCTATCAGCAATTTATCGTAGATCTCTGGAAGAACGTAAAGTACCTAGCGACTGGAAGAAAGCGCAGGTCGTTCCCATTTTCAAGAAGGGTCATAAATCAGATGCGAATAATTATAGGCCTATTTCGCTTACGTCAATCTGTTGTAGAATAATGGAACATGTTTTATGTTCTCGTATTATGACGTTCTTAGATAATACAAATCTCCTTCATCAAAAGCAACATGGATTCCGCAAACAGAGATCATGTGAAACTCAGCTCGCCCTATTTGTCCAAGAAATTCACAGTGCCGTAGACACTGGCGAGCAGATTGATGCCGTATTCCTGGACTTCAGGAAGGCATTTGATACGGTTCCGCACTTACGTTTAGTGAAAAAAATACGAGCTTACGGAATATCGGACCAGGTTTGTGATTGGATTCAGGATTTCCTAGAAGAAAGAACACAACATGTCATTCTTAACGGTTCAAAATCTGCAGATGTAGAGGTAATTTCGGGAGTACCGCAAGGAAGCGTGATAGGACCTTTATTGTTTACAATATACATAAATGACTTAGTTGACAACATCGGTAGCTCCGTGAGGCTATTTGCAGATGACACGGTTGTCTACAAGAAAGTAGCAACATCAGAAGACTCGTACGTACTCCAGGAAGACCTGCAGAGGATTAATGAATGGTGCGACAGCTGGCAGCTTTCCCTAAACGTAGATAAATGTAATATAATGCGCATACATAGGGGCAGAAATCCATTCCAGTACGATTATGCCATAGGTGGTAAATCATTGGAAGCGGTAACGACCGTAAAATACTTAGGAGTTACTATCCGGAGCGATCTGAAGTGGAATGATCACATAAAACAAATAGTGGGAAAAGCAGGCGCCAGGTTGAGATTCATAGGAAGAATTCTAAGAAAATGTGACTCATCGACGAAAGAAGTAGCTTACAAAACGCTTGTTCGTCCGATTCTTGAGTATTGCTCATCAGTATGGGACCCTTACCAGGTTGGATTAATAGAAGAGATAGACATGATCCAGCGAAAAGCAGCGCGATTCGTCATGGGGACATTTAGTCAGCGCGAGAGCGTTACGGAGATGCTGAACAAGCTCCAGTGGCGGACACTTCAAGAAAGGCGTTACGCAATACGGAGAGGTTTATTATCGAAATTACGAGAGAGCACATTCCGGGAAGAGATGGGCAACATATTACTACCGCCCACATATATCTCGCGTAATGATCACAACGAAAAGATCCGAGAAATTAGAGCAAATACGGAGACTTACAAGCAGTCGTTCTTCCCACGCACAATTCGTGAATGGAACAGGGAAGGGGGGATCAGATAGTGGTACAATAAGTACCCTCCGCCACACACCGTAAGGTGGCTCGCGGAGTATAGATGTAGATGTAGATGTAGATCAGTTTAATAAGTCACAGCTGCAAAATACTAACACGAATTGTTTACAGACGAATGGAAAAACTAGTAGAAGCCGACCTCGGGGAAGATCAGTTTGGATTCCGTAGAAATACTGGAACACGTGAGGCAATACTGACCCTACGACTTATCTTAGAAGAAAGATTAAGGAAAGGCAAACCTACGTTTCTAGCATTTGTAGACTTAGAGAAAGCTTTTGACAATGTTGACTGGAATACTCTCTTTCAAATTCTAAAGGTGGCAGGGGTAAAATACAGGGAGCGAAAGGCTATTTACAATTTGTACAGAAACCAGATGGCAGTTATAAGAGTCGAGGGGTATGAAAGGGAAGCAGTGGTTGGGAAGTGAATGAGACAGGGTTGTAGCATCTCCCCGATGTTATTCAATCTGTATATTGAGCAAACAGTAAAGGAAACAAAAGAAAAATGAGGAGTAGGTATTAAAGTCCATGGACAAGAAATAAAACTTTGAGGTTCGCCGATGACATTGTAATTCTGTCAGAGACAGCAAAGGACTTGGAAGAGCAGATGAATGGAATGGATAGCGTCTTGAAAGGAGGATATAAGATGAACATCAACAAAAGCAAAACGAGGATAATGGAATGTAGTCGAATTAAGTCGGGTGATGCTGAGGGAATTAGATTAGGAACTGAGACGCTTAAAGTAGTAAAGGAGTTTTGCTATTTGGGGATCAAAATATCTGATGATGGTCGAAGTAGAGAGGATATAAAATGTAGACTGGCAATGGCAAGGAAAGCGTTTCTGAAGAAGAGAAATTTGTTAACATTGAGTATTGATTTAAGTGTGAGGAAGTCGTTTCTGAAAGTATTTGTATGGAGTGTAGCCATGTATGGAAGTGAAACATGGACAATAAATAGTTTGGACAAGAAGAGAATAGAAGCTTTTGAAATGTGGTGCTACAGAAGAATGTTGAAGATTAGGTGGGTAGATCACATAACTAATGAGGAAGTACTGAATAGGATTGGGGAGAAGAGAAGTTTGTGGCACAACTTGACCAGAAGACGGGACCGGTTGGTAGGACATGTTCTGAGGCATCAAGGGATCACCAATTTAGTATTGGAGGGCAGCGTGGAGGGTAAAAATCGTAGAGGGAGACCAAGAGATGAATACACTAAGCAGATTCAGAAGGATGTAGGTTGCAGTAGGTACTGGGAGATGAAGAAGCTGGCACAGGATAGAGTAGCATGGAGAGCTGCATCAAACCAGTCTCAGGACTGAAGGCCACAACAACAACAACAACAAGTCAAAATTTGTAATAATTGATGGAGAGGCATGGCGTAAGAAAGAAGTAATATCTGGCGTTCCCCAAGCAAGTGTTGTAAGTCCTCTGTTGTTCCTGATTCACACAAACGATTTACGATACAATCTGAGCAGTCGTCTTAAATTGTTTGCAGATGGTGCTGTGATTTATCGTCTTGTAAACTCATCAGATAATCAAACCTAATTGCAAAATGATTTATACACGATATCTATATGGTTCAAAATGTGGCAATTGACCCTAAATAATGAAAAGTGTGAAGTCATCCACTTGATTACTGAATGGAATTCGCTAAGCTTCAGTTTCACGATAAACCACACAAATCTAAAGCCTGTAAACTGAACTTAACACTTAGGGATTACAATTACGAATAACTCAAATTGGAACGATCACATAGATAATGTTGTGGGGAAAGCAAACCAAAGACGGAGTTATTGGCAGAACACTTAGAAAATATAATATGAGTACCAAAGACACTGCTTGCGCCACGATTGTCCACCATCTTTTGAAGTACTGCTGTGCAATGCTGGATCTGCGTTAGATGGGACTGATGGAGGACATCGTAAAAGTTCAAAGAAGAATAGCTCGATTTTGTACTATCGCGAAATAAGTGAGCGAGTGGCGCGAATTGGGGTGATACTTTTTCTCACTGATACCCATCCCTCTCCTACCACCTCCCCCCCCCCCCCTCCCCAACATAAAATGTCGGAAGGTAAAAAAATCTCGCTTACCACATTTTCGCCGTTCACGCAGCACAACATCAGACAAGACGTTTTACTTTATTACTTCTTTACTACTAACTCTGTTTGCAACACAGTATTCACATATACTACTGAATGTACCAACAAAATTATATTACTGTATAGTTCAAGAGATATGACGTCATAAACATTGAGCGCGTCAAACAACAGCTCCTTCTTAAAACGGAGCGCAAATCACCGAGACTAAATCCATTCAGTGTTTGATAATGAGAGTACTTAGTGACTTTCAACAAATGATAAACATAATTTGAGACCTTCCAAAACTTTTTCTAGCCTTCATGCTTAATGTCAAATATTTAACACACTAACTAATTTGTAAACTAACTAGGCGTCAGTTGTAGAATGAACACTGTCGAACATGCCTGGGCTAGACTGAAAATGGCTGTTTATGGACGACGTGACCCACCAACCACTCTGAGGGACCTACGTTGAATCGCTGTTGAGGAGTGGGACAATCTGGACCAACAGTGCCATGATGAACTTGTGGATAGTATGCCACGACCAATACAGGCAAGCATCAATGCAAGAGGACGTGCTGCTGGGTATTAGAGGTACCTGTGTGTAGAGCAATCTCTCTTAAGTTTCGCTGTATGGTGGTACAACTTGCAATGTGTTATTTTCATGAGCAATAAAAAGGCCGTAAATGATGTTTATGTTGATCACTATTCCCATTTTCTGTACAGGCGCCGGAACTCTCGGAACCGAGGTATGCAAAACTTTTTTTGATGTGTGTATTAGGGCTTGGAGCTCTGGTTCTTTCCCAACACAGCTACGACAATTTACAACTACAATACCGATCGTTTCTACAACTACCTTACTGCGTTTTACCTGCCTCCTTTTAAACGAACGCCTTTTCTGTGGTTTCCTGAGACTCTCTAACCTAAAAAACAGCCCAGTCCCTTCCACACCATTCCCACTACCCGTGTAGCCACTTCGTATGTGTAGTGGACTCCTGACCTATTAAGCGGAACCTGGAAACCCACCACCCGATTGCGCAAGTCAAGGAATCTGCACCCTACACGGTCACAGAACCGCCTGAGCCTCTGATATAGACCCTCCAATCGGCTCTGCACTTAAGGACTACAGTCGATTCTGTCGACGATGCTGCAGATGGTGAGCTCAGCCGCAATCTCGCAAGCAAGACTAGCAGTCTTCACCATTTCCGCTAACTGCCTGAAACCAGAGAGAATCTCCTCCGATCCAAAGCAACATACATCATTGGTACCAACATGGACTACCACCTGCAGCTGACTGCATCATGTACTCATCATTGCATCCGGAAGCATCCTTTCCACATCTGGAGTAACTCCCTCCAGTATGCACACGGAGTGCAGACTAGCTTCCTTCCCCTCCTTGACAGCCATGTTCCTAAGGGGCCCCATTATGCGCCTAATGTTGGAGCTCCCAACTACCAGCAAACCCACCCTCTGTGAATGCCCAGAACTTGCAGGCTGAGTAGCTTCCTCCGGAACAGGGTGGATGATTGCATCTGGCTCAGAGACTTCGTCGGCCATAGATAACCTGTTTGTCAAACGAACTGGGGAGGCCCAATGATTGGCCCCTCACAAAATCTTTCGCTACCTGCCAGACTGTGGAATGATCTCCCACTCAACCACGGGTGAGGCATCAACCTCAGTGCAGGTAGTACCTGGGGCAGCCACAGCAGCGAACCAATTGGATGACATGTGGGACGTGCTCAACGTCCCTCGCATACCCGCATCTGATCCCCTGCAGTGATGCCCCTTGCTAGCAGGCTCAAGCTGTGTGATGGAAGCCAACACAGCCTGGAGCGAAGGGTCAAGAACTCTGCTCGCATCTGTAAACTGTGGTCACAGCTCCTACGCATTACTGAATTCGCTCCTGTTTGAAGCTCCAAAAATATGTAATAAACAAATGGTGTACTCACCTTATTGGCAGCAGGACTCGCGGTCCTCTCCCATGGATGGTCTAACTGACACTGAGCTGTTCTAACCAAAAGAAACAAAAGCCTGTATGATATGAAGGTCGATACAAGGGTCGATAACAACAACGGTACTCTGTGCTTCACTGTTATTAAAATAAAAGGTTGTACCTAGTAATCTCTCAAACACGCAAGAAATTACGAAAATAAACTAGTAACTAGACAGAGACGGAAAATAAGTGCTCCTGTTTGGAGCTCGTAAAAATATGTAATAAACGAATGGTGTTAGCAGCAGGAACTCGCAGTGCTCTCTCACTGACGGTCTAACCGTATACAAGTTGTTACCTAATTCGTCTTATTAACTACATTATTATTTAAATCTGTTAATAAAAATGACGTAAATCCCCAATGTAGCATAACAAGTAGAATGGAATTAATTTACTATTGAATTCATATGGTGCCTCCGTATTCTTTCCTGAATGATCAGAACACTTTGTTAGCCCTAAAAATATACGAACCAGAATTTAAGAAATTCTACTTCAGTGGCACTAACATTGGTTACTCACTGACATTCAGAACGATTTCTGAGAGAGAAAAAATTTCTAGCGCCAACTAGTTAAGTGCAGTAGCTTACAAAGCAACAATCATGCAAACACAAACAAGTTCCAAAGAACGTAAACATGAACAAAACATACAATTGTTTACCAGCTATGAAGTTTGTGTGGTTTGTGTTGCAGCTCTTAGACAATGAGAAAAAAGTCAGAGATTATGGGAGGTTTGTGCACACACTGAATAATGGCAGACACCAAGTTTCATTATTTCAAATTTAGAAATATTTATTATAAACAAGATAATGCTTCGTAGCAGCTGAGGAGGGCTCCGCCTACCATCCTAAGGGAGCCATGGGTCTGATGATGGTTATGTAAAAATAACCGAAACCGGTTACCTATGTCACTGAAACATAAATGGTGTGATCAAGACTGAACTTTAGTCAAAATAGTTCTACATAGTATTCTACTTGAATAAAAACCACAGAACATTCATACAGTCATGTGAAACTGTCAAGAAAGTCTTCCTTTGGTATGTTTTTCAACTTTTGCATCACATTGACTTGCAAGTCTGTTATGTCATCAAAATATTGACCCTTCGTCCGCCCCTGGTAGCTGAGTGGTCAGCGCGACGGAATGTCATACCTAACGACACGGGTTCGATTCCCGGCTGGGTCGGAGATTTTCTCTGCTCAGGGTCTGGGTGTTGTGTTGTCCTTATCATCATCATCATTTCATCCTCATCGACACACAAGTCGCCAAAGTGGCGTCAACTCGAAAGACTTGCACCAGGCGAACGGTCTACCCGACGGGAGGCCTTAGCCACACAGCATTTCCATTGACCCTTCATGTGAATTTCTGCATTTTGTCGCTTTGTTTCGACAATTGTGCTGACTTTTTCCAGGAATGAACTGACAATGACTCAAAATAGACTTCGACGTTTAAAGCACTATTCAAAGACTGTTTCTTAAGACATCAACCACTTTCACTTGTAGGTGAAACTGTCTGCGAGTGATATTAATCTGAACAGCTCTAATAGTCTGAGTAACTGTAAGTGAGCTGTGAAATTTGTCAAGTGTACAGAAACATCGTAACCAGTACAGTCAGTGACTGTGTATGTCAAATTATACCAAATGAGCAGTAGCTGCATCTTGACCAGTGACAGCATATGCCAAATTATATCCAGTAAGCCAGTATGTCCTCTGTCCAAAAAGTTCATGTAGCAGTGTCGACGTTCTTGCCGAATCACAACACAAATAAAAGCCATGCACACTCACACCATGTTAGAGGCAGATAAGTGCATACACACCACAGATAAAGAGTTCTGTCCTGTGGCTCTACAGGAGCCCGCAGCGAGGGCAACGGTTCGAGTGCTCATCATGTTTCTCTTGTAAGTGACGATGGACGTAAGGACATCCTCCACAAAGTTGCGCAGCGTGTCTGTGGAGCACCACAATCAACCGGGTAGCGAACCTAACAGTTTCTCGCAGCTGTCGTAGTCGGACGAAAATGGTAAGTGCTGTCATAATTTCAACAGGGACTGACGACGGCGCCATCTTCTCAGTGTGGTAAAATTCTCAAGTTTACTATACTGCAATTCCTTAGTGGCCACAATAGCCCGCTCCCTGAACTGTTTGGGTTAGTAGGGTGAGTACGTCTGTACAGGCAGTAGATAAGGAGAGAGCATTGGGGGTTCATTCCTTGACACAGAAATAGCTTTTGATCGTACCTGGCATGGTCATTTATGTATAAGGTGGACAGCATACGTTGTGCAGGCCATTTGTTCAAAAAAGTTTCTCATTAACGGCAGACATTGCTACAGCATAAAACCAGAGTTGGCTGGGGACCCACAGGGCTCGGTTCTGGCTCCTGTGCTGTATTCTAACTACACCAGTGACATACTCAAGCAGGCAGGGGCAGGGAGCGGAAACCGTCCTGTATGCTGGTGAAAGTGCGCTATTCAAATGCTGACACGACATCATCATCATTGTTAGGCACTTTCAGAGAGAAAAATCACCCAGTAGTGCACTGTCTGGAAGGGAAAAATTAATCCTAAAAACATCTGAGCAATTTATTTTACCACCAAGCTCATGATCCCTAACTGCCAGCTTACAACTGATGACACAGACCTGGTGTAACTCAGTGAAGGACCTTGGTCTCACCAGAGAAGTCGCACATAACCATTGAAGCCAATAAGGTTTATTGCATGTGATACTAACTGTAGCAACTTTGTGAGTGTGGCACATTACTGTGCAGGGTAAAACTATTTGGCATGAGCTAATACTTCTGGCCACCTTATGGTGTGGTCAGTGGTAGCCAACAGATTTGAAGCAATTGAAGAGTAAACAGAACAAGGTCCCTGGGATGTAATGGATGCTCCCCCTAATGGATGCTACCCGCTATACTCCCATCATCCAATCTCTATTTAAGTCACCAAAAAGCACTAACAAATCATGTTCGATTTCATGGGAATAATTATGCCCCACGACTGTGATGTAATCCACAATAGAAAGATGATCAGCATCAGCTGTAATATTATACGTCTTTTTTATTGCAGATATAGATTTCAGCCACCAGTGTAGCGATTATCTGTGTTTTATAGGTAGTCATGTAGACTCAACATAATGACGACATATCTTCCAATGTAACTTAGGCATATAAATTATTGTTTGAACAAATGTTTGTATATGCCTAAGTTACATTGGAATATGTGTGGTTTTAATGACGTTGAGTCCATGTGATTACCTATAAGGCATGGGCAATAGCTGAACTGTTGGCTGAAATCTAGATCCGTGGAGGAAAAAGACAGATGACATGGTTGATTCTGACCTTTTTCATGTCCTGAATTTACCAAACTGTATCCAAAATCTCCTACTTCACTCCCACAACTTCGTCAGTTCATTTGGTCAAGAGCTCTCAGATTCACTTCGTAATGTCCGACGATGATCCTCACCTGATACTTTAGGAACTAACACACATTTACAGACAACACAAACAGTTCCCCTCTATACAGTCAAATCTCTTAATTTCCTAATCATCAATGGCATACTCTGAAATCAAACAGGCAAAAGCACAGTGGTGACTCAGATAGTTAGTTGTGATCATTTTATGTTTGGCTGGGGGATCATTTTAATGAAGATAGAGGCCATAGACGAGAAAACCCACTCTTACAAGTAACTTTAACAAAGGTCAGATTGTAATGACCAGCCGCCTAGAAATGAATATCTTGAAAATAGCGAAGCTGAACAGCTGTTTACAATGTACGTCATTAGCATCTATGAAAACTGATTGAAGGGTGGTGAAACTACAAGTAGATGCAAGGACGTAGCCAGGATTTTGCCAAAGGGGTTGGGGGATGGGGATCTGATTTCCTGAACAGAACCTTAGAAAGACTTATGGTTTTTCATTTATTCTGAAAACAAATTTATTCATTTTCTTAATTTTATGTAAATAATTTGCTTTCGAGATACCTCCATACAAATAGTATTCGGTCTATAAATTTAAGCAAGAAAAGCTTTTCTTAAAAAAGTGTAACACACTATATGTGTAGCTGTGAAACACCTAAGTGCACAATTAAATATTTTTTTTTGTTTGGCAACTCCACTCTATTGCCCAATGAATTAATATTCTAATATAACAACTGCTTCTTTGCTTAAACAAAAAAAAAAAAAAAAAAAAAAAAAAAAAAAAAAAAAAAACCCACAGGCCAGTCTTCTCAAATTTTATTGTTTATAAATTATTAAAGGAGCTTTCAATTCAATAAAATTCTTCAGTTTCCTTGTATTGTCCATTATAATTATCCGGGCTGTTATGCCGTGGTCGGTTGATGAATTCTGTGTCGATTCCCAACGTTTCGTCTCCGACTGCGGGAGACATCTTCAAGGGGGTCCGTAGCTCGATGGAAGGTCCAACACACCCACTGGCTCGCTACTGACTTTAGCGAGTTGGGAATCGACACAGAATTCATCAACCGACCATGGCATAACAGCCCGGATAATTATAATGGACATGATATTTCCGGCCGTGAAAGTCTACATTTTAGTTTCCTTGTATTATCAAGGAAGTCTTTTAGAAATATTATTTCAACAGTCAACTTAAAACTATAGCATCAAGATTTATATATTTTTTTTTTAAATAAGAGAAAACAGAACACACAAATACTATGATGTACAGTTTTGGTGTCTTCATTCTCATTCTTGCTTTGATTTCTACTAGACTTCTACTATATGTGACCTCGGTCAGTCAGTTTGTATTTATCCATGGTCATATGGTAATATGGCTTTGATGCCAATAAAACACTCCACAATGTACAAAATACATTGTTGTTTGTGTAACTTTTATTTACAAGTATGTTAGAGCTGTAATGGTTGGACTCAACTGTTCCAAGGATGTTACGAGTAAGACATTTCACTACAGAACATTATTCTTGTAGTAAAACTTGAAAAGATGATACATTAGTACATCCTTGTAAGAAGATGCTTGGTTGCCTTCGATGCAGCTATTTTCATTTAGGCATCTTTAAGGGAACTGGTATCTTTCAGGAAATGAAGGCACTTGGAAGGGGCTGACTGTGGCCCATAGTATGGGACCAACCCTAGTATTTTCCTAAACTGAAAATGGGAAACCACAGAAAACTATATACAAGATTGCCGGTGAGTGGATTTTAACCACCTTGCCTCCAAATACAGAGATTACTTACTCAGTGTCTCAATGCACAGAGCTACCCTGGTCGGTGGAGAGTTGGAAAAGAATTGGCTGTTGTACATGTTTTCAGAATGAAATGAAATAAAATGCATTACAACAAATTAAATTCTGAACTGTGCCGTTTTCCTTTAATTATGTATGTTTGGTCATTTGGTAATCCAGGAATGCATGCACATTTTAAGATTTAATTGTGCATGGAATTCCTGGCTTCAGTTATTATAATATTACAAGAGTGTAAATAGATTTTTGCCAAAGTGGTGGAAGGAGGAAGAGGACACAGGGTGCAGTTGGCTGAGATGAATTGAAGCAGCCTGCTGAAAAAATCTTTCAGAGACGAAGAAATGAATGAACTGTAGAATGTGCTGTCATCAATATCCCTTTCTGCTCTCCAAAAATCTCTCTCCATAGTTCCGTACCCAAAATGGTTTTTATACTTCAGTACCACATGCGTGGCCAGACTGAGTAGTATTTTGTCTTTTGGGCCATTGTTTAAAAATAAAAAAGAGTATCGTTTCAAAACGTATTAAATGCAGCCAAGGGCAAAACAGAGTTTGACGCATTAAATTTTATCATGTACATCGCAGTCGATGGTTCAAATCATATTACGTTCAGGGCAAGTTTCTCAGCTGTGTTATTAGCCCGCTCTTTTTCTTGCTGTTTCTGCTATTTTCGTCTTACAGCTCACAGTATGATGTTGCCTTTTGAAAGTTCTACCAGTCTTCAAATAACGCTAATATTAAACTGCTATAGATATGTAACGAGGCTATTTTAGTAGTGTTTACATATTTTTAACTACCACAACGCTAGTGTACGAATCAGAATCTGTTTTCCTCTTCTTTCTTGTTATAAACTCATCCATAATTAGAAACTATCACAACAGCACACAGTGCATAAACATTAAGCAGCAGCACTTACATTAAATTCAACTGCAACTAAGAATGGAACTGATCAATAAAACAACAGCTGAGATCAAGGACGACCATTAATATACAGAAGCTGGTCTTGTCTGAAGTAGGGAGGGGCGATAACTGATAGTGCTATCGATATATCTATCACTGGCGATATTTACTATCGGCAGAGCCGGATAGAGGGGGGCAAACTGGGGTATCTGCTCCGAGCAGCAATTTCAGGGGGGCGCCAAATTCATATTCCAGAAGAAAAATAAAAATTTTTTCACAAAGCGTCTAGCATCCAGCATATGTCGGTCTATCTATTGTTCAAATAATTTTGAAACAAACTGTTGGTTTTTGAACATGTTTGAACACATTCTAAGTTGATTTCTGAAAGAATCGTAAGCTGATTTTTGAATGTATGCATAGTATAAATCATGACTCTGCCAGGGGAATCGCCGTCGCATCTAGAAATACAAGACTTTCCCGTGGACAAAAGAGGACGGGACTATACGAACTGAGCCGAATAAACCTGAACGGGTGAATGAATGCCAAACACTGTTTGCTTATGTGGTTGATTGGGTGTGCGAATGATAAAGCTTTGTTATAACTCTCTGCGAAATCCCTTGATTCAGACCACCACAGTGAAAATAAACGACTAACAGGAACAGCAGGTGAAAAAGATTACATATCCACTTGGTGTATCCAAGAAAGTGAAAGTTACAAAAAAAAATTTTGCCAGCTCGTTACATTGCGAAGGGCCAGTTGTACAGCAGTCCCTGGCTATCAGCCGCTTAATTCTGTTTCTCGGAATAAAATGCGGGATAACTACACCGGTGATTTTTGCAGACTTAGTGAAGTTAACCAGATAATAAGTTTTGACAATGGCAGGAGTAGTTACAAAATTAGCGATGACAAGATTCATTGTTAGAACTAGGAAGGACACGAAACAGGGATATTGCACAAATTATATGGGAATATGACGATACTAGATTTATACAAAATTTCGTACTACTACCACTTTTCGATCTCATGCCTGAGAAACTGGAACATACGAATGAAATGTGGAACTATTTCCTAACATTCAACTTTTTGCATGTGATAGGCCTTTTGATATTGGTACTTCGTGAATTATGTTCTGTCTTGTTATTTATGTAAATGAGGTCGATAAAGATTATAATTTACGCCAAAACAGGCTGGCTTATTTGGCATGTGTTACAACTGCTGTAATATTAGAAAGGTCTATTTCGTTTTCTCTAGCAGACAGTGACAAAACAGACGTAATCAAATCGAGAAACCACGCGTCTTGGGTACTATTCGTATTTAATTTGTGCGGGACAATAGGTTGGGAATGTGGGCCTCACGGGAGGCGTGTCAGAGATAAGTCCCTACAGTCGCACTATCTTCTGTGTCCTCGGTGGCTCAGATGGATAGAGCGTCTACCATGTAAGCAGGAGACCTGGGTTCGAGTCCCGAGCGGGACACACATTTTCAACTATCCCTGTTGACTTATATCAATGCCCTTTCGTAGCTAGGGGGTATTCATTTCATTTTAATTTCATTCTAACGAGCTGCGTGGTCACCGATGGTATCTGTTCTTTCGGACACATAACTACTCGTATTAACAGCTTTTCCGGTGTAAAACAACAACATTCTGATTTTTCATGTAGCAAGACGTTTGAGGAATGTTGATGAGGTAATAGAGTCTTTCGCAGAAAGAAAAGCAGGCCTTGTAAAGCTGTAGCAAGGTCAGAGAGAGAGAAAATTCTGGGACCTAAGGATCGAAGAAATGTGTACTGTTTTGCTTGTCTCTTGTCTTTACTGCTTTTACGTTTCGTATATTTACTTTTGTGTGAGACAGAAGAGAAAGTTATTAGCTAATGGGCAATAAAGAGTGCAAATTTTCTGGAGAATTCTTATTCTTCCGGTCACAAATAATCCGACTCAGTATTAATTATGAGGTTTTTTTTTAAAGGGGGTAGGATGTCAAACCGGCCATCTGGGAGCAGGACACTTTAATTTCCACTGCCCTGAATATGGGTTTGATGGCTTCTATTACAAAATATAAATGTTTGAATTCCACAGAGCGAAATACAGAGACGCGTGACAGAATAATGCTGAGTGAAGAAGCGTGGCACTGCACTTTGGCACACTTAAGACCAGATAACATGTCTTACATTTCCTCGATCGTATATGTTGTATACATTAAACTCTCTAGAAAGATGTGTGACATAAAATGAACATAGTTTTGAAAAAAAAATTTTTTTTAATTTTTGACGTCCTACTTCAAATGCTCGAGGATGAGGAGGGAGGGGGCGCCACAATCAAGTTTTTGCCCCAGTTCGGAAATATCATTCGTTGAATGACAGAAAACCAAAATATTGTTCAATTTCACTACATAGCAACTGGGTTGTGTTTAATTTCATTTAGGTGATTTCGGAGGTGGGGGTCGGACCCCCGGACCCCACCTTTAGCTACGTCCTTGGTAGGTGACAGGATGTTTGATGCCCGCTTCTCACCGCAGCACAGGACAATCTGAGGCTTACCCACTTCATTAAGCAAGGTTGGGGGTGATCTGTGATAGGTCTGACGACAGATTACAATGCTGGTACAGGCAAAAGTGTTCTGAACATACTGTTTAGCACTCAATTTTGAGCCTGGGACTCGACAACACACTACTCAACGTCTTTCCATGTTGACCCATCCACAACACCAATTAGGTTTGCAATGGGTATGAGGTCGTTGATCAATAGTAACGTGTCGCCTGTTAGATGAATCACGTTTCCTGTTATATTAGGTCGATCGTCGTGTCCGGATTCACCTTCATTTAGGTGAACATCTGCTAAAAACATGAACCGCGCCACACAGCCTATGAACGCCAGCGGAGATCGGGAGACATTCGTCTGGGTTTCAGTGGGTCCTGTAGTACTGTACAGGGTGGTCGAGATGAACGAGGTCTCGTGTTATACTGAACGTGATATTTGAAGCTATCTGTCACTATATTTACATGCAACACATCTTTCGAAAGACGAAAAGCGAATTTCGGAAACAATTTTTCGCTGTCGGTGTTTACATGTTAAATATCTGAATCAGATTTCCTAGCCCAGTTAAATATAGCGCCTGGAAAACAGCTGTTCCAGTTCCTGATTTAGTCAGAACAATCACTATTTCTGTCCAATTAGACGAAATGTAAACAGCTTCAATCTGATATTTCTACTTATCCTTCAATGTACAAAAGGCCACTCCGGCCATATTAGCCAAAATATTTTGAAAACAAGACGAAACCTGACAGCCCAAGCACTTTTCATAACGGGTTGCGTTTACAAGGAAGCGATAATAGATTGCGGAATTGGAAACCCGGCAACTAGAAATGTTTACGTGTGTGTGTGTGTGTGTGTGTGTGTGTGTGTGTGTGTGTGTGTGTGTGTGTGTGTGTGTGTGTGATTTCTTAACGCTAGGCCGGCACTCGATCGGAGTTATGTGATGTCGAGAGGCGATTTAGTGATCAGTGCTGCGTTGTCAATAATCAGTCTGCAGCTTGTGCGTACAGTTCTGCAGAATACCTTTTTGCAATCGAACAAAGCATGTTTACTGTTGAAACTTTAAAATGTTAAATGAAAGTTTCGTGATAAAATAGCGAGACAGAGTTGGACCTGCAAAAAGTGTTGTGCACAAACTAATCACTAAATTTACAGCAACAGATTGTCATTAACGCCAAACATAACTGTGTAAAGAAAGTGTGTTCACTGGGAAATATTGAACGTGTTCATGAGACCATGGTAACACCCACGTTCTTTGTTAACAATCCCAAGGAACGCTTTGAGATGCCTCTGCACTATTTGAAAGTAGGCGTTAGGTGTGCAGTTTCAGGCCAACGGATTGTAGGCCCCATTTTCTTTAACAACACCGTGAACTCTCAAGTATGTGTAACGGTATAGTTGCAACAGTTCATAGCGCAGCTAACTGAGGAAGAACGAGGGTGCTTTTTTCAACAAGATGGCGCTATCGTGCATACTTCGCGGTTTTCAGTGTCATGCGTCCATGAAGCTTTCGGACCAGGTTTATGGCCCCCAGATCGCCCGATCTGTCTACCTGTGATTTTTATTTGTTGGGTAATTCAAAGGGTAAAATCTACAGTAACAACCCGCATACAACAGAAGAGCTGAAAACAAATATTCGCAATGCGATTGCGGAAATCATAGCAAATGAATTATGTTGAGATGAGCTGATTGTGTATTGAAGTTAATAGTGAAAATTTTCAGCACCACCTGCAAACTATTGACCTACTGAATGTTCAGTGCCTTGTCTTTCGTAACAGTTATTTGCTACTCTGTAATTACAATAAACAAGGGAATCTTCTGTAAGTCGATTATAAAGCATGGGACCTCTTATTTTGACCACCCTATAGTAATCGAAGGCACCATGGCAACTAAAGCCTATGCTAACATTATTATGGAGCACCTGTATCCCTTCATACTTTATGTCCTTTCGAAAGGCGATGCAATCTTCCAGCAGGATAACTGTCCATGTGAGAAGGTCAGAATCATGCTTTGTTTTTTGAGGAGAATGGTAGTTAAATGACTATATCTTAGCCATCAAATTAACCATATCTAAAACCAATGAAAACGACTGGAACACTATAGTGCACCAGCTCCACACTCACAAGCCAATGGCCCCAAATTCACATGAACTGTGCATCGACATCAGGAGGTATCTCTATAAAACCTACCAGAGACCTTTCGAATTCTTGCTAAGCAGAGTCACTGCTATATTGCATTCCACAGCTAGACCACCACCATTAGGCAGGTGGTCATAATGTTTTGGCTCGTCAGAGAGAGAGAGAGAGAGAGAGAGAGAGAGAGAGAGAGAGAGAGAGAGAGAGAGAGAGCGGACGGCTGAGCCATATGCTAATTTCGTTTATACATTTGCTTCGCATGAAGCGGTATGTTACTTCAAATGGTTCAAATGGCTCTTAGCACTATGGGACTCAACTGCTGAGGTCATTAGTCCCCTAGAACTTAGAACTAGTTAAACCTAACTAACCTAAGGACATCACAAACATCCATGCCCGAGGCAGGATTCGAACCTGCGACCGTAGCGGTCTTGCGGTTCCAGACTGCAGCGCCTTTAACCGCACAGCCACTTCGGCCGGCGGTATGTTACTTCTCATTGCTGTTAATTTTATGCCTACGTGTACAAATCAAAAGAATCACTTATGCTTATACACATTACTTTACCTTAAAATACACTCCAGAAGAAAAATTACACTCATAATTGCGTACACCATATACAGGGTAGCGCACGAAATGTGTTACCATTTTGCTTTTGAATATAAACTTTATTGTCAGTACAATCTGAAAGGAAGAGCCGTCCATGGAGATTTGTTCTAACTCAGCACATGCTCAATATGTCCACCATTTCGTTTCCTCACTTACTTCAAACGAACACTGAAGTTAGTGATTACCCTACGGCACATGTCTTCCTTAATTTCACTGCAAGCTTGAAGAATAAGTCTTCTGAGCTCCATTACGTCACGTGGACGTTTCAGGAAAAATTTTTCTTTTAGGTACCCCCAAAGAAAAAAGTCACATGGATTGAGGTCTGGACTATTGGGGGCCCAATTTTGTCTGTCATTGAAGCGACCTGGAAACCTGAGTGAAATGATCTGCATGTCGAAATGCTCGTGTAAAAACTCCATCACAGTGTTTGCAGTATGTGGCCTTGCTCCATCTTGCATGAACCACTGCGTGTTGAAGGGCAAGGCAGTAGCAAGAAGCTGTAGAACGAAGCTATTGCGAAGCATGGTCAAATAATGCTCGCTGTTCACAGTTTCTTCAAAGAAAGAGAGTCCAATATGTCTGTGACTGAAAATTGCTGCCCACGCTGTAATCCTCGGAGCATAATGTTGTTGTTCATTAAGCACTTGTGGGTTTTCAGTGGCCCAAAAGCATACATTGTTTGTTAACCACACCGTCTAAATGAAAATGCGCCTCGTCTGAAAACCAAACATTGTTGAGAGTTTCTTCCCTATCCTCTGCCCACTGAGCAAACAGTAGTCTCTGCTGCTTGTGTTCTTCGGTGAGCTTCTGCGCACGGATCATCTTGTATGGGTACATATGGAGGTCACTTTTAGGAATGATTGAACGGAGCGTCTGGATATTCCCAGTTGCACTGCTGCCTTTCTACACGATTTCCCGGGACTTCTCTGTACAGCAACTCGTACCGCTTCAGTATTCTCCGGAGAACAAACAGGCTTAGGCCGAGGTCGCTTCGCTTCCAATACTGATCCCTCATGTACAAATTTATCGTACAGCCTGTGGATGGTCTTCTTGCAAGGGACCCATCGTGTTTTAAACTATTGTCGAAAACGCCTCTGAGTCACAACAAGGCTTTTTGTTTCATGAAAAAGTAACAATTGCCGATCGTTGCTGTGTCGTCAGCAGTGATCTCTATACTAAGGAGATCACTGGTCGTCAGTCTTCCATTGTCAGCCATTGCTGCTTACTAGTCTCCTAGCGGCAGTATCGTGAATTACACGTCATTTCGTAACTCATTTGTTTTTCCAAGCTCTGCTGGTACTGCTGTAGAGATCCCAGCGGGATACCTAATGTGCGTCGTAAATTGTGAAAGAAACCATTGGTAACATTTCGTGCGCCACCCTGTACAATTACCTTGCGATAAAAAAAGTTACGATGCTTCGTCATTCTATAAAGGCTTTTATATCTTCTCTCTCCCTGTTTTCTCATAGGCTAATCTGTACGTCCCAGGGTATGGTAATTTGGAAATTACATATGGTCCTGAACAGCGTACTTTACTTACTTATCCTTGGCTTGGGCCTTTGTGACCATATACCTGCTCCACACTCCTCTTCTATCGTTCACGGTTGCGAGCGTCCTGCCAACACTCGCCCGATCCTAGTTCCATGTCCTCGGTGTCCTTGTCAAAGTTGTCCTTCCATCTTGTCCGTGGTCGTCCCCAGTACCTGGTTCCAGCTACAGTTCCCAGAAACACATCATAGGGTATCCTCCCTTCATTCATCCTTGTTACATGTCCAGCCTAGGTCAACCTTATTCTTTTTATGTCAGGCTGTGAGTAAAGCTATTTTAATTCTTGTTTTTTTTTTTCGAATTCTCCATTCCCCCGTTTGTGAATCAATCACAGGACCATATATTTTTCGGAGGGCCTTTCGTTCGAAAACAAGTAGTTTCTCTTCATCTGTTCTCCTAAAGGTTAGGCTTTCACAAACGTACATAACCACTGGCATAATCATACTTTGGTACAGACTGATCTTAAAACGTCTTGACAGGGATCTTTTCTTCAGCACATTCTGAAGGCTAAAAGTATGCCCTGTTGCCTCCGACAATTCTTGCATTTATTTCGATTTCACAGTGGTTCTGATCACTGCAAAGACTACAAAGGTATTGGAAAGCAGTTCACCTTCTGAATCGGAGACTGTCCACCGTGAGCGGGTCCCCATCTCTCTCTGACTTGCTCAGGACCACGTTTTCTGTCTTAACTTCACTGACTTGCAGGCCTGCCCTACTGGCAATCTTGCAGTACGAGCCTGTCATTGTAACAGAGTAATTGCAACTTCTTATTTAGTTTGCCAATTTTTGTTGAATTAGGATGCGTCCTTGAGAGGACTCGTTGCCCTTCAAAAAGTTGTACAACACATTTCTGTTTCAGTTTCTTGTAACAAATTTTCTTTATATACTCGGCCCTGTTATCTAGTGTAACCATGGCTTGTTTGATTTTGTCTTGTGTCATATCTGTAGTGGGTGCCTTTGGTGTGGGCGACTCCTATTCATTCCTTTGTTTTGTCCGGAACATCAATTCATTAGGTGTGAAACCTGTTGAAGAATGTTTTTTTTTTTTTTTTTTTTTGTGGTTTTCGGGCGCACAACTTCAATGGTCATTAGCGCCCTGACTACTCTAAGAATGCACCGCGAGGCACAAGTTGACAACAACAACTAAAAGGGAAAACACAATAAAAGACAGACTGACAGGCATAGGATTAAAAAACATCATCAAATGTCCTTAGCGAGGTTTGTCAAATTGATAAAACAAAGAACACGAGCAGCTGCTCGTGGGTCATCCGCTAAAATGGCATCTAAAGTAGTAGGCAGGTTAAGATCGAGGCGCAGTGTTTTAAGATTGGGACAGGACATTAAAATGTGACGAACTGTCAGCAAGTGCCCACATGGGCAGAACGGCGCCGGCGCAGCCGTCAGCAGATGGCGATGGCTGAACCGGCAGTGTCCAATTCTTAACCTTGCTAAAACGACCTCCTCCCGCCGAGAAGGGCGTGAGGAGGACGTCCAAGCCACGGGAAGAGGTTTTAAGGCCCGAAGCTTGTTGTCGGTAAGTGCAGCCCAATCGGCATGCCACAGCGACACAACGCGCCGACAAATGACCCTGCTAAAATCGGACGAAGGGACACAACAAGAAGCTGTCCGAGGCTGGAGGACCGCAGCCTTGGCCGCGGCATCTGCAGCTTCGTTCCCAGGGATACCGACATGGCCAGGAACCCACATAAAGCTAACCGGCGTACCGACGTCCACCAGCTGCTGAAGAGAGCGTTGGATCCGGTGTACGAAAGGGTGAACCGGGTACGGATCACTGAGGCTCTGGATGGCGCTCAGGGAATCTGAGCAGATGACATAAGCAGAATGTCGGTGGCGGCAGATGTACAGAACAGCCTGGTAGAGGGCAAAGAGCTCAGCTGTGAAGACCGAACAATGGCCATGGAGCCGGTATTGGAAACTTTGTGCCCCGACAATAAAGGAACACCCGACCCCGTCATTGGTCTTAGAGCCATCTGTATAAATGAAAGTCATGTTGTTGAACTTCGAACTTCGAACGAAGTTCCAAAAAACGGGAGTGGTAGACCGAACCGGAGGTGACCTCTTTTGGGAGCGAGCTGAGGTCGAGGTGAACGCGGACCTGAGCCTGGAGCCAAGGTGGCGTGCGGCTCTCGCCCACTCGAAAGGTTGCAGGGAGTGAAAAATGAAGGTGTTGAAGGAGGCGACGAAAGCGAACTCCAGGGGGTAGCAAGGCAGAGACATACAACCCGTATTGAAGGTCAAGGGAGTCGTCAAAAAAGGAACGATAAGAAGGATGGTCGGGCATTGACAGTAGCCGACAGGCATACCGACAAAGCAGTATATCGCGCCGGTAGGTGAGTGGCAATTCGCCAGCGTCAGCATGAAGACTCTCTACGGGACTGGTATAAAATGCTCCGATCGCAAGTCGTAAACCCCGATGTTGTATGGAGTTGAGGCGGCGTAAGATGGATGGCCGTGCAGAGGAGTATACGAAGCTCCCATAATCCAGCTTGGAGCGGACGATCGACCGATATAGACGAAGTAGGACGGTTCGATCCGCTCCCCACGACATACCACTGAGAACACGGAGGACATTTAAAGAACGGGTACAACGGGCGGCCAAATATGACACATGTGGAGACCAGCTAAGTTTCCTGTCAAAGGTAAGGCCTAAAAATTTGATTGTCTCCACGAGTGGGAGAGCAACGGGACCGAGTCGTAAGGACGGTGGGAGAAACTCTTTGTAGCGCCAGAAGTTAATACAGACCGTCTTCTCGGCAGAAAAACGGAAGCCATTGGCGACACTCCAGGAGTAAAGACGGTCAAGAGAACGCTGAAGACAGCGCTCCAAGACACGTGGACACTGCGCGCTGCAATAGATGGTAAAATCGTCCACGAAAAGGGAGCCTGATACATCAGCTGGGAGGCAATCCATTATTGGATTGATCGCGATGGCGAAGAGAGCGACGCTCAAAACTGAGCCCTGTGGCACCCCATTCTCCTGGCGAAAGGTGTCGGACAGGACAGAACCCACACGTACCCGAAACTGTCGATCCATTAAAAAGGAACGAATAAAAAGAGGGAGGCGACCGCGAAAGCCCCACGTATGCATGGTGCGGAGAATGCCCGCCCTCCAACAGGTGTCGTAAGCCTTCTCCAAATCAAAGAACACAGCCGCGGTCGGGCGCTTCCGCAAGAAGTTATTCATGATGAAGGTCGACAAGGTAACCAGATGGTCGACAGCGGAGCGGCGCCTTCGAAATCCACATTGTACATTGGTAAGTAGGCGTCGAGACTCGAGCAGCCAAACCAATCGAGAGTTAACCATTCGCTCCATCACTTTACAGACACAGCTGGTAAGCGAGATAGGTCGATAACTGGAAGGCAAGTGCTTGTCCTTCCCCAGCTTAGGAATCGGGACAACAATAGACTCGCGCCAGCATGCGGGAACATGTCCCTCAATCCAGATGCGATTGTATGTACGAAGAAGAAAACCTTTACCCGCAGGAGAAAGGTTCTTCAGCATCTGAATATGAATAGAATCAGGCCCTGGAGCGGAGGACCGTGATCGGCCAAGTGCGGTTTCGAGTTCCCGCATGGTGAATGGGGCATTATAACTTTCACAATTCGAGGAGCGGAAGTCACGTGGCCTAGCCTCCTCGGCCTGTTTGCGGGGGAGGAAGGCAGGGTGATAATGAGCGGAGCTCGAAACCTCGGCGAAAAAGCGGCCGAAGGCATTGGAGACAGCCTCAGGGGCCACAAGGACTTCATTCGCGACCTTCAAGCCAGAAATTGGGGAGTGGACCTTAGTGCCAGATAGCCGGCGCAGGCTACCCCAGACAACAGAAGAAGGAGTAGAACTGTTGAAGGTGCTGGTGAAAGCAGCCCAGCTGGCTTTCTTGCTTTCTTTAATAATACGACGACACTGAGCACGTAATCGTTTATAATTAATACAATTCGCCACTGTAGGGTGGCGTTGAAAGGTGCGTAAAGCACGTCGACGAGCACGTATAGCGTCCCTACATGCTGCGGTCCACCAGGGGACCGGTACGCGACGTGGAGAAGAGGTAGGGTGAGGGATGGAATATTCAGCAGCAGCGAGAATGACTTCCGTGAGGTGTGCGACCTGACGATCGCAGCTTGTGAAGGTTTGATCCTGAAAGGTCGCCCTGGAAGAGAAGAGCCCCCAGTCTGCCTTGGAGATGGTCCAACGAGAGGAGCACGGAGAGGGAGTATGCTGCAGGAGATGGATAATACACGGGAAGTGGTCGCTCGAATACGTATCAGCAAGGGCATACCACTCAAACCGGCGTGCAAGTTGGGGAGTACATATAGAGAGGTCTAAATGGGAATAGGTATGAGATGTGTCCGAAAGAAAAGTAGGGGCGCCAGTATTGAGGCAGACAAGATTGAGCTGGTTGAAAAGGTCTGCTAACAAGGAGCCCCTCGGGCAGGATGCTGGAGAGCCCCAAAGAGGATGGTGGGCATTGAAGTCTCCAGTTAACAAAAATGGTGCAGGTAGCTGAGCCACAAGTTGCGTCATGTCTGCCCTGGTAACGGCAGATGACGATGGAGCGTAAACGGTACAAAAGGAAAACGTAAAAGTGGGGAGAGTAATGCGGATGGCAACTGCCTGCAGGCCGGTGTGCAACGTGATGGGATCGTAGTAAATATCATCCCGGACCAGCAACATAACCCCTCCATGAGCTGGGATACCTACCACAGGGGGTAGGTCAAAACGCACAGAGGTGTAGTGTGCCAAGGCAATTTGATCGCATGGGCGTAGCTTCGTTTCCTGGAGGGCTACGACGAGCGGACGATGCGAGCGGAGCAGCAACTTCAAGTCCTCTCGGTTGGAGCGAACGCTGCGAATATTCCAGTTAATAAGTGCCATCGGAAGAAAAGGAAGATGAGAGAAGGGGTCACCTCGAAGGCCGCTGAAGGCCTGGCTTCGAGCGAGCACTGCCGCCGCTATCAGTAGGCGGACAGTCATCGTCCATTGGTTCTATAGGTTCATCGGCCATCTTGGGAAGATGGCCGGGAGGGGGAGCTTCCTCCGCCGGTGAACGGCCAGATGTTCGGCTACCAGTGGTGCGGCCAGGCGAAAGGGATGACGGCCTGGGGCGGCAACCGCTGGGTGGCGCAGGAGAAGAAATGCGCCGTGGCGGAGAAGGAGAACTGTGCTTCCTATTAGCCTTCTTGGATGGTCGTTTGGTGGAAGTACCGGACGAAGGCTGGGAGGTCGAGGTACGTAGGAAGTCTGCACGGGACGGTTCCTTCTTGAAGGCCCGTGCATCTGACTTCTGGGTCTTCGTCTTAGCAGAAGCTGATGAAGGGGCTGGTGTCTGTGGGGTGATGGGACGAAGAGGAGACGTCGACCTCGCGATCTTAGCACTGGCCGAACGGACGACCGTGGTGCTGAAGGTCAGATCGCATGTCTGGGTTGCTACCTCCCGGGTAGTCCGAGGAGAGGCGAGGACAGTGCTGTATTTCCCCGCTGGGAGCAGCGTGGGCTTCCTACTAGCCAATAGCTTGCGAGCAGCCGAGGTGGACACTTTCTCTTTGACTCGAATTTCCTGGATACAGCGTTCTTCCTTATAGACAGGACAGTCGCGGGAGGATGCGGCATGGTCACCCTGACAGTTCACACAACGAGGAGACGGAGGTGGACAGTCACCCTCATGGGCATCCCTGCCACAAGTGACACATTTAGCCGCATTGGAACAAGACTGTCGAGTGTGATTGAAACGCTGACACTGGTAGCAGCGCGTAGGTGTCGGGACATAGGGGCGAACAGAAATAACCTCGTAGCCCGCCTTGATGCGCGATGGCAGCTTAACACTATCGAAGGTTAAGAAAAGTGTCCGGGTCGGTACAAGGTCATTGTTGACCTTTTTCATGACCCGATGGACAGCCGTCACGCCCTGCTCAGCGAGGAAAGATTGAATCTCCTCGTCAGTCAAACCGTCGAGGGATCTAGTGTAGACCACACCACGAGACGAATTCAAAGTTCGGTGAGCCTCCACCCGGACAGGGAATGTGTACAGGAGTGTGGCCCGAAGCAGTTTTTGTGCCTGAAAGGCGCTCTCAGTTTCTAGTAATAAGGTACCGTTACGCAACCTGGTACAAGATTTGACAGATCCGGCTATGGCATCTACGCCCTTCTGGATAACGAAAGGGTTGACAGAGGAAAAATCCTTTCCGTCCTCAGATCGAGAAACTACGAGGAACTGTGGGGCAGGCGGTAGTATTTTTGTCACTGTTGGCTGGTCACGTTTCCGTTTGTGGGTCGAAGTCGAAAGCGATGGAGTAGAATCCATTGCGGAGGAATCCCCCATGATTGCCAGCGTCTCCGATGGCGCGCTCCTTCCTTGTGGGGACCCTCTCAGAGGGCACTCCCGCCTTAGGTGAATGTTTACACCTCAGGTCACACCTCCCGAGAAACAGACGGAGGGACCAATCGGCATGGTCAGAAGGTATCAGCTCAGGCAATCACCCCTCCCCGGGCCTGGCCTTTACCAGGGGGTACGCGCGTGCCTTACATGTCTACCCAGGGCGGGGAATTACGCGTTACCCCGTCACCGGCTACGCGTGCGAACGCGTGGGTCGGCCTTCAGACACGCACAGGGAGGAAGGAAGAAGAGGAAAAAGAAGAGAGAGGGAGAAAGAGGACAGACTGTCTCAAACGCCGAGGCGGAGACCAGAGAAGGCAAGGAGAAGAAGGCAATGAGAAAGCAAGGAGAAGGAGGCAAGGAGAAGGCAAGGAGAAGAAGGCAATGAGAAGGCAAGGAGAAGTCAAGGGAAAAAGTAAGGAAGACAGTGAAGTGGAGAAGAGCAAAGAAAGGAACCAACAAAAGGAAGGAAGAAACGAGAAGGAAAAACCAAAAAGACCACGATTATAGGTCGTGAAACCGTCCGTCTCCGGACGCAGGCGCTAACTACCCCCGTGAGGGGGATGGACTCCTTTTAGTCGCCTCTTACGACAGGCAGGAATACCTCGGGCCTATTCTAATCCCCGGACCCGCAGGGGGGGTTGAAGAATGTGGAAGGTTATTGACAATTTGCATGAAAGGAATTACGTATTCTACCCATCGGGAGTGTGTGTGTGTGAGGGGTGTGTGTGAGGGGTGTGTGTGAGGGGTGTATGTCCTAAAAAACCAGCTAAATTCTTTAAAGACTCGTTCAGTTGGGCTTGCTTCTGGGTGATAATGGCTTACTAATATTTGCTTTATGCCCTGTGAGGTCATAAATTGTTTCTACTTTTGCCCAACGAAATATGAAGCATTATCAGTTAGCAGTACCATTGGTTTACCAACTCTTCTCAAACTGTCTACCTCAATCCTTTTTCCGATATTTGTGGCTGTTGCATTTTTAATGGCATACATTTTGATATGTTTCGAGAAAATATCTTGTAGTGCTACTACGTATTTTACTCCTTTACTTCTTGGATATGGACCAGCTATGTCCAATGATACTATATCTAGAGGGTTTTTGTGAGTACTGAGAGTAGCTCAGTATTTTTTGACACATTGGACTGTTTTGATTTTTGACATATTGCACGTTTTCTTAATACCTGTAGGACTCGCCTTTTCAAATTGTTGCAATTTTTGCAGTACATTTGCTCACTCCATAATGTCCCCATACTTCATGTGTGTGTCTTACAAATTCGTCGATATAATCTTCAGGAATACACACACATCATTGATCAGATTTTTCATGTTTCCTAAGAAACAAAACGCTCTTGTACTCCTGATACCATTTACTTACCTTTCCACCTTCATCTTGCTTAAGGTTTTGCATGACTTTACTCCATCTGCTATATTGCTGTTGTATAATTTTCATCTGCATGCAAAACTTTTGGTGATCAGACTTGTGTTGCATTAATAAAGTTCCGGATTCTGCTTCTTGCTCTGTTAATTCACCAAACTCCTCTGAACCTTGTGGTAGCCTTGTGGTAGACGTTCCGACTTCCTTGGATATAAATGATTTCGAGATTGAATTCTTGTAAATATAGACACCACCTAGCTAATTTACAGTGCAATAGTTTACATGTTAAAAGAAATGACAGTGAGTGATGGTCACAGTAAGCTACGGTATTCCTGCCCCACAAAAATAGTGCAACTTTTTAAATGGCCACATTACCGGTAAACGTGCCAATTCTGACACAGACTAATACCTTTCCGCTTCTGATAACGTGCGACTAGCAAAAGTGATGACCTTGGGTACTTCCTTACCTCCTTCCTCTTGCATATGGAACAAGCATGCCCCAAGCCCTTGCGATGAGGCATCTGTGCATAGACAAAAATTCTTGGACATATCAAGATGGCTAAGAATGTTTACGTTGACTAATTCCTGCTTAATGTTATCAAAGTCCACTTGACACTTATCATCCCATAACCAAAGCGTATTTTTTCGTATCAAGTTGCGCAGTGCATCACTGTTCATGAGTTGCTGTGGTACGAATTTACGAAAAACGAAGAGCCCTAAAAAAGCTTTTAGTTGTTTTTTATTCCTTGGAGCTGGACAATTGTATATGGCATCAAGTTTTTTTATAGACAGTGACTTTGCTAAGCAATTATGGTCCTAAAACCTTTTCCAGTGCAGATTTAAACACTCCTGCGCTAATGTTCCGTCCAAAAAGTAGAATACGGAATTCATAATTTCTGCCGTCACAAACAAATGCTGTATGTATATTTTCCTCACGGAGTGTCAATTGCCAGTGGGACATTTTGAGATCGAGTATACTGAAATATTTTGTATTGTAAAACTTTAGAAGCTGTTTGTCCAGGTTGTCTGGTCTTATGCGTACTGGCATCTTATTGATACCTCTAGCATCGAGAACTAATCTTACAGAATCATCTGGTTTGCTTACTGGTAATATTGAACTACAGTAGAGTGAAAGGTTGTATAATTCCCCATTTAATCGTACGATTCCGTTACTGCCTCTCGTTTTACCCATGGAATAGGATATGACATTACACAAAACGTCCCATGTGGATAGACTTCAAATTTATATTCATAGTCTTTGTTTACTCCTGCCTCCTTACTGAAAACAGTGGCATACTTAAATAACAAGTTAGAAAGTTCTTGTCGTTGGATATCATTTAGTACCTGTGATTCACTTAGTTTCTTCTCTACCATTTCGTAACTAACCTCAGCGTTTGCTTCTTGTTCAGTATCAAATTTGTTTGTGAAATACACAGCTGGACAGGCACATTGTACTATTACATTTGACTCTGGTTTGTTTTTGTTGCTTTCATCAGGTGTTTTGACTAAACCAATAGCAAGAATCTGATCCTTTAAAAAAAGGTTCAAATGGCTCTGAGCACTATGCGACTTAACTTCTGAGGTCATCAGTCGCTATGCCCGAGGCAGGATTCGAACCTGCGACTGTAGCGCCTAGAACCGCACGGCCACTCCGCCCAGCGATCCTTTACACAAAAGTGGCATTTACTATTACCTATGTCAATAAGACAATTAACTATAAGTTTGTCATTTATAAGAAAGTTGCACTTCACTGTAAAATGTTCAATTTGTAATGGGATAAGTGTCTGATTCTTAACCACTTTAGTGTTACTGCCTGCAGCAGTCTGTACCGTTTAGTTTTGTATAGGAAATGTTGGGAATATGCCTCTCTTCTTCAGTTCACAAAAAATGCATTTGACATTAGATTGGTACTTGAACGTGTAACTAAAATTAACTGTGTGTCAATGTTAAATATTTTCACCTAAATGATTGCTTGTACGCGTTCTTCCTTGACTTTATCTACTATATCTAACTCATGCGGATACAAATCATCCTTGATTTCAACTGGTTTGTCAAATCTTATGAAACATGTTTGTAGTTCTGCCTTGCCCCCACTCCCTGAGAGGTCAATAGCCAGGGGCTTAACTACGACCGGTTGGTGTTTTCCGACGGCGTAGTGTGACTTCGTTCATTACCTGGAGAAATTTCAGTTAGTTGCACGTGTGTGTACTTCGCCAATTTGTGTCGTTGGCTACTGTGCAGTTATTTTGCTACCCAAAGGTCGGCTGTAAGTGCTGTACAGCGTAAGGCATGGCATTGTTGCCGCACGTCGGCCACTGCTGCGGCTGTCTGTATCTATTCATGATCGGCATAGGGCCTTGTGATGGTGAATTGCAATTCGCTCTTGCGTTGAAATTATTCCTGTTGTTTTGAACATTTCTTTTAAATCGTTTGTTTTTTATGTTCCAGTTACCGTACTCGTTACCTCTGGGAACGTACATTTGTTGTTGTGTGTATCAACCTTGCTATGTGTTTCAGAATGTTCAAAAGCGTGTGAATTCCTCAGGGACCAAACTACACAGGTCATCGGTCCCTAAACTTACACACTACTTAAACGAACTTAAACTAACATATGCTAAGGACACCACACACACCCATGCCCGAGGGAGGACTCGAATCACCGGCGGAAGTGGCCGAGCAGCCCGTGACAGGACGCCTCAAATCGCGCGGCCAGCAGTGTGTTTCAATCACGTATTGCTAACTGATTTACATAATTATGTTGTTGTTGTGCCTGATTTTCTGTTCCTTCGGTACACGTATTTCTTCATACCCTACTGGCCATTAAAACTGCTACACCACGAAGATGACGTGCTACATACGCGAAATTTAACCGGCAGGAAGAAGATGCTGTGACATGCAAATGATCAGTTTTTCAGAGCATTCACGCAGGGTTGGCGCCGGAGGCGACACCTACAACTTGCTGACATAAGAATAGTTTCCAACCGATTTCTCATACACAAACAGCAGTTGACCGGCGTTGCCCGGTGAAACGTTGTTGTGATGCCTCGTGTAAGGAGGAGAAATGCGTACCATCACGTTTCCGACTTTTATAAAGGTCGGATTGTATCCTATCGCGATTGCAGTTTATCGTATCGCGACACTGCTGCTCGCGTTGGTCGAGATCCAATGACTGTTAGCAGAATATGAAATCGGTGGGTTCAGAAGGGTTATACGGAACGCCGAGCTGGATCCCAACGGCCTCATATCACCAGCAGTCGAGATGACAGGCATCTTATCCGCATGGCTGTAACGGATCGTGCAGCCACGTCTCGATCCCTGAGTCAACAGATGGTTAGCAAGACAACAACCATCTGCACGAACAGTTCGACGACGTTTGCAGCAGCATGGACTATCGGCTCGGAGACCATGGCTGCGGTTACCCTTGACGCTACATCACAGTCAGGAGCGCCTGCGATGGTGTACTCAACGACGAACCTGGGTGAACGAATGGTGAAACCTCATTTTTCGGATGGATCCAGGTTCTGTTTACAGCATCATGCTGGTCGCATCCGTGTTTGGCGACATCGCGGTAAACGCACATCGGAAGAGTGTATTCGTCATCACCATACTGGCGTATCACCCGGCGTGATGGTATGGAGTGCCACTGGTTACACGTCTCGGCCGCCTCTTGTTCGCATTGACGGCAATTTGATCAGTGGACGTTACATTTCAGATGTGTTACGACCCGTGGCTCTACCCTTCATTCGATCCCCGCGAAACCCTACATTTCAGCAGGATAATGCACAACCGCATCTTTCAGATCCTTTACGGGCCTTTCTGGATACAGAAAATGTTCGACTGCTGCCCTGACCAGCATATTCTCCAGATCTCTCACCAGTTGAAAACGTCTGGTCAATGGTGGCCGAGCAACTGGCTCGTCACAATACGCCAGTCACCACTCTTCATGAACTGTGGTATCGTGTTGAAGTTGCATGGGCAGCTGTACCTGTACACGCCATGCAAGCTCTGTTTGACTCAATGCCCAGGCGTATCAAGGCCGTTATTACGGCCAGATGTGGTGGTTCTGGTTACTGATTTCTCAGAATCTATGCACCCAAATTGCGTGAAAATGTAATCACACGTCAGTTCTAATATAATATATTTGTCCAACGAATACCCGTTTATCATCTGCATTTCTTCTTGGTGTAGCAATTTTAATGGCCAGTAGTGTAGATTAAGTCGATAGAATCAAGTACTGACAAAAAATATTCAGTATCATGCCCTGGCGTTGTGACTAATTTTTCTCTAATATGCAGAGATAAACGACTTTCTAAAATTTTTAACACGTCTACCTGTGATACTGGGTTCGTCCAGTAGCGCCTCTTGTTCAGGTATTTTTCAAAGTATCCACGTAGACTACCATATTTGCCGTCGAATGGCGCGGGGTTGAAAACCTCGTGTCTGATTCTTTCTTGCACTGCCTCAGACCAGTCCTTGTCGAAGAAAGCTCGTTCAGACTGGATATAAGTGCTGCAACGTTCGGCCCCTTTTTTTTTTTTGGTGGGGTTTAAGGGCGCTCAACTACTGAGGTCATTAGCTCCCAGTCACAATTGTTAGAGCACATAGAATCTAGTAAAACTCAGGGGGAGGGGGGGGGGACACCAGAAAGTCCTTACGAAGATGCAGATAAAATAAGTAAAAGTGTTAGATGTCTTTGGACAAGCCAGTCAAAGTTATAAAACGAAGAACACGAGCAGCTGCTCGAGCGTCATCAGCTAAAATATCCTGTAAAGTAGATGGCAGAGACAGTACAACACGAGATTGACTAAAACGGGGACACGACAATAAAACATGGCGCACTGTTAATGCATGACCACAAGGGCACTGCGGGGCTGGGTCACCGGAGAGCAGGTAGCGGTGGCTAAACCGGCAATGCCCAGTCCGCAACCTGGTCAGAAGGACCTCTTCTCGCCCAGACGGTCGGGAGGAGGTTGTCCAAGCAGTTGGGAGCGGTTTTACTGCCCGGAGCTTGTTTCCTTGAAGTGATGACCAAGTATCCCACTACAACGACACAAGCCTCTTACAAACAACCCCACTAACGTCAGATGACGGGACACAATGGGAGGCTGGCCGAGGCAGGAGGACTGCAGCCTTGGCTGCAGCATCAGCAGCCTCATTCCCAGGCACTCCTACATGTCCGGGAACCCACAGAAAGCTGACAGGAGAGCCATCATCAGCGAAAGAATGGAGGGACTGCTGGATCCGTTGCACCAAGGGATGGACCGGATAGGGAGCTCCAAGGCTCTGAAGAGCACTGAGGGAATGAGAGCAGAGTACATACGATGAATGGCGGTGGCGGCGGGCATACTGAACGGCCTGATGGAGAGCAAAAAGCTCGGCCGTAAAGCTGGAACATTGGTCGAGGAGCCGGTATTTAAATGTGACGGCCCCGCAGACAAAAGCACAGCCGACACCATCGTCAGTTTTGGAGCCATCGGTGTAAATAAAGGTGTGACTGGCAAGTCGAGCACGAAGTTCGACAAACCGTAAGCAATACACTGCAGCCGGAGTACCCTCCTTTGGGAGTGAGCTGAGGTCGAGATAAATATGAACCAGAGCCTGGAGCCAAGGTTGTGTCGGGCTCTCACCCTCTCTGAAGGTGGTAGGGAGGGCAAAATCCAATTATCGAAGCAGGCAACAGAAGCGGACTCCAGGGGGCAGCAGGGCAGACACATACAACCCGTACTGACGGTCGAGAGAATCGGCGAAGAACGACTGATAAGAGGGGTGGTCGGGCATTGACAACAGCCGGCAGTACGTCGCGCCGGTAGGTCAATGGTAATTCGGCAGCTTCAGCATAAAGACTCTCGACGGGACTAGTGTAGAAGGCTCCGGTCGCAAGACGTAACCCCCGATGGTGGATGGAGTTGAGACGGCGTAAGAGGGATGGCCGAGCAGACGAGTAGACGAAGCTCCCATAATCCAGCTTCGATCGGACTATGGACCGATACAAGCGAAGCAGGACAGTGCGATCCACTCCCCAAGATGAACCACTAAGAACTCTGAGGACATTAAGTGAACGTGTACAACGGGCCGCCAAATAAGAGACGTGCGGATACCAACAAAGTTTCCTGTCCAATGTGAGCCCTAGAAACTTTGTTGTTTCCACGAATGGGAGAACAACGGGACCGAGATGTAAGGATGGCGGAAGGAACGCTTTATATCGCCAAAAGTTGATACAAACCGTCTTCTCTTCAGAGAACCGGAAGCCATTTGCCACGCTCCATGAGTATAGGCTGTCTAGACAACGCTGAAGGCAGCGCTCCAGGAGGCATGTTCTCTGGGCACTGCAGTAGATCGCGAAGTCATCAACAAAGAGAGAGCCTGAGACATTATGGGGAATGCAATCCATAATTGGATTGATCGCGATGGCAAAAAGGGCTACGCTCAAGACGGAGCCCTTAGGCACTCCGTTCTCCTGGAGGAAGACGTCGGACAATATGGAACCCACACGTACCCTAAACTTTCGATCTGTTAAAAAGGGGCAGGTGACCATGTAGACCCCACCTGTGCATAGAACGGAGGATATCCCCTCTCCAACAGGTATCATAAGCCTTCTCCAAATCGAAGAACACGGCTACCATTTGGCGCTTTCGCAAAAAGTTGTTCATGATGAATGTCGACAAGGTCACAAGGTGGTCAACAGCGGAGCGGCTGCGACGAAAGCCGCATTGGACATTGGTAAGTAGCCGTCGAGATTCAAGAATCCAGACTAACCGAGCGTTAACCATGCGCTCCATCACCTTACAGACACAGCTTGTAAGAGAAATGGGGCGGTAACTAGAAGGAAGGTGTCTATCCTTCCCAGGTTTTTTTTTTTTTTTTGTGGTTTTAGGGCGCACAACTTCAACGGTCATTAGCGCCCAGACTACGTTAGGAATGCACCGCGAGTCACAAGTTTAAAACAGCAACGAAACGGAAAACACGATAAAAGACAGACTGACAGGCATAGGATTAAAAAAGAAAACAGCATAATCAAATGTCCTTTGAGATGGTTGTCAAATTGATAAAATGAAGAACGCGAGCAGCTGCTAGTGGGTGATCCGCTAAAATGGCTTCTACAGTACAGGGCAGGCCAAGATCAAGACGCAGGGTGTTAAAATCCGGACAGGACGTTAAAATGTGGCGGACCGTCAGCAATTGCCCACATGGGCAGAACGGCGCCGGCGCAGCCGTCAGCAGATGGCGATGGCTGAACCGGCAGTGGCCAATTCGTAACTGGGCCAAAACTACCTCCTCCCGCCGAGAAGGGCGTGAGGAGGACGTCCAAGCCACGGGAAGAGGTTTCAAGGCCCGAAGCTTGTTGTCTGTAAGTGCAGCCCAATCGGCATGCCACAACGATAAAATGCGCCGACAAATTACCCTGCTACAATCTGACGAAGGGACACAACAAGAAGCTGTCCGAGGCTGGAGGACCGCAGCCTTGGCCGCAGCATCTGCAGCTTCGTTCCCAGGGATACCGACATGGCCAGGAACCCACATAAAGCTAACCGGAGAACCGACGTCCACCAGCTGCTGAAGAGAGCGTTGGATCCGGTGCACGAAAGGGTGAACCGGGTACGGATCACTGAGGCTCTGGATAGCGCTCAGGGAATCGGTGCAGATGATATATCCAGAATGTCGGTGGCGGCAGATGTAAAGAACAGCCTGGTAGAGGGCAAAGAGCTCAGCTGTGAAGACCGAACAATGGCCATGGAGCCGGTATTTGAAACTTTGTGCCCCGACAACAAAAGAACACCCGACCCCGTCATTGGTCTTAGAGCCATCTGTATAAATGAAGGTCATATTAATGAACTTCGAACGAAGTTCGACAAAACGGGAGTGGTAGACCGAACCGGGGGTAACCTCCTTCGGGAGCGAGCAGAGGTCAAGGTGGACGCGAACCTGAGCCTGGAGCCAAGGTGGCGTGTGGCTCTCGCCCACTCGAAAGGTTGCAGGGAGTGAAAAATTAAGGTGTTGAAGGAGGCGACGAAAGCGAACTCCAGGGGGTAGCAGGGCAGAGACATACAACCCGTATTGACTGTCGAGAGAGTCATCAAAAAAGGAAAGATAAGACGGGTGGTCGGGCATTGCCAGTAGCCGACAGGCATACCGACAAAGCAGTATATCGCGCCGGTAGGTGAGTGGCAACTCACCAGCGTCAGCATGAAGACTCTCGACGGGACTAGTATAAAACGCTCCGATCGCAAGTCGTAAACCCCGATGTTGTATGGAGTTGAGGCGGCGTAAGATGGATGGCCGTGCAGAGGAGTATACGAAGCTCTCATAATCCAGCTTGGAGCGGACGATCGACCGATAGAGGCGAAGTAGGACGGTTCGGTCCGCTCCCCACGACATACCACTGAGAACACGGAGGACATTTAGAGAACGGGTACAACGGGCAGCCAAATAGGACACATGTGGAGACCAACTAAGTTTCCTGTCAAATGTAAGACCTAAAAATTTTGTTGTCTCCACGAATGGGAGAGCAACGGGACCGAGTCTTAAGGACGGTGGGAGAAACTCTTTGTAGCGCCAGAAGTTAATACAGACCGTCTTCTCGGCAGAAAAACGGAAGCCATTGGCGACACTCCAGGAGTAAAGACGGTCAAGAGAACGCTGAAGACAGCGCTCCAGGAGACACGTACGCTGCGCGCTGCAATAGATGGTAAACTCGTCCACGAAAAGGGAGCCTGATACATCAGCTGGGAGGCAATCCATTATTGGATTGATCGCTATGGCGAAGAGAGCGACGCTCAAAACTGAGCCCTGTGGCACCCCATTCTCCTGGCGAAAGGTGTCTGACAGGACAGAACCCACACATACCCTGAACTGTCGATCCATTAAAAAGGAGCGAATAAAAAGAGGGAGGCGACCGCGAAGGCCCCATGTATGCATGGTGCGGAGAATGCCCGCCCTCCAACAGGTGTCGTAAGCCTTCTCCAAATCAAAGAACACAGCCGCGGTCGGGCGCTTCCGCAAGAAGTTATTCATAATGAAGGTCGACAAGGTAACCAGATGGTCAACAGCAGAGCGGCGCCTACGAAATCCACATTGTACATTGGTAAGGAGGCGTCGAGACTCGAGCAGCCAAACCAATCGAGAGTTAACCATTCGCTCCATCACTTTACAGACACAGCTGGTAAGCGAGATGGGTCGATAACTGGAAGGCAAGTGCTTGTCCTTCCCCGGCTTAGGAATCGGGACAACAATAGACTCGCGCCAGCATGCGGGAACATGTCCCTCAATCCAGATGCGATTGTAAGTATGAAGAAGAAAACCTTTACCCGCAGGAGAAAGGTTCTTCAGCATCTGAATATGAATAGAATCAGGCCCTGGAGCGGAGGACCGTGATCGGCCAAGTGCGTTTTCGAGTTCCCGCATGGTGAATGGGGCATTATAACTTTCACGATTCGAGGAGCGGAAGTTAGGTGGCCTAGCCTCCTCTGCCTGTTTGCGGGGGAGGAAGGCAGGGTGGTAATGAGCGGAGCTCGAAACCTCTGCGAAAAAGCGGCCGAAGGCATTGGAGACAGCCTCAGGGGCCACAAGGACGTCATTCGCGACCGTCAAGCCAGAAACTGGTGAGTGGACCTTAGTGCCAGATAGCCGGCGCAGGCTACCCCAGACAACAGAAGAGGGAGTAAAACTGTTAAAGGAGCTGGTGAAAGAGGCCCAAAAAGCTTTTTTGCTGTCTTTGATGACTCTACGGCATTGCGCTCGGAGTCGTTTGTATCCAATACAATTCGCCAACGTAGGATGGCGCCGAAAGGTGCATAAAGCACATCGTCGAGCACGGATAGCGTCTCTACAAGCCTCATTCTGCCAGGGGACGGAAACGCGACGTGAAGAAGAGGTAGTATGAGGAATGTAACGTTCGGCAGCATTGATGATAACAGCCGTGAGGTATTCGACCTGACTGTCACAACTGAGAAAATCGTGGTCCGGAAAGGTCGCCAGGGAGGAGTAAAGTCCCCAGTCAGCTTTCGGTATGTTCCAGCTTGAAGGACGTGGGGATGTAGTGTGGTGCAGGAGACGAACGACACAGGGGAAGTGGTCACTCGAATAGGTGTCAGAAAGAACATACCACTCGAACCGACGGGCAAGAGTGGTAGAACAGATCGAAAGGTCCAAGTGGGAGTAGGTATGAGTAGAGTCCGAGAGGGAAGTCGGGGCGCCAGTATTGAGGCAGACAAGATTGAGATGGTTGAAGACATCCACCAAGAGGGAGCCTCGTTGACAGGATGCAGGAGAGCCCCAAAGGGGATGATGGGCATTGAAGTCGCCAAACAATAAAAACGGCGGAGGAAGCTGAACAGTCAGGTGCATCATGTCAGCCCGACTAACTGCGGATGACGATGGAGTGTAGACGGTACAAACGGTAAAAGTAAAGGCAGAAAGAGTAATACGGACAGCTATTGCTTGAAGTGGGGTGGTCAATGGGATGGGATGGTAATACACTCATGGAAATGGAAAAAAGAACACATTGACACCGGTGTGTCAGACCCACCATACTTGCTCCGGACACTGCGAGAGGGCTGTACAGGCAATGATCACACGCACGGCACAGCAGACACACCAGGAACCGCGGTGTTGGCCGTCGAATGGCGCTAGCTGCGCAGCATTTGTGCACCGCCGTCGTCAGTGTCAGCCAGTTTGCCGTGGCATACGGAGCTCCATCGCAGTCTTTAACACTGGTAGCATGCCGCGACAGCGTGGACGTGAACCGTATGTGCAGTTGACGGACTTTGAGCGAGGGCGTATAGTGGGCATGCGGGAGGCCGGGTGGACGTACCGCCGAATTGCTCAACACGTGGGGCGTGAGGTCTCCACAGTACATCGATGTTGTCGCCAGTGGTCGGCGGAAGGTGCACGTACCCGTCGACCTGGGACCGGACCGCAGCGACGCACGGATGCACGCCAAGACCGTAGGATCCTACACAGTGCCGTAGGGGACCGCACCGCCACTTCCCAGCAAATTAGGGACACTGTTGCTCCTGGGGTATCGGCGAGGACCATTCGCAACCGTCTCCATGAAGCTGGGCTACGGTCCCGCACACCGTTAGGCCGTCTTCCGCTCACGCCCCAACATCGTGCAGCCCGCCTCCAGTGGTGTCGCGACAGGCGTGAATGGAGGGACGAATGGAGACGTGTCGTCTTCAGCGATGAGAGTCGCTTCTGCCTTGGTGCCAATGATGGTCGTATGCGTGTTTGGCGCCGTGCAGGTGAGCGCCACAATCAGGACTGCATACGACCGAGGCACACAGGGCCAACACCCGGTATCATGGTGTGGGGAGCGATCTCCTACACTGGCCATACACCACTGGTGATCGTCGAGGGGACACTGAATAGTGCACGGTACATGCAAACCGTCATCGAACCCATCGTTCTACCATTCCTAGACCGGCAAGGGAACTTGCTGTTCCAACAGGACAATGCACGTCCGCATGTATCCCGTGCCACCCAACGTGCTCTAGAAGGTGTAAGTCAACTACCCTGGCCAGCAAGATCTCCGGATCTGTCCCCCATTGAGCATGTTTGGGACTGGATGAAGCGTCGTCTCACGCGGTCTGCACGTCCAGCACGAACGCTGGTCCAACTGAGGCGCCAGGTGGAAATGGCATGGCAAGCTGTTCCACAGGACTACATCCAGCATCTCTACGATCGTCTCCATGTGAGAATAGCAGCCTGCATTGCTGCGAAAGGTGGATATACACTGTACTAGTGCCGACATTGTGCATGCTCTGTTGCCTGTGTCTATGTGCCTGTGGTTCTGTCAGTGTGATCATGTGATGTATCTGACCCCAGGAATGTGTCAATAAAGTTTCCCCTTCCTGGGACAATGAATTCACGGTGTTCTTATTTCAATTTCCAGGAGTGTAGACATCGTCCCGAACGAGCAACATACCCCACCATGAGCAGGAATACCGTCCACAGGGGTGAGGTCATACCGCTCCGAGGTATAGTGGGTAAAGGCAATACCGTCAGTTGGGCGTAACTTGGTTTCCTGGAGACCAAGGACGAGCGGACAGTGCAGGTGGAGGAGCAGTTGTAATTCCTCCCGATTAGATCGAATACCTCTTATGTTCCAATGTAACAAGGCCATCGCTAGTCAGAAAAAAAGGGGGGAACGTGACGGGGGAAGAGTTGGTCACCCCGACGGCCGCGGAGGGCCAGGTTTCGAGGGAACAACGCTACAACCGGCGGGAGGCGGATCCTGTTCCATCGAGTCGTCGCCAGCTGCGGCCGCTGTCCCGGGTTGCGTAGGAGGGGCAGCATCATTTGCCGACGAGAGGCCAGCTGAGCGCCTGGTAGCAGAGCTTCGCGGCGAAACTGAGGACGGCCGGGAGCAGCGACTCACGGATGGAGCGTCAGACGAAACGCGCCGGGGTGGAGAGGGGGATAGAGACTTCTTCTTGGAAGTCCGAGGGGGCACAGGGATGGTGGGCTGGACCCGAAGAAGGTCCTCACGCGCGGGGTCCATTTTGGAACGCCGGACCTCGGAAGCCGAGGTCCGGAACGTTTCCCCGATGGATGCCTGGGAAGAGGAACGCTTCTCAGGCGGCGGGGGGGGGGGGGAGTAGGAGGTAGGGTGGCCCCTGGGGCAGAGGGGGCAGGGGCCGCGGGGGAGAAGGATTTGGAAGGGAGGGATTTGGGAGGCGGATGCATAGACCCCGGATGGGGGGAGGAGATGGAGCGGGGACAGGATAGGGGTGAGGATACTGTGGAAGGAGTGGACACGACTGAGGCAAACAAAGTTGTCAACGTCACGGGATGGAGGCGGTCATACTTCTTCCTGGCCTCAGAATAAGAGAGACGATCCAAAGTTTTGAGTTCTTGAATCTTCTTCTCCTTCTCATACGCGGGGCAGTCTAAAGATCTAGGCGACTGGATGCCAGGACAATTAAAGCACTGAGGTGGTGGGGTGCATGTATGTTCCTCACGAAGAGGACGTCCACAATCGCCACAAAGGCGCTTAGCCTCACACCGTGACGACATGTGCCCAAAGCGCAAACACCGAAAGCAGCGCATAGGAGGCGGGATGTAAGGTCGCACGTCGCACCGGTAGCATATCACCCTTACCTTCTCCGGGAGAACGGCCCGCTTGAAGGCGAGGATAAAGGCCCCGGTGTCGATGCGACTGTCTTTGGGACCGCGCTGGACTTGCCGGACGAAATGCACGCCTTGGCGCTCCAGGTTGCCCCTGAGCTCCTCATCAGATTGCAGCAGGAGGTCCCGATGAAAAATAACCCCCTGTGTCCTATTCAGTGCCAGATGCGGGACAATGGACACTGGGATGTCCCCTAGTCGGTCTCACGCCTGGAGCGCCGCCGACTGTGTGGCGGAGGTGGTCTTTATAAGAACGGACTCTGAACCCATTTTACTGAGAGCCTCGATTTCCCCGAAGATGTCCTCTATGTGCTGAACAAAGAACATGGGCTTGGAGGTGGCGAATGTCCCCCCATCGGTCCGAGAACAGACCAATAGTGGGGGAGGTACTTTGCCCCAAGCCGGTGGGCCTGTCCTTCCTCCCAGGGAGTGGCCAAGGGGGAAAGGGCAGGAGAACCAGAACCAGAGACAGTACCTTTCTTTTTAAAAGACTCGGCCGCAAAGCGACCTGATACATGTTGATGTTTCATCTGCGAAACGTCCGCCCCGATACCACCCACTCAGACCAGGGGCTCTCCCCACGGGCGCCACCCAGCCTCAGCAAGGGCCACCTGGCAGGGTGACCGTTGCCGGGAGTCCTGATACCCCAAGGAGACGGGCATCTACTCCTTGGCCGACATGGGGAGGGTGCAGCTCAGGTATCGGCAGTACGATCCCTGTGTTGTCAGGGGGCTACAACCTAGGGGGTACATGACGACCCCACCACAACGGGCTGGCTACCGTGCTGGATTTCGGGTGCCATGGAAAGTCCATCATGATCGTAGGTGCAGATGGGGACGCACTATGGGCGTAACTTGTACAACCCATCAGGCGTTACAATGCTGAGTGCCAAGGTCTTAGTGCACGGAGGACCAGTGATACACCACGTAAGGCGTCCTTCCCCAAAAGGCTCGTACTTCTGTAGAATTTTGAAAAATGTAGGTCAAACCCCAATGGGGACCATCACATGGAAGGCCGAAACGGTTGAAACTCCTTTTAGTCGCCTCTTATGACAGGCAGGAATACCTCAGGCCTATTCTTACCCCGGACCCGCAGGGGGAGTCGGCCACTTCAGTTGCCCATAAAAGCACATCACCTTGCGTATAGCCCACGACAAATCTGATTTTCCGTGCTTCCATCCAGTTGCGTGGAAATACATGATGGAAAGCACTCATAAATACTACTGGATTCATTCTTTTACCTTCCACAGGAAACAGTCTATGTCTCAACAAACATTCGTCTGCAAAAGTAATTGATAGACACGTGGCACTTTCGGTCGTATTTATGTTGTTGTAGTTACCTGTAATTCCGGTTGGTAATTGTTCAGGTATCGGAGTTATGGGTATGTTTACTATTTGCACTCTACAACTGTCACTGGTACCTGCTGTGGGCCTCGTGACAATTTGTGGATGAATACCGACAGGTTGTGGGTTGTTCACTGTAGCCTGTGTATTATTTACATGCACAGTTCGAGATATGGTAATACTTTCTTCTAAAAGATTGCGGATCCTATTTTCCGTGGCTTGTGGGTTAATGTTTACCTTCTTCACGATTTAATTTTCTTTACTCTGAATAGCCTTTTCTGCTACATCTGTGTATAACTTGCAACCCGTTACTAACTTCTCTGCAATAGTAGTAACCTTATCTAACGTACCTGCTTCATCTTGACTAACGATATCACTCAGATTTTCATTAATGTTCTCTCTCTCCTTCTTAGCACATGCTGAGTCAACTTCTAATGTCGCTACCCTTAACGTTACCTCTTCTACAGTTAGAGGTACACCTTCGTAGTCTGTTTAGTCTGTTAACGACAGTTATTACCTTTTGTGCTGTCGAAACCAACTAGTTTTGTGTGGCTTCAATGTTTGTGTTTGTGTCTGTGATTTTCTTTATCTGTAGTTCTACTCGATAGTGGCGGTCATTAAAAGAATCTACCTTCTGTTTTACCTCCGTAATGTTACTGTTAACTTCAGGAAGTACTTCATGCTTTACGTATGTTTTCATATCATTCAATTTTTCATCTGTTTCAGTGCGAAAATTTTTGGCTGAGTCATCGAATTTCTGTGAGACCGTGTTTTGCAAATCCTTGAATACTTGTTCTTGTTTCATTGCATTTAGATCTTGTGTAACAGTGTTTTGTCGTTGTTTTACCGTGTTCATATCTTGTGTCAAATTATCAATTTGGGTATTTATATCTTGTTTCATATCGCTGAGATTGGTGTTTATATTATACGAGGGCTGTGCAGAAAGTAAGTTACGATCGGTTGAGAAATGGAAACGACTATGAAAATCCGATAAAGCTTTGCAAAGATGTGTTGGGCTGTGTCTCTAGTATGACTCTACATAGAATTATGTCACTCTTTTCGTTCCTGAGCTCTTAGTGAGCGCGTAAAGATGTTATAGAAAATAGTGTCTCCCGCCAAGTACGAGGGCCTGGTGAGAATTTTCCCCTGAAGCTATGCAACCAACATTACGTAACTGTCGTGCGAATTGTCTCCCACTGAGTTTCATCTCTGCTCAAACGGACCGCTGGCTATGAAGACAACATTTTGGCACAGACAACGAGCTTTAGGCCAGCGTAGAGAATTGGCGGAAAGCACTGGCGGCTGCCTTCTATGATGAGGGTATAGGAAAGTTGGTACAACGCTACGACGAATGTCTGAGTCAGAACGGCGACTACGTAGAGAAGTAGCTGAAAGGTGTAGCTAACTGTTACAAATGAAACATTTCTGATTTTCACTGTGATTTTCATTTCGCGATCAATCGTAACTTACTTTCTGGACAGCCCTCGTATAATAACTGCTACAGCAGTGCGTCAGTTTTACTAACGTGGTTGCTGTCCGCTATACTTCCCAAGTTAATGTTTTGTGTTGTGACAAGTGGTGTTTGTAACGTGTTATCAAGAATCATATTTGGATCGCTCTCCGACGTTTCATTCATGAGCGGTATGTCGCTCTGGTAGATGCGTGACATTGTCTCTTCAGTGGTAAACATTATGTCGTCCAGGTTATTCTGTTGTGGAGCGTCGCCATCATTTGTCACTCCTGCGACACTCTTCTATGATCTACTTGAACCTTCTGCAGTGGGCATGCATGGCACCTGAACTTCAATTGTTAGATCTCGCAATTCTACGCCATCTTGGATGATTGCGTTTTCGCTATCGCTATCAACAATGGGCATATACTTTTCAACAGTGTTATATGAATATGCAAAAAATTTAAATTTCACAAAAATGTTAAAATTTCATACGCTAATTATTACAGCTGATAAATGTAATGCTTGCTTTACGATTATTATAACGTGCAAACTATTATGTAGCAATTCTTTATGTTTTGCTGACGATGCGTATCACACTGAAAAACTCCTGTAAATTTTTCGCCAATAAAATTCAAGGAAGAGAATAGTGAGATAAAGGTTGCTATCTACATAAAAAAGAGTCGCTACCAACCATAAGCATACAAGCAATTTGCATAGCCGTCCTACCTTTGCAGCGCTGAATAAAACAGCTTACTACGGAAAATTTTACGTGACCTGTGTCCAATTCTTAGTCCTCTCAAAAATTTTCTCCTCAATTTTGCCTTTTTGCGTTACTTGCTCCCTGTCGTGATTCATGCAAACAGAAAATAGAGGCAATTAGTTTTTATAATTCATAACAATGTCATAGAAATTTCTTACTGTAACAATGATTAACAAACACCACTCACGACCGTTGCCTCTAAGCCCTCGCACACAGGTCGACAGTTGTAATATAAAAAAATTTAAATAAATATAATTGAATATGATTGCGTTATTAAAATGTCTGTGCTTATTTTAAATTTTCTTGGCGACCGGACTTCACTTCACTTTTTAGTTTAATGTGCAGGCAGCGGACTCTGGGAACACCGACACTTGTCGTAATCACGAAAATCCTCTTCCTATAATTTTCCTCTTCACTTCATTAAATAAATGCTTGATACTGTTTTTTAACATCATGTTACTCATGCACACATATGATACTTCAAGATCGCAATACTTCAATCTAAAATCGCACATCCTCATCGTCCTTCTACATACGAAAGCGACAGTATCTTTCTAAAACAAAAAACTGTACAAAAAATGAATGAAAAAATATTTTTGTTTGTCTGAACCTTACCGCGCATTCATAATTAACATCTTTGCTAATGCTTCTAGTCGATCGGTGTTTCAGTTTTGTTTTGTTCTTTAATAAGTAGTAACTTTGCGGCATCCTGGGGATCTTTCATCATGTACTTATACACTAACCAGCACACAGACCCTGGTTGTTAATCCAGCACGCAGATTCTGTTCAGAGATGGGGTATCTCCTGGAAGCAATGCTTTAATACGCATGAGTATCTGGGAAGGTGCCAATTTCCATTGATCATTCACTGTAAATCCATAAAATCACTTTCCCATTTCAAAAACATAATCAAGGCCTCATTGCACTTGTGGTTTAATGATTACATTCCATAAACTTCACATAATTTTTTTACCACCTACTGCATCTCTATTTCTCATGGAACTCTCCTGTTCAACTTATTACATGGTACGTGACATTGCTTTGCTGCTGTAGAAGAAGACATCTTATCATTTTTATTGCCTCTATCATATTCCATTGCGCAAGTGCCTCATGTTCGTTTTTATGATACATGCAAGACAACTTCAAAACTGAAACATAATCAAGTAGTAACAAGATAACAGTACTGCAAACCACTGTCCTATCTCCAGGAAACATGGCCCCACAAACGTCTGTACCAGGAAACACAGAACTCAGGTATTGTTTGTGTCTTTACCACTGCATCTGAGGCCTATTACTCTGTACTCTGCACAGCACAACATGTATATGACATTTGAAAAAAATATATACATGGTCAGCAAATTCATTATATCACCCATTAAAACTTAGTGATAACGGCATATCAGTATATTTATTCATTCTGTAGATATTTTGGGTGGCCTGCACCTGCTGGCTAACTCCAACATATACACAGTGTGCCTGTTATAAGTGCAGATATTTTTGTATGTTGTACTTTATATGTACACACACCAGTGGTTGGCCGTTTTTCCTATGCATCAAACAGTCTGCCCACAAAAAAGTCAAACTTTACAACCTGATGTTTTCTGCACAGTCATGCTACACCACTAAGCGGACTATGACTTTCAGTAAAAAAAAGTGATGTTCAGAATCTAACTATGTACAAATTAATTAATTTTCAATGTGAATGTATAATGAGTCGTTCCACGTCATTGCAATCTGTCGTGAAAAATGATAAAAAAAATGGTTCAAATGGCTCTGAACACTATGGGACTTAACTGCTGAGGTCATCAGTCCCCTAGAAATTAGAACTACTTAAACCTAACTAACCTAAGGACATCACACACATCCATGCCCAAGGCAGGATTTGAACCTGCGACTGTAGCGGTCGTGTGGTTCCAGACTGTAGCGCCTAGAACCGCTCGGCCACTCTGGCCGGCACAAAATGATTGATGGAACATATTACAAACTAATTTTTTGCATCCATGCACCCACACTTCAGCAGTTGACCTGCCACCCAGGGAAAAGTAAGCATTAATGGCTTGCTGTTGCCACATGTACCCAGAGGTACTGACCAACCTAAAAATATGACTTGTAATGGCTATAATTATTAGTCTGGTAATAATGTAAATACAGATGTGACATTGTTCAGTACACCGTCCTCAGTCACCAATATAAATTCCCGGACTTATACCCATTATACCCTGTACATGTCCTTCGATACTTGCATTCCAGAGTATCCTATGTAGAGCACAAATTTCAAATAAGATTGGTGTACTGTAATTACAATAAAAGTATTTGGATTTCAAGAACATTCATGTTAATTGTGTCCCTAACGGTTTTAGTACATTGCAAAAAGACATGAAAATTTGTATATTGAAGTCACAAGGCTAAATGAATCTTGTGATATTGTTTCAGATATGGAGGCACCATCTACGGTGTTTGCCTTCTTGCTGTCTCTTGCAGTTCAGTGTCTTCTCGTGACAGCCAATCTGAGTGGTGCCCCACCTACCACCACAACTGGCCTTGCTGCTGACACCACCAGTACAATTCCATATGGCGCACCTCAAATTGGAGAGAACCCCACGGCAGAGCAAGACAGCTTCACGGTGGATCTGGATGCACCAACCACAAATCAACAAGCCCACTCTGGAGAAGGAGGTACCTCCAACATGGCCCTATCTACCCTCACTGATATTCCATCCACTACCAGCAAAGTACAGGATGGTACAGGTGTTAACCCCACCACTGTTACAGTGGATCGAGATGGCATCACGGAACGCCCTACTGCTGCCACGACAGACCTGCGCCCGGTCACTACATCCCGTGGCTGTATCGCTCGTAATGCAGCTGGTGTCTCAGCAGTCAAGAGAGGCAGCAAGAGGCTGAGCGCACACAACAAGAACCCGTCCACTGTCACCACAGAAGCCACCACGAAGCCGGAGACTCGTACTGCCCGTCCCACAAAACCAAAACCCGAACCCATCTGTCCGGCCGGCTGCAAGTGTGAGAACCTGGAGGTGCACTGCTCACGGGCCGGGCTGGTGGCCTTCCCTGAGGGGCTCGATCCACGCACCACCTACCTGGACGTGGGCCACAACCGCTTGACTGCCATCGCCGATGACGAACTGGCCGAGCTGGGCCTCACCCAGCTCACCAGCCTCATCTGCGATGACAACGCCATCGAGACAGTCGGGCTGTATGCCTTCCGGGGCCTCCACGACCTGGCACTATTGCAGCTGTCTGGAAACCGCATCCGCAAACTGTCCCCATTCATCTTTGTAGGCAACACGGACCTTCGCCACATTGACCTGACAGGTAACCCCTTGCAGCTGGGGCACGGGCCGCTGCTGATGGTGCAGCAGCTCGAGTGGCTGGACCTCGACCAGTGCAACATCACGTACCTGGCACTGGACGCGTTTCGCGACATGCGAGGCCTGCGCTACCTCAACCTGAGTGGCAACCGCTTGACTTGGCTGAGATTGTCACACTTCTCCGGGCTCAACTACCTGCGCTACATCAAGCTGAATGGCAACCCACTGGTGTGCGACTGCAGCACAAAATCCCTCTGGCGCTGGTTCAAGCAGCAGGCAGTCCACGTGGACGCCAAGTGCATTGCCCCTAACAATGGCACCACGCATTCCTGGAATTTCTTGGAGGTGCTGCACTGTGTTGATGAGACCGAATATTATCCACCATTATCATGAGAATTGTCAATTTTACAAATACTCTCTAAAAATCACAGCTCTGAACGCTGTGTTGTATTACTGTTTCCCTTACTTAACCTGCACATTTGCCAACTTCTGTGGTGTTTTATCACTCTATCCTCAGCACAAAGCTGTTCTGAAACAAAGGATAACAAGAGATCTTGAGCCCTTAAGAACTCCCACTCTTTCAGAGATGCCACATGCAGACCTCAATATGGTTTCTTGAGTGACATTTATCGTGACTTCCAAATATGATGTCTTGTCCTGGCATCTTATCTGCAGTTTCACTCAACCAAAAACAATACTTTTTATATGTTCCATTTCCTTTCTGGGCAGTTGACCCACAAATTCATTTTCTCCTTTGTCTTTCTTCTATATGGTACCTAGGGATAACAAAGCATGATGAAATGGCTAAGAGAAGTAGAAAATGAACGTGAGCTAGTACATTTGATATTCATTATTACTGGTATATCCGAATGCGCAGTTTGTCAGTATAGATCATATCGATAAATAAAATTGATTAATGTCAGAATTCACAAATGTTCTAAAGAATGTCAAAGATCACTTGCTTGTTTCTTAGTAGTCAAAATATGAAACTAATTTGTTCATGTACAAAATGCTCATGTAAAATGTATCACCTTGACTGTAAATGAATTAAACATTTACTAGTTGTTGTACAAAGGCAAAATATTTTGTTACAAATAAATGTTTGCAAAATTCTCCTTATGTGATCATATTGACCCTTTTACTATTTTCGAACTATTGTTCCATCCAGCACTGTTCCTCTTCCAGTGCTTGAGAAAATTACAGTTGAAAAATGCTCACCTCAGTTACTTCTGCCACTCTGATATTTCCTGAGATTAACTGGTTAACAGCAGAGGCGTAACTGGTAAGAACACCTTTTGACTGCATTGCATTTATTGATGGATCTGTATACGCACTGAAGGAGGTAGTAAAAATCCATTCTTGCAGGAATACTATACTTTTGTTATAGCTACATTGTGATATCTGTTTCAGTGAGTCGGCCAGCTGAGGGCTAATCACAGTTGTTTCTCCAGCACTGTGTGCTCGCTGTGTTGCATGTTTTGCAGGTACATATAGATCTTATTCACATGTGGCTGGCAGCATGCCAGTAACACTGTCTAATGCCACCATGCTACCCTCCTCCCCATTCCCCCTAACCCCGCAAATTTCGAGTGTCCCAAAAAAAATATGAGCATCTTACGCCCAAGATTTAAGTAACAATGAACTAATTACAAAATAGTAGTAACATTTAAAAAAAGGCATTTACCTGTTTACAAGAGATACTTGAAGTGGTTGCCATGGGCATGCAGGCATCACCGACTTCATGTGATGATGTTAACAGCAACACGCTGTAATTCTGCACACAAAATGTTGCTAAGTTCTCTAGTAATTTTACGTTTAAAATCATTATTGCCCGAGGATTGACAACATATACTTTGATTTTTAGTGTGTCCCATAAATAAGAATCACACAATGTTGAGTCTGAAGACCCTGGGTGCCAGAGGCCTCTGCTGACTAGTCTGTCTTCAGGGAACATGTTGATGATGTGAGCCATACTTTGGCTGGATGTGTGAGCTATTGCTCCATATTGTTGGAATACTGCACCAACTTCTCTGCATATGTTAATTGTGCAAAGTAAGAATCAAAGATCTCCAGATATCTAACACTGTTTAAGGTGTGACAGACAACACATACCACACACCTATCTTCTCCGAGTGGAGAGATTCTTCATGTTCAATATGTGGGTTGTCCCGCAGCCAATATCTGACATTCTGGGAGTATACATAACTTGACAAATGAAACCAGGCCCGATCTGACATGAAGTAAAGCAAGGCATCCAATTACTGTTAGTAACTGATGTTAACAGCAGTTACAATAGTGAATTGTACTCTTAGTACAAGACAATTCCTCATGAAACAGGATTGCTGCACGCTTCAACCAAGTTATACACCCACCTCTTCATCTTTGAAACCTGTTTCTGCATCATCATCATCATCATCATCATCATCATCATCATCATCATCATCATCATCATCATCAACAACAAAACTCCCACTTTCTGATCCAGTAGTACATGCAGACAACTACTTTTCTTACCATCTATTGTTTCTTCCTCACTGATCCCTTCACATTTCAAAGCCCGACTATCAATACCCTCATTTCCTATCCACTCATCAGCAGCCACTCTCCACTGCACACACATCCAAATTACTTTAAATCCTTCCCACAAGCTCTTGAAAAACAAATTACCTCTCTTTCTTCACAACCACCTATCTTACCATTTGATTTTACCAGTAGTAGTTAACATTTCTTTAGCAGTCCATAGTCCATAGTGTGTCAAAACCCCAATATCATCACCGAAATTTAAAAAAAAAATGTTATTTTTACTTAGAAAATCTGAGCTAATAGTTTGGCTATAGCTATGCTACTCATAGAACCAGTCAGCAGCTTTTGTCTGTGACTCACCAGTCTAGTGAAAGTAGCAGCACTTCTTTCACATAAAATTTTTTTCTACATTGTACTCGGATCCTGAAATTTTTAAACAGAGGCCATTGCACAATGTATCACCTTAAGTAAAAGTCCCTGTTTAATTGCTCAGTTCATATAACAACATTTTTAACTATTTTGACAAAGCAACAGAAACTTTGTCATCATTCACTGCACACGCATTTAGACAGTCTGGCAATGACCACAGAGTGGATGAAACCAGTAACTGCACTTTCAAATGTTTTTGTGAATGTTGTCACAAGAAAATAAATTAAGAGAGGTAGCCAATTATTCACCACTGACAATGTCATTTTCTCAACTGGTAGCAGGTATTACAGAATCATTTTACAGTCACAGACTTCTGCTAGTTGTAAATCGGTATGTAAACATTTCTTTTGTGACATAAACTATCTTAATTCACACTATTGGAAGTTTCCTGAGGGAACTCTCTGATCTCTCAAACATATTTTGAACACTAGTTGTTTATATGTAGATCTACACTTTTGTCTTAAATTAGTTTCTAATAGTACTTTGATTCTTGCGTAGTGACAGCTTTATAGCACATATTTTGACTCAATGCTTTAATGAAAAAAGATCAGTAGTTGCTTCCAGTTTGATTTTTTTTTTTTTTTTTTTTTTTTTTTTTGTCATCTTCTTCACAAGTGGGTCTCTTCAAATTTATTTTTCTCCTTTATTATCTCTGTTGTTGGCAATGCAATGTGATCACAGATTCCATTATGAAAGTGAATGGCAGCAAAGAGGATAGAGAGGCTTGTAGACTGCACTTTTAACACAGATCCATTGCCCTGAGATCCATGGCAGTTATCAGAAAAGATGTACTGTATATAACAGTGGTAGTCAACTTGGGCCCTACTGCCCAATAGTGGACATTCCAGCTTTCATAGTGAGCAGTAGGTGGTACTGGTTTTAAAAATATTTTCATTATGTTTTCGAAAAAAATTGTGTAAAGTATTTGAGAAGCAATTTTTATTATACAGGGTGTTACAAAAAGGTACAGCCAAACTTTCAGGAAACATTCCCCACACACAAATAAAGAAAAGATGTTATGTGGACATGTGTCCAGAAATGCTTAATTTCCATGTTACAGCTCATTTTAGTTTCGTCAGTATGTACTGTACTTCCTCGATTCACCGCCAGTTGGCCCAATTGAAGGAAGGTAATGTTGACTTTGGTGCTTGTGTTGACATGTGACTCATTGTTCTACAGTACTAGCATCAAGCACATCAGTTCGTAGCATCAACAGGTTAGTATTCATCACGAACGTGGTTTTGCAGTCAGTGCAATGTTTAGAAATGCGGAGTTGGCAGATGCCCATTTGATGCATGGATTAGCACGGGGCAATAGCCGTGGCGCGGTATGTTTGTATCGAGACATATTTCCAGAACGAAGGTGTCCCGACAGGAAGACGTTCGAAGCAATTGATCGGCGTCTTAGGGAGCACGGAACATTCCAGCCTATTATGACTCGTGACTGGGGAAGACCTAGAACGACGAGGACACCTGCAATGGACGAGGCAATTCTTCGTGCAGTTGACGATAACCCTAATGTCAGCATCAGAAAAGTTGCTGCTGTACAAGGTAACGCTGACCACGTCACGGTATGGAGAGTGCTACGGGAGAACCAGTTGTTTCCGTACCATGTACAGCATGTGCAGGCACTATCAGCAGCTGATTGGCCTCCACGGGTACACTTCTGCGAATGGTTCATCCAACAATGTGTCAATCCTCATTTCAGTGCAAATGTTCTCTTTACGGATGAGGCTTCATTCCAACGTGATCAAATTGTAAATTTTCACAATCAACATGTGTGGGCTGACGAGAATCCGCACGCAATTGTGCAATCACGTCATCAACACAGATTTTCTGTGAACGTTTGGGCAGGCATTGTTGGTGATGTCTTGATTGGGCCCCATGTTCTTCCACCTACGCTCAATGGTGCACGTTGTCATGATTTCATACGGAATACTCTACCTGTGTTGCTAGAACATGTGCCTTTACAAGTACGACACAACATGTGGTTCATGCACGATGGAGCTCCTGCACATTTCAGTCGAAGTGTTCGTACGCTTCTCAAAAACAGATTCGGTGACCGATGGATTGGTAGGGGCGGACCAATTCCATGGCCTCCACTCTCTCCTGAGCTCAACCCTCTTGACTTTCATTTATGGGGGCATTTGAAAGCTCTTGTCTACGCAACCCCAGTACCAAATGTAGAGACTCTTCGTGCTCGTATTGTGGACGGCTGTGATACAATACGCCATTCTCCAGGGCTGCATCAGCGCATCAGGGATTCCATGCGACAGAGGGTGGATGCGTGTATCCTCGCTAACGGAGGACGTTTTGAACATTTCCTGTAACAAAGTGTTTGAAGTCACGCTGGTACGTTCTGTTGCTGTGTGTTTCCATTCCATGATTAATGTGATCTGAAGAGAAGTAATAAAATGAGCTCTAAAATGGAAAGTAAGCGTTTCCGGACACATGTCCGCATAACATATTTTCTTTCTTTGTGTGTGAGGAATGTTTTCTGAAAGTTTGGCTGTACCTTTTTGTAACACCCTGTATACGTTAATTTGTTGTAACTCTGCTTCATAAATTTTTAAATATAAAGTTACTTCTCTAACTTATAAATCACATTTACTGTGGAACTGGTGGGTGGATAGACAATTTTATTACTAATGAAGATACAAAAGTGAGAAGTAGGAAAAAGAGGTTGACTACCCTGGAATATAATAACCTGTCTTGATTACAAACGGACTAACTAATCTCTTGGCAGATTATTAAAGAAAAAGAAATTATCTGCATTACATATGCCTTGGAACAGCTACAACCTTTGAGCTCCACAAGAACAGATCTGGCATGTCAACTTATCCAATTCCCTGATATGGCCCGATTTGTCCTTCATTGCACTTTGCTTTTTCTTTCTATTATATAAGAAAAGCTGAACTTTGCTTTCACAACTGTGTAAATCTCATGTTCTTTAAAGAGTGCTGGGGTGACAGCTACTGTATCTACTAGAAAAGAAGTGCAGCGCTAACCTAACTCTATACAGACATCACAGAAGAGTGTATGCAGAATGAATTACTCTAGCCTGCTCTTGTTCATCAGACTAGAATCATTTCTGACACATTCAGCTGAAGCAAAAATACGAGGGCCGTTCAGAAAGTAACCTCCGGTTGATTTAAAAAAATACACCAAGTTAAATAAAAATATTTTAATATATACATCTTACAACTACATCTTTGCACTATTTTTCTACATAGTCTCCATAGCGATTGAGGCACTTATCGTATCTCTTCACAAGCTTTGAAATTCCTTCTGCATAAAAATCACCCGCTTGTGCCTGGAGCCAGCCTGTGACCGCATCTTTGAGCTCTTCGTCGTCATCAAACCGCTGTGACCCGAGCCATTTCTTCAAATGCATGAAGAGGTGATAATCACTTGGCGCCAGGTCTGGGCTGTAAGGTGGATGGTTGATAACGTCCCACTTGAAGGACTCAAGAAGGGCCGTTCTGCGAGCAGAGTGAGGACGGCCGTTATCGTGCAAAAAAACGATACCGGAAGTCAGCATACCACGGCGTTTGTTCTGTATAGCCCGTCGTAACTTTTTTATTGTTTCACAGTACACGTCTTGATTAATGGTCGTACCACATTCCATGAATTCAACCAACAACACCCCTTTGGCATCCCAAAACACCGTTGCCATCAGTTTTCTGGCAGAAAAATCTTGCGAGGCTTTTCTTGGTTTGGTAGGCGAATTTGAATGTTCCCACATCTTTGATTGTTCTTTTGTCTCAGGGTTCACGTACTTAATCCAGGTTTCGTCACCGGTCACGATTCTGTTTAACAATGGTTCTCCTTCGTCCTCATAACGTGACAGAAAGTCTAATGCAGAGGCCATTCTTTGAGTTTTGTGGTGGTCGGTAAGAATTTTGGGCACCCATCGTGCACAGAACTTACGGTAACCCAATCTTGCTGTCACTATCTCGTACAAGAGAGTCTTAGAAATCTGTGGAAAACCAGTAGACAACTCCGACATTGAGAAACATCGATTTTCACGAACTTTTGCATCAACTGTCTGAACGAGTTCGTCAGTCACCAATGATGGTCTACCACTCCTCTCTTCATCATGAACGTTTTCTCGTCCACTTTTAAATAAACGTCCCCTTTCACGGACAACTCCTTCACTCATAACTCTTGGTCCATACACGGCACAAAGCTCACGATGAATAGCTGCTGCAGAATATCCTTTGGCTGTAAAAAACCTTATGACAGCACGCACTTCACATTTGGCGGGGTTTTCTATTGCAGCACACATTTCAAACTGCCACAAAAACTAAACTTACGCAGGTACGACGTTCACTCGACCACGGCTTGATGCCGACTGACCTGTTGGGTGCGTGAACGCACAGATGGCGTCGCTACTCCCCCCACAACCCGCACTGTGACCAATCGGAGGTTACTTTCTGAACCGCCCTCGTAGAACAAATTAGCACATGGTAAACAGCACAGGGCAGAAATCATAAGTTCCAGTAAAGGTGCCACAGGTAGTAGAAAGGTGTGTGTGTGTGTGTGTGTGTGTGTGTGTGTGTGTGTGTGTGTGTGTGTGTGTGTGTGTGTGTGTGTTTTTTTACTTAAAATCTATGATGTTAGAAGGAACTATAAAATTTCGACTGCCATTAAGAACTTCATCTTGACATAATAGTAAGTTTACTTTCTACTTGCCTGAATATAAAAACATTCTTATAGAACAGTGTACAGTGTATTTATTTGACAGTACAAAATTAAGTAATAACTTACCTACTGCTCATCCATGAGCAACCACGCCAAGGCAGACACACGGAAATGGGAATACAGAAATTTGAGATTTTGGTGCTATAGAGAAGCTCCATCTGGAACAAAAGAAGGTAAAAGCAAGATGATCTGATGAATGAAATGCATTAAGCCATGGTTTGAGGCGCTCTAATGTTTTTCTGTGCAACCTTTCTCTACCTGTTCTAGTTTCCATTCTACTTTTTTCATTCTAATGAATAACTATTTTTAATTTTCCAGAATGTCTAGTTCCAAGGATTGTTTCCTCTGTGAGCTTGTGATCAGCATTTATATGTTGAATGTCAGTGTGGTGAGCATAATTTGGCAGCTCTCATCATTGAACAGTACAGCTAACAATTACAAAATGGAATTCTTAGGGTGCCATTGGACATCACTTGTGATACTAACCCCTAGAGATTAGACCACAGGAGGTCTTAAGGTAATACTGCTACAGTACTACTTCAGAAAAATTACACCTTTTTCACCAGTTTGATTTGCTATATTCAAGTCAATGTTTAACAGAAATTGCTGCTGCTGTTGTAAATCCTTTATTAAAGGCACAACCGGTTTCATAATTGTGTGTATTCCAACGGAGCCCCCAGTCTTCACCATTGCCCTCTCCCTTACCGCACAGGTATGGGCAAAGTTACTTCGTGTGCACTCTTCGGAATGGGTCTTTAAATATGCTTACTCAGAGTTTTTATTTTTATTTATTTCATGTGGTTCTGTTGCCTACTATGCAGCTTTATTGGTACTGGTTTTTACTCATGCCATGGCCACAAAGTAATTTGTTACTTCCCAGTTAGTGCCACGGTGGCTCCCTCCCACCACACACTGCCTCGCAACAGCCACTCTTCAAGTACGTGCATTAGCCATGCCTGTCTATCATTTGACAATGTTCACCCCAAATCATGCATATGTTCATCAAGGAGTTCAGTATTTTAATTATTCCTTCAAATTATGTAGATTCATTACTGAAATTCATCTTAAATAATTCCTCACAAATTGAGAATATTTGTGTCCACAGCAAAGAGACCATTATTATTCAGTTCTAAAGCTGTCAGAGAATCACAAAAGAGTCCAAAATGCAGATGCAAAAAAACTGATTACTTGTGCAAAACCATAAAAACTGACAGGAAGAAAGAAAGTTTTTCAATCTAGCATAAAATCACTTTTTCTATATAACTACTATTCCACACACAAGTTTTCCATTAAAAACTGGTAGCTTGTAAAAAAGCACCACATTTTAGTGTACAACTGGTTACTAAGCAGTAGAAAAGTCTAATACAATAATTCCTATCAAATACACACTGAGGTGACAAAAGTCATGAGATACCCCCCTCATATCATGTTGGACCTCCTTTTGCCCGGCATAGCACAGCAACTTGACAAGGCATGATCCCAAAAGTCGCTGGAAGTACCCTGCAGAAATACTGAGCCATGCTACCTCTACAGCCATCGATAATTGAGGAAGTGTTGCCAGTGCAAGACTTTGTGTGCGAACTATCTCTCGATTATGTCCCATAAACATTTGGTGGGTGGCCAACTCATTCACTTGAACTGTCCAGAATGTTCTTCAAAACAATTGCAGACAAGTGTCTCTCAGTAACATGGCTCACTGTCATCCACAAAAAATTCCATCGTTGTTTGGGAACATTAAGTCCATAAATCATTGCAAATGATCTCCAAGTAGCTGAATGTATCCGTTTCCATTCAATAATCAGTTCAGTTGGACTAGAGCACCCATTCCATTCCATGTAAAAACAGCCCACTCCCTTATGGAGCCACCACCAGCTCAAACAGTACCTTTTTGACAACTTGTGTCCGTGGCTTTGTGGAGTTTCTGCCATACTCTAACCCTACCATCGACTGATGGTGATGGTGTCATTATCGTTGTCTTCAGTCCAGAGACCAACTTGATGCAGCTGCCCATGCTACTCTATCATGTGCAAACTTTTCATCTCCAAGTAACTACTGCAACCTACGCCCTTCTGAATCTGCTTAATGTATTCATCTCTTGGTGTCGTCCTACTATTTTTACCCTCCACTACTAAATTGGTGTTCCCTTGATGCCTTGTAATGTGTCCTACCATCTGATCCCTTCTTCTAGTCAAGTTGTGTCACAAATTTCTCTTCTCGCCAATTCTATTCAGTATCTCCTTATTACTTGCGTGATCTACCCATCTAATCTTCAGCATTCTTCTGTAGCACCACACTTTGAAAGCTTCTATTCTCTTTTGTCTGAACCATTTATTGTCCACGTTTCACTCCATACAACAACTTTCAGAAAGGAATTCCTGACACTTAAATCTGTACTCTATGTTAACAAATTTCTCTTCTTCAGAAACGCTTTCCTTGCCACTGCCTGTCTGCATTTTATATCCTCTCTATTTCAACTATCATCAGTTACCTAGTTTACTTTCCAGATAGCAAAACTCACTACTACTCTAAGTGTTTCATTTCCCAATCTAATTCTCTCACTATCACCTGTTTTAATTTGACTACATTTCATTATCCTTGTTTTGCTTTTGTTGATGAATATCTTATATCCTCCTTTCAACACACTGTCCATTCTGCTCAACTGCTCTTCCAAGTCCTTTGTTGTGTCTGACAGAATTACAATGTCATCAACAAACCTCAAGGTTTTTATTTCCTCTCTTTGGATTTTAATTCCTAATCCATATATTTCCTTTTGTTTCCTTTACTGCTTGCTCGATATACAGATTGAACACCATTGGGGATAGGCTACATCCCTGCCTCATTCCCTTCTCAACCACTGCTTCAGTTCCATACCCCTCAACTCTTATAACTGCTATCTAGTTTCTGTACAAATTATAAGTAGCCTTTCGCTCCCTGTATTTTACCCCTGCCACTTTCAGAATTTGAAACAGAGTATTCCAGACAACATTTTCAAAAGCCTTCTCCAAGTCTACAAATGCTAGAAACGTAGGTTTGCCCTTCCCTAATCTTTCCTCTAAGGTAAGTCTTAGGGTCAGTATTGCCTCGCGTGTTCCAACATTTCTACGGAATCCAAACTGATCTTCCACAAGGTTTTTCCGCTCATCTGTAAAGAATTCGTGTTAGTATTTTGCAACTGTGAATTATTAAACTGATAGTTCAGTAATTTTCACACCTGTTAATACCTGCTTTCTTTGGGATTGGAATTATTATATTCTTCTTGAAGTCTTAGGGTATTTCGCCTGTCTCATACAGCTTGCTCACCAAATGGAAGTTCTGTTATGGCTGGCTCAGCCAAGGCTGTCAGTAGTTCTAATGGAATGATGTCTACTCCCAGGGCCTTGTTTTGGTTTAGGTTTAGGTCTTTCAATGCTCTGTCAAATTCTTTGCACAGTATCATATCTCCCATATCATCTTCATCTATGTCCCTTCCATTTCCATAATCGTGCCCTTAAGTATGTCACCCTTGTACCGACCCCCTATATACTCCTTCCATCTTTCTGCTTTCCCTTCTTTGATTAGGACTAGTTTTCCATCTGGGTTCTTGATAGTCATACGGGTGGTTCTCTTTTCTCCAAATTTCCCTGTAGGCTGTACCTACCTTACCCCTAGTGATATACACTTCTACATCCTTACATTTGTCCACTAGCCACCCCTGCTTAGCCATTTTGCTCTTCCTGCTGATCTCATTTTTGAGACGTTTGTATTCCTGTTCGCCTGCTTCATTTTTATATTTCCTCATATCATACCTATATTTCATCTCTTGAAGCTACCCATTCTTCTTCTACTGTATTTCTTTTACCTGTTCTTGTCAATCGTTGCCCAATGCTCCCTCTGAAACCCTCTACAACCTCTGCTTTTTTCAGTTTATGCAAGTCCCATCTTCTTAAATTCCTAATTTCTTTCAGTTTTAATCTAAAGTTCATAACCAATAAATTGTGGCCCGAGTTCACATCTGCCCATGGAAATGTCTTAATTTAAAACCTGGTTCCTGTACTTCTGTCTTACCATTATGTAATCTATCTGAAACCTTCCAGTGTCTCCAGGCCTCTTCCCCATATAAAATCTCCTTTAGCTATGATTAAGTTGTGCTCTGTGCAAAATTCTACCACGCGGCTTCCTCTTTCATCCCTTACCCCCACTCTTAAATTGTTGTCTCCCTTAACTACCTGAGTAATTTCTTTTATCCCATCATACATTTCTTCAATCTCTTCATCATCAGCAGAATGAGTTGGCACAGAAACTTGTATTACTGTGGTAGGCATGGGCTTTGTCTACCTTGGCTACAATAATGCATTCACTATGCTATTCGTAGTAGCTTACCCGCATTCCTATTTTTTAATCATTATTAAACCTAATCCCGAAATGCCAATATTTGATTTTGCATTTATAATCCTGTATTCACCTGACCAGAAATCTTGTTCCTTGTGCCACCGAACGTAACTAATTCCCACTATATCAAATTTTGATCTATCAATTTCCCTTTTTAAATTTTCTAACCTACCTGCCGATTAAGGGATCTGACATTCCACGCTCCAATTCATAGAATGCCAGTTTTGTTTCTCCTGATAACTTCCTCCTGAGTAGTTCACACCTGGAGATCTGACTATTTTACCTCTGGAATATTTTACCCAAGAGGATACCGTCATCGTTTAACCATACAGTGGAGCTGCATGCCCTCGTGAAAAATTATGGCTGTAGTTTCCCCTTTCTTTCAGCCATTTGCAGTACCAGCACATCAAGTCCGTTTTGATTGATGCTACAAGGCAGATCAGTCAATCATCCAAACTATTGTCCCTGCAACTACTTCTTTTCAGGAACCACGTTTGTCTGGCCTCTCAACAGACACCCCTCCATTGTGGTTGCACCTATGGTACAGCTATCCGTATCGGTTGGTTGGATTAGAAGAGGGGGGAAAGGGACCAAACTACGAGGTCTTCAGTCCCTTGTTCCAAATAAAACAATGCCGCAAGTGTGAGAATAAAACAAACGAGACCGACAACTCAAAACGGAATGAAAGGAAAAATCACAAGAACGGTGAAGGGTAAAAAACATGTAAATGGACAAAAAGGGACAAGAAAACCACAGAAACGCAAGAAATGGGATGAAGAGATTAAAACAACAAAGCAGATTACCACAGCTGGCTGACCATGAAAATAAATAAGGAGAAGCCACCCACTCTGCAACACATTAAAACCTCGACCCCAGAAGCACTAGGGTGGACAACGGGACAAAGGACATGCGCTAAAACTTAGATCAAATGATAAAACCCACCCTCATGAATAAAACGTAAAACTAAATCAGCAGATGAGGCGTCGTCAGATAAAATTAGCGGCAATGAGTCCGGTAACCCAAGACTTCGTCGCTGGGCAGTCAAAGTGGGACAGTGGACCATAATATGAGCCACTGTCAACTGTGCACCACACTGACACTCAGGAGCGTCTTCACGGCGCAGGATGTACCCGTGTGTCACCCAAGCGTGGCCAATGCGGAGCTGGCAAACTGATTTCCTGCGAGAGGCCTGCATGGAAGACTTTTACACATTCATAGTCTCCTTAATGACAGGCACTTTGTTCTGTGTACTGTTATGCCATTCTGTCTTCCAAAGCTGAAAAACCCTACAGCATAAGTCAGAATGCAGGTCAGATTCAGAGATTCCCATCTCCAGAAGCGGTTTCCGCGTGGCCTGTTTGGCCAGCCTGTGGGGAAGCTTGTTGCCTGGGATGCCGACGTGTCCTGGGGTCCACACAACCATCACTGAATGACAGGAGCGGTCCAGGGCATAGATGGAATCCTAGATGGATGTTACCACAGGATAGTCAGGGTAGCACTGGTCAATAGCTTGTAGGCTGATCAAGGAGTCAGTACACAGAAGAAACGATTCCCTGGGGCACGAACAGATGTACTGAAGTGCATGAGAGATGGCCACCAGCTCTGCAATGAATACACTGCAGCCATCAGGCAAGGAATGCTGTTCAAAATGGCCTCTGTGGATGTAAGCGAAGCCAACATGACCATCAGCCATTGAGCCATTGGTTTAAACCACTTCAGAGCTCCGGAACACATCAAGAATTGAGAGAAAGTGACAGCGGAGAATGGCAAGAGTAACTGAGTCTTTAGGGTCCTGTGAAAGGTCCAGACGAATCTGCAGCCTAGGTGTACACCATGGAGGTGCATGCGGACGGACCTGGATGGGAGACGGTATAGGGAAGGACTCCAGTTCAGACAGAAGGGATTGCACGCAATCGTTAACCCTGACCTGGGCCGCCGATGCGGAAGATGAACTGCCGCAGGTGGAAAAAGGAAATGGTGATTGAGATGCTCAGGAGAACTACAAATGTGTGCAACGTAACTGGTGAGCAGTTGTGCATATCGGATCTGCAGTGGAGGGACTCTGTCCTCCACCAGGACACTGGTCACCAGACTCTTTCTAAAAGCTCCCGTAGCTGGGCGAACACCACAGTGGTGCACTGGGTCAAGTACACGCAATGCTGAGGGCGCTGCTGAACCATAAATCAGACTGCCATAGTCAAGGTGGGATTGAACAAGGGCTCTGTAGAGCTGCAGCAGCGTAAAGCGATCTGCACCCCAGTTGGTGTTGCTCAGGCAGCGGAGAGCATTGAGGTGCTGCCTGCACTTCCGCTTAAGCTGACACAGGTGAGGTAGCCAAGTCAATTAGGCATCGAAAACCAGTCCTAAGAACCGATATGTCTCCACTACAATGAGTGGATGTCATGAAGGTAAAGTTCTGGTTCTGGATGAATGGTAAGATGCCAACAGAAGTGCAGGAGACACGACTTAGTAGCTGAAAACTGGAAGCTGTGGGCAAGAGCCCATGACTGCACTTTGTGGATGGCTCCCTGTAGGTGCCTCTCAGCAACACCAGAGCTAGTGGAGCAGTATGAAATGCAGAAGTCATCTGCATACAGAGGGGGTGAGTTGGACGGCCCTACAGCTGATGCTAGACCGTTAAGGGCCACTAAAAATAGTGATACACTCAATACGGAGCCATGCAGGACCCAATTTCCCCTGGATAAGGGGAGAACTATGGGAGACACCAACTTGAACACGCAAAGTACTCAGCGACAGGAAATTCTGGATAAAAATCTTGAGCGGGCCTCTGAGACCCCACCTGTATAATGTGGCATGAATATGGTGTCGCCAGGTGGTGACATACACTGTGTGTGGATCAAAAAAGACAGCAACAAGGTGTTGGCATCTGGAAAAGGCTGTTCGGGTGGCAGACTTGAGGGACACAACATTATCAGTGGTAGAACGCCCCTGGCAGAAGCCGCCCTGACATGGAGGCAGTAGGCCACATGACTCCAGGACCGATCCCAACTGCTGACACACCATGCATTCCAGCAAAGTTGGTGAGGCTGACGGGCCGATAGCTATCCACATCAAGTGGGTTTTTGCTGGGTTTGAACACTGGAACAATGATGCTCTCCTGCCATTGCGATGGAAAGACACCATCGTACTAGATCGCTAGATCCAGTTGAAGATGACGAGGAGATGGCACTTGTAGTCAGACGAGAAACATTTAATCATCCGGCTGTGGATCTGATCAGGCCCAGGAGCTGTGTCGGGGCAATGTGCAAGCGCGCTGAGGAGTTCCCACTCCATAAATGGGGCATTACAGGGTTCACTGTGGCATGTAGAGAACGAGAGGACTTTCCTTTCCATCCGCCATTTGTGGGTGCGAAAGGCTGGGGGGGGGGGAGGGGTGGGGAGGGGGGGTTAGCAGAGGTTCGAGCATATTGCTCAGCGAAGTGCTCGGCAATCACGTTTGCATTGGTACATAGCATGCCACTGACAGTAATGCCAGGGACACCTTTTAAGGTCTCGTACCCAGAAAGACGTCTGATCTTCGTCCTGACCTGGAAAGGTAACGTATGGCACCCAATGGTCAACACTCCTGTTTCTGTCATTTTATAGGCTGGCGTACATGGGCACGGAGCCGCTTAAAGGCTATCAGATGCTCTAGGGAAGGGTGTCACTTATGTCGCTGTAGAGCTCGTCGACACACTAATTGCCTCAGCATCATCTGGCGACCACCTGATCACCAAGGGACTGTCTTTCCCCTGGGGGCACCTTAAAGAGCGAGGGATCGCGTATTCTGCCACAGAAACAATTGTTGTAGTCACCTGCTGAACCATCACATCAATGTTACCATGTGGGGCAGAGTCAACGGTGACATCAGGTGAAAGTTTCTGAGCCCGCCTTGTTTAAATCCCATCTGGGTAGGCGTCTGTGGGCCTGACACTGGGGCAGCGACAGGAAGATGGGGAAGTGGTCACCACCACACAGGTCACCATGTACTTTCCAGTGGATAGATGGGAGAAGTCCTGGGCCATAAATTGATAAATCAATGGCCGAGTAACTTCCTCAAGCCGCAATGAAATGTGTTGCGGCCCCAGTATTTGAGAGGCACAGGTTGAACTGAGATAGTGAAGTTTCAACATCTTTGCTTCGGCCAGTAAGCACGGTGTCACCCCCCAGGGAGTTATGGGCATTAAAATCTCCAAAAAGTAGGAAAGGTTTAGGTAGTTGATCAATCAGTGCAGCTAATACATTCAGGGGTACTGCACCATCCAGAGGAAGATATACATTGCAGACAGTTATTTCCTGTGACATCTGTATTCTGACAGCCACGGCTTCAAGAGGGGTTTGAAGGGGCACAGGTTCACCACAGACTGAGTTTAAGACATAAATGCAAACTCCACCTGACACTCAATTATAGTCACTATGGTTCCGGTAATATCCCCTATAAGCACTGAGGGCAGGGGTCTCCATTGCTGGGAACCAGGTTTCCTGGGGGGGGGGGGGGGGGCACTGCAGAAAACAGGTGTAAGGCTCAACAGTTGCCGTAGCTCAGCCAAGCGGTGAAAAAACCACCGCAATTCCACTGGAGGATGACATCATCGTGAGACTGGGAAGGCATGGAACATGCAATGAGGCAGTTTACGCCTCAGGGTCACCTGCTGCCACTGACGTTTTGCCTGAGCAGTCTATATGCATTGTATCTGAGGGTTCAGCAAGATCCAGGTCCTCAGCGGATATCAGAATCTCCTCCTCAGACTCAGAGCTTGTAGGCAGCAGTGGTGTGGGTGCCACAGCAAGTTCCTTATTCTTAGGAGTTTTCTTTTTCGATTTTTGCGCTGTTCTTTGGGTTTCCCTGGCTGAGAGGACTTCACTGAATCAGTCTCCGGGACTGAGGATGAGCGTGAAGCCATACTACCAGCTGTTTTTGGGCTCTTCAGCTGCTGGCAAGTGTCACCTGTCCCACTAGAAGAAACCTAGGAAGGGAGTGACGCAAGGGACCCCTTCCCAGCGAGAGGAGTCCAAGAGGCCTTACGCTTCTCTGGCTCAGAAGAGGGGACTGAAATCCCCGATGGTTGGGGGGAAAAGGGAGGGAGGGGGGGGGGCGGGGGTGTTGCTGCTCCCGAAGTAGGTGGTGCGGGAGCAACAGGGAGTGACGTGCCCACCACCATCAAGGGGTCAGGTGCAGTCTCCCAGTACTGACAGGTGACAGGAATTTGAGGAACTGATGGGGGCAAGAACTGTTCTGGTAGTGGCGGCATATGAGGTGGTCATAGCTACAGGCTGTAGGTGCTCAAATTTCCTCTTAGCCTCAGTGTAGGTCAGTCCGTCCAGGGTCTTATATTCCATGATTTTTCCTCTCTTTCTGTAAAATCCTGCTGTCTCGCAAGCAAGGTGAATGATGCTATTCATGGTTGACACAGAGGGGAGGCGGGGCACATGGAATATTGAGATGCGATAGACGTCCACAATGTCGACAGGTGGGGCTGGAAGTACAGCGAGAAGACATATGGCCGAACTTCCAGCACTTAAACCACCACAATGCGGGAGGGATATGGCTTGATGTCACAGGGGTAGACTGTCACCTTGACCTTCTCGGGCAATGTGACACCCTCGAAGACCAAGATGAAGGCACCGGTGTCAACCTGGTTATCACTCGGACCCCAATGTATGCGCCGGACAAAATGAACACCTCGCCGCTCTAAATTGGCGCACAGCTCATCGTCAGACTGCAAAAGAAGGTAGCTGTGGAATATAACAACCTGGACTGTAATTAAGCTCTTATGAAGAGTGCTGGTAACTGACAAGCGAGTAATGCACCTGACTGGGCAGAGGATGCTGTTTTTATCAAAACTGACCCAGAGCACAGTTTGGACAAGCCCTCCACCTCCCCAAACGTGTCCTCCAAATGCTCCACAAAAAAACTGAGGCTTCATTGTCATGGAGTAAGATCCACTGCCATCCTTAACCTGGAGTTCCTCGCATGGTGTGGCCAGGGAGGGGAACGACTTAGGGTCATATTTCTTAACATTAAAGTTAAACTTTGCCCGCTTGGAGACTGCTGGTGGTGGACCACTACGTACTACGCTTCAGGGCCTGTCATCCGCCCTGATACCACCCACTCTGACCAGGGGCCCTCTCCACGGGCACCACCCAGCCACAGCAAAGGCCACCTGGCAGGATGGCCATTGCTGGTAGTCCTGATGCCCCAGGGTGACAGGCATCTACTCCTTGGCATACGTGAGGAGTAAACAGTGCAGGCATCAGAAGAGAAATCCCTGTGTTGTCAGGTGGCTACAACCAACAGGGTATGTGGCGGCCCCACCGCAATGGACTGGCTACCGTGCTGGATATGAGCTACAAAGAAGTCCATTCATCGTCAGCACAGAAAGTGACACTGCAAAGTGCATGGTGGAAAATGCACCCATGAAGGTGTCCTTGCCCAAGAGATGGAGATTGGACGGGACTGCAATGTGATGACAAGAAAGTGGGCTAAAGATCTCAATACACAATGGACAAGATGCACCATGTAAGAACACCCTTTGCCAATTGGCTCACCCTTCGGGAAAATTTTGAAAAATGGAGGTCAAACCCTACAGGCGACCATCACGTAAAGGCGAAAACGTGTGAGACTCCTTTTAGTTGCCTCTTACGACAGGCAGGAATACCTCTGGCCTATTCTTGCCCCTGGACCTGCAGGGGGGCTATCCTTATCGCTGAGGCACTCAAACCTTCTCACCAACGAGAAGGTCCATGGGGTGGGATTTTGGTTTTTTTTTTTTTTTTTGTGGGGTTTAAGGGCGCTCAACTACTGAGGTCATTAGCGCCCAGTCACAATTGTTAGAGCACATAGAATCTAGTAAAACTCAAGGGGAGGGGGCGGGGGGGACACCAGAAAGTCCTTACAAAGATGCAGATAAAATAAGTAAAAGTGTTAGATGTCTTTGGACAAGCCAGTCAAAATTATAAAACGAAGAACACGAGCAGCTGCTCGAGCGTCATCAGCTAAAATATCCTGTAAAGTAGATGGCAGAGACAGCACAACACGAGATTGACTAAAACGGGTACACGACAATAAAACATGGCGCACTGTTAATGCATGACCACAAGGGCACTGCGGGGCTGGGTCACCGGAGAGCAGGTAGCGGTGGCTAAACCGGCAATGCCCAATCCGCAACCTGGTCAGAAGGACCTCTTCTCGCCGAGATGGTCGGGAGGAGGTTGTCCAAGCAGTTGGGAGCGGTTTTACTGCCCGGAGCTTGTTTCCTTGGAGGGATGACCAAGTATCCCACCACAACTACACAAGCCTCTTACAAACAACCCCATGAACGTCAGATGACGGGACACAATGGGAGGCTGGCCGAGGCAGAAGGACTGCAGCCTTGGCTGCAGCATCAGCAGCCTCATTCCCAGGCACTCCTACATGTCCGGGAACCCACAGAAAGCTGACAGGAGAACCATTATCAGCGAAAGAATGGAGGAACTGCTGGATCCGTTGCACCAAGGGATGGACCGGATAGGGAGCTCCAAGGCTCTGAAGAGCACTGAGGGAATCAGAGCAGAGTACATACGATGAATGGCGGTGGCGGCGGGCATACTGAACGGCCTGATGGAGAGCAAAAAGCTCGGCCGTAAAGCTGGAACATTGGTCGAGGAGCCGGTATTTAAAGGTGGCGGCCCCGACGACAAAGGAAAAGCTAACACCATCGTCAGTTTTGGAGCCATCGGTGTAAATAAAGGTGTGACCGGCAAGTCGAGCACGAAGTTCGACAAACCGTGAGCAATACACTGCAGCCGGAGTACCCTCCTTTGGGAGTGAGCTGAGGTCGAGATAAATATGAACCAGAGCCTGGAGCCAAGGTGGTGTCGGGCTCTCACCCTCTCTGAAGGTGGTAGGGAGGGCAAAATCCAATTGTCGAAGCAGGCGACGGAAGCGGACTCCAGGGGGCAGCAGGGCAGACACATACAACCCGTACTGACGGTCGAGAGAATCGGCGAAGAACGACTGATAAGAGGGGTGGTCGGGCATTGACAACAGCCGGCAGGCATACCGACACAGCAGTACGTCGCGCCGGTAGGTCAATGGTAATTCGGCAGCTTCAGCATAAAGACTCTCGACGGGACTAGTGTAGAAGGCTCCGGTCGCAAGACGTAACCCCCGATGGTGGATGGAGTTGAGACGGCGTAAGAGGGATGGCCGAGCAGACGAGTAGACGAAGCTCCCATAATCCAGCTTCGATCGGACTATGGACCGATACAAGCGAAGCAGGACAGTGCGATCCACTCCCCAAGATGAACCACTAAGAACTCTGAGGACATTAAGTGAACGTGTACAACGGGCCGCCAAATAAGAGACGTGCGGATACCAACAAAGTTTCCTGTCCAATGTGAGCCCTAGAAACTTTGTTGTTTCCACGAATGGGAGAACAACAGGACCGAGATGTAAGGATGGCGGAAGGAACGCTTTATATCGCCAAAAGTTGATACAAACCGTCTTCTCTTCAGAGAACCGGAAGCCATTTGCCACGCTCCATGAGTATAGGCTGTCTAGACAACGCTGAAGGCAGCGCTCCAGGAGGCATGTTCTCTGGGCACTGCAGTAGATCGCGAAGTCATCAACAAAGAGAGAGCCTGAGACATTATGGGGAATGCAATCCATAATTGGATTGATCGTGATGGCAAAAAGGGCTACGCTCAAGACGGAGCCCTGGGGCACTCTGTTCTCCTGGAGGAAGACGTCTGACAATACGGAACCCACACGTACCCTAAACTTTCGATTTGTTAAAAAGGAATCAATAAAAAGGGGCAGGCGACCGTGTAGGCCCCACCTGTGCATAGTGCGGAGGATACCTCCTCTCCAACAGGTGTCATAAGCCTTCTCCAAATCAAAGAACACGGCTACCGTTTGGCGCCTTCCTAAAAAGTTGTTCATGATGAATGTCGACAAGGTCACAAGGTGGTCAACAGTGGTGCGGCGGCGACGAAAGCCGCATTGGATATTGGTAAGTAGCCGTCGAGATTCAAGAGTCCAGACTAACCGAGCGTTAACCATGCGCTCCATCACCTTACAGACACAGCTTGTAAGAGAAATGGGGCGGTAACTAGAAGGAAGGTGTCTATCCTTCCCGGGTTTGGGTATAAGAACCACGACGGCATCACGCCAACGCATGGAGACCTGACCTTCGGTCCAGACGCGATTGTAGGTACGAAGAAGGAAGCTTGTGCCCGCCGGAGAAAGGTGGGCCAGCATCTGAATGTGAATGGCATCTGGCCCCGGAGCAGAGGACCGGGACAGTGCAAGCGCACGTTCGAGCTCCCGCATAGTAAAGGGGGCATTATAAGTTTCCAGATTCAGCGAGTGGAAGGAAGGTCGCTGAGCCTCTTCTGCCTCTTTCCTGGGACGGAATGCAGGGTGGTAATGGGCGGAGCTTGAAACCTCCGTGAAAAACCGGCCGAAGGCGTTGGAGACAGTCACAGGATCAACAAGGACCTCATTACCTGAGGTCAGGCCAGGTACCGAGGAGTGGGCCTTAATGCCCGACAGCCGACGCAGGCCACCCCAAACGACAGAAGAGGGAGTAAAACTGTTAAAGGAGCTGGTGAAAGAGGCCCAACAAGCTTTTTTGCTGTCTTTGATGACTCTACGGCATTGCGCTCGGAGTCGTTTGTATCCAATACAATTCGCCAACGCAGGATGGCGCCGAAAGGTGCGTAAAGCACGTCGTCGAGCACGGATAGCGTCTCTACAAGCCTCATTCCACCAGGGGACGGAAACGCGATGGGAAGAGGTAGTATGAGGAATGGAACGTTCGGCAGCATTGACGATAACAGCCGTGGGGTATTCGACCTGACTGTCACAACTGAGAAAATCGTGGTCCGGAAAGGTCGCCAGGGAGGAGTAAAGTCCCCAGTATGGAGTGTGGTGCAGGAGACGAACGACACAGGGGAAGTGGTCGCTCGAATAGGTGTCAGAAAGAACATACCACTCGAACCGACGGGCAAGAGTGGTAGAACAGATCGAAAGGTCCAAGTGGGAGTAGGTATGAGTAGAGTCCGAGAGGGAAGTCGGGGCGCCAGTATTGAGGCAGACAAGATTGAGATGGTTGAAGACATCCACCAAGAGGGAGCCTCGTTGACAGGATGCAGGAGAGCCCCAAAGGGGATGATGGGCATTGAAGTCGCCAAACAATAAAAACGGCGGAGGAAGCTGAACAGTCAGGTGCATCATGTCAGCCCGACTAACTGCGGATGACGATGGAGTGTAGACGGTACAAACGGTAAAAGTAAAGGCAGAAAGAGTAATACGGACAGCTATTGCTTGAAGTGGGGTGGTCAATGGGATGGGATGGTAATAGACATCGTCCCGAACGAGCAACATGACCCCACCATGAGCTGGGATACCGTCCACAGGGGTGAGGTCATACCGCTCCGAGGTATAGTGGGTAAAGGCAATACCGTCAGTTGGGCGCAACTTGGTTTCCTGGAGACGAAGGACGAGCGGACAGTGCAGGCGGAGGAGCAGTTGTAATTCCTCCCGATTAGATCGAATACCTCTTATGTTCCAATGTAACAAGGCCATCGCTAGTCAAAAAAGAGGGGGAACGAGACGGGGGAAGAGCTGGTCACCTCGACGGCCGCGGAGGGCCAGGTTTCGAGGGAACAACGCTACAACTGGCGGGAGGCGGATCCTGTTCCATCGAGTCGTCACTAGCTGCGGCTGCTGTCCCGGGTTGTGTAGGAGGGGCAGCATCATTTGCTGACGAGAGGCCAGCTGAGCGCCTGGCAGCAGAGCGTCCGGCGAAACTGAGGACGGCCGGGAGCAGCGACTCATGGATGGAGCGTCAGACGAAACGCGCCGGGGTGGAGAGGGGGATAGACTTCTTCTTGGAGGCCTTCTTGGAAGTCCGAGGAGGCACAGGGATGGTGGGCTGGACCCGAAGAAGGTCCTCACGCGCGGGGTCCATTTTGGAACGCCGGACCTCGGAAGCTGGGGTCCTTAACTTTTCCCCGATGGACGCCTGAGAAGAGGATCGCTTCTCAGGCGGCGGGGGGGGGGGGGGGGAGGAGGAAGGGTGGCCCCTGGGGCAGAGGGGGCGGGGGCCACGGGGGAGGAAGATTTGGAAGGGGGGGATTTGGGAGGCGGAGGCATAGACCCCGGATGGGGGGAGGAGGTGGAGGGGGGACAGGATAGGGGTGAGGATACTGTGGAAGGAGTGGACACGACTGAGGCAAACGAAATGGTCAATGTCACGGGATGGAGGCGGTCATACTTCTTCCTGGCCTCAGAGTAAGAGAGACGATCCAAAGTTTTGAGTTCTTGAATCTTCTTCTCCTTCTGATACGCGGGGCAGTCTAAAGATCTAGGCGAGTGGATGCCAGGACAATTAAAGCACTGAGGTGGTGGGGTGCATGTATGTTCCTCACGAAGAGGACGTCCACAATCGCTACAAAGGGGCTCAGCCTCACACCGTGACGACATGTGCCCAAAGCGCAAACACCGAAAACAGCGCATAGGTCGCACGTCGCACCGGTAGCACATCACCTATACCTTCTCTGGGAGAACGTCCCCCTCGAAGGCGAGGATAAAGGCCCCGGTGTCGATGCGACGGTCTTTGGGGCCGCGCTGGACTCTCCGGACGAAATGCACGCCTCGGCGCTCCACGTTGGCCGTGAGCTCCTCATCAGATTGCAGCAGGAGGTCCCGATGAAAAATAACCCCCTGCGTCCTATTCAGTGCCAGATGCGGGACAATGGACACTGGGATGTCCCCTAGTCGGTCGCACGCCTGGAGCGCCGCCGACTGTGTGGCGGAGGTGGTCTTTATAAGAACGGACCCCGAACGCATTTTACTAAGAGCCTCGATTTCCCCGAAGATGTCCTCTATGTGCTGAACAAAGAACATGGGCTTGGAGGTGGCGAACGTCCCCCCATCGGTTCGAGAACACACCAAATAGCGGGGGAAGTACTTCGCCGCAAGCCGGCGGGCCTGTCCTTCCTCCCAGGGAGTGGCCAAGGGGGAAAGGGCAGGAGAACCAGAACCAGAGACAGTACCTTTCTTTTTATAAGACTCGGCCGCAGAGCGACCTGTGGTGGGGTGGGGGGGGTTCAACTCTTACTTACTGAAATTGGGGTTCCCCTGGTCAGGCCATTGCTTTCCAGTCATCTAGGCTCCAGCCGATACAGTCATGAGCCCAGGAGATACGCTGCAAGCAGTGTCGTACTATGAGCAAAGGCACTTGCATTGGTTGTCTGCTGCTATAGCCCATTAACATCAAATTTAGCTGCACTGTCCTAATGGGTTCGTTTGTCCCACATCACACATAGATTTCTGCAGTTATTTCAGTGTTGCTAGTCTGTTAGTGCTGATAACTCTACGCAAATGCTCCTGCTTTCATTTGTTAAGTGAAGGCTATCAGCCACTATGTTACGCATAGTGAAAGGTAATGTCCAAAACTTTGTATTCTTGGCACAGCCTTGACACTGTGGAGCTCAGAATATTGAATTTTCTAACAGTTACTGAAATGGAATATGATGTATGCAGCTCCAGCTTCTGTTCTGTGTTCAAAGTATTTTAATTGCCATTGTGCAGCCACAATCACAATGGAAACTTTTTCACATGAATCATCTGAGTACAAATGACAGCTGCACCAGTGCTGCCCTTTTATACTCTACCTATGAGATGCTACAGCTACCTGTATATGGGCATATTGCTATTCCGTGACTTTTGTCACTTCAGTGTAAACCATTATTGCAGGGCTTCACAACATACGTGCTTGCGGAGCAAGCTGTGAGCAGCAAGGCGCGAGCACGGAGCAGCGCGAGCACGCTACCCCCACTACCGGACCTGCGGACTAGAGCGGAGAGTGGGGAGAGTCACGTGGGGCACACAACAGCTGCCGCCAGTCAATGTAAATCTGCGGCCACCTGCAGGGATATCACTCACGAATTATTACTGCGACAAATGAAACAAATAAAGGAGAATGTACATGTGCCACATAATTTTATTAGCTTAGTGTATGCCTCTACCATCTGTCGACACTGAAACTAAGGAATTCCACGACAATCCTATATTTTCAACACTTTCTTCAACACTACTTAAAATATCACCTCTGGTTGTAGTGTTCTTCATGGCTACTACATCGAGGAGCTCCTCCCTCACCTGAAGATCTCTATTAACACCTCTAATAAATATGGCAAGCTGCGCTGTTCCAGTGATATCAACACTTTCGTCCAGAGCTAGAGAATACGCCATAAAATCTTTACAGATATTAGCAAGCTGGCTCTGGACGTCGTCTGCCATGTCCTGTATGCGACGCATAATGGTCATGTTAGATAATGGCACAATCCGAAACTGTTCAACTTGAGATGGACACAAATGTTCCGCTGCAACTACCAAACATTCTTTTATTAAAGTTCCTGGCAGATTAAAACTGTGTGCCAGACCGAGACTCAAACTCGGGACCTTTGCCTTTCGCGGGCAAGTGCTCTACCAACTGAGCTACCGAAGTACGACTCACGCCCGGTCCTCACAGCTTTACTTCTGCCAGTATCTCGTCTCCTACATTCCAAACTTTATTAAATCGCCATCAGTTAAGGGGCGCAGCGATTTTGCTAAAAGCAAAGCAATTTTGTAACCCACTCTGAGAGCTACCTCAGTTGATTTTTCTTCATCGTCCAGATCTTCTTCGGATATCTTCCTTTTAAGTTTAATAACTTCCTGTGCACGATCTGGTCAATCACACTTTCCGCATCCGTAGTCTTTTGCATGGTACGACATATAATGTCGCTGCAAATTAAATTTCGTAAAAGAATTCAGCGTTTTGTGACATAGTAAACATTTTGCAACACCATCTTTTTCAGTAAACAGATACAATTCCTCCCAGTGGGGGTTGAACTGCGAAAGCATGGTTGGGGTTACACAACGGCGACTTCACATGATTCTTAACCAGCGAAGTGACTGTTAAGAGCTGATCGTAGTACTTTAAACGTTACACAGTCGGCGCAAATTCAATAGGCACGCTGCGGCCCTATTCAAACGTGCGCGCGCATTTCCCCTCCCTCCCTACTCCGCGAACTTGCAGCTGCTCGCGAGCACGTGCCTGAGCACACGCGAGTACTCGCGCTCAAAACCGGCCAGTTGTTAAGCCCTGCATTATTGTCTACTTAGTGCCTGCAAATGACCAGCTTGTAGCCATACTCTAAAACAAATTGTGTACATCGAGGAGCAAAAACATCATTACCACCACCTTAACAGTGTGTTGGTCCGCCTCAAGTAACGCAATAGAGAATTGATTTCTGCGTGGGATGGATGCAAGCCCTTTGCAGGTTCCAGAGACATGTGGCACCAGGTAGCTGAGCACAGGTCACACAGTTCTGGATCAGTAGTGTGTGGGATTGGAGATGGCACTTGACAGCTTCTCAGATGCATTCCACTGGGCTCGTATCAGGTGAATTTTGTGAGCCTACCACCACCATATATATATACACCATAGTTTAACTGACGCAACCCACTAACTGACGCAACCCACTAACTGACGCAACCCACTAACTGACGCAACCCACTAACTGACGCAACCCACTAACTGACGCAACCCACTAACTGACGCAACCCACTAACTGACGCAACCCACTAACTGACGCAACCCACTAACTGACGCAACCCACTAACTGACGCAACCCACTAACTGACGCAACCCACTAACTGACGCAACCCACTAACTGACGCAACCCACTAACTGACGCAACCCACTAACTGACGCAACCCACTAACTGACGCAACCCACTAACTGACGCAACCCACTAACTGACGCAACCCACTAACTGACGCAACCCACTAACTGACGCAACCCACTAACTGACGCAACCCACTAACTGACGCAACCCACTAACTGACGCAACCCACTAACTGACGCAACCCACTAACTGACGCAACCCACTAACTGACGCAACCCACTAACTGACGCAACCCACTAACTGACGCAACCCACTAACTGACGCAACCCACTAACTGACGCAACCCACTAACTGACGCAACCCACTAACTGACGCAACCCACTAACTGACGCAACCCACTAACTGACGCAACCCACTAACTGACGCAACCCACTAACTGACGCAACCCACTAACTGACGCAACCCACTAACTGACGCAACCCACTAACTGACGCAACCCACTAACTGACGCAACCCACTAACTGACGCAACCCACTAACTGACGCAACCCACTAACTGACGCAACCCACTAACTGACGCAACCCACTAACTGACGCAACCCACTAACTGACGCAACCCACTAACTGACGCAACCCACTAACTGACGCAACCCACTAACTGACGCAACCCACTAACTGACGCAACCCACTAACTGACGCAACCCACTAACTGACGCAACCCACTAACTGACGCAACCCACTAACTGACGCAACCCACTAACTGACGCAACCCACTAACTGACGCAACCCACTAACTGACGCAACCCACTAACTGACGCAACCCACTAACTGACGCAACCCACTAACTGACGCAACCCACTAACTGACGCAACCCACTAACTGACGCAACCCACTAACTGACGCAACCCACTAACTGACGCAACCCACTAACTGACGCAACCCACTAACTGACGCAACCCACTAACTGACGCAACCCACTAACTGACGCAACCCACTAACTGACGCAACCCACTAACTGACGCAACCCACTAACTGACGCAACCCACTAACTGACGCAACCCACTAACTGACGCAACCCACTAACTGACGCAACCCACTAACTGACGCAACCCACTAACTGACGCAACCCACTAACTGACGCAACCCACTAACTGACGCAACCCACTAACTGACGCAACCCACTAACTGACGCAACCCACTAACTGACGCAACCCACTAACTGACGCAACCCACTAACTGACGCAACCCACTAACTGACGCAACCCACTAACTGACGCAACCCACTAACTGACGCAACCCACTAACTGACGCAACCCACTAACTGACGCAACCCACTAACTGACGCAACCCACTAACTGACGCAACCCACTAACTGACGCAACCCACTAACTGACGCAACCCACTAACTGACGCAACCCACTAACTGACGCAACCCACTAACTGACGCAACCCACTAACTGACGCAACCCACTAACTGACGCAACCCACTAACTGACGCAACCCACTAACTGACGCAACCCACTAACTGACGCAACCCACTAACTGACGCAACCCACTAACTGACGCAACCCACTAACTGACGCAACCCACTAACTGACGCAACCCACTAACTGACGCAACCCACTAACTGACGCAACCCACTAACTGACGCAACCCACTAACTGACGCAACCCACTAACTGACGCAACCCACTAACTGACGCAACCCACTAACTGATGTACACAAGTGGGGGGAGGGGGACACCACTGCTATGGGCACCACTACAGGTAATAGTTCAAACTACTTCTGAAGAAACAAGACTCAGATTTTTATTTATCAAACCCTTTTGACACAGGAAATGTGTTAGGGTGTTAGGTAGGTATGTCACAGATTCTGTGTGTTGTTTTACCAGCTGGGCAATTCGCTGAACCACATGTGGCGAAAGTCTTCTTGTTTAAGCAAAAGGTACCAGTCCTTTATTGACCTTCGTGTTTGTCCAACACCTCGCCTATCTAACACAGGTTTACCATGTAAGGCTCAAATGGCTCTGAGCACTATGGGACTCAACTGCTGAGGTCATTAGTCCCCTAGAACTTAGAACTAGTTAAACCTAACTAACCTAAGGACATCACAAACATCCATGCCCGAGGCAGGATTCGAACCTGTGACCGTAGCGGTCTTGCGGTTCCAGACTGCAGCGCCTTTAACCGCACGGCCACTTCGGCCGGCTTACCATGTAAGGGTTCAAACCCTTGTCTTAATCATAAATGAATACACTACATGACAAAAGGGGCTTTTTAGGTACAATACTGTTCATGTGTTTTAATGTGAATTTAAGATGCTTTTGTAACACAGCAGGGTTGACCTCACGCCTTCTTTTGAAACAAATAATCCAGGAGATGTTTAACGTCCTTAGCCCTATCACAGTGCCCCCCTCCTCACCAACCCCCTTGAAGAAAGTGGCATGAAAGTGACCATTACAAGAAAAAACTAGAGCATTTAACATTTATTACATAAAAAAGCCAGTTAACTACAGATCATTTCTGTCAGTGGCCAAAGTGATTAACCCCTTTGCAGTGGTGAATTCTAAATATGTCACATGTTTTTATACTGTCATGTAGTGTTCTATTTAAATTGACATATTTCACGCTGCATTCAATTTAAAAACACTAAGAGAGTTCCACTTACCCACAAAAGTGTGTAATTTTTTACGGTGTGCCCAAACTGGCAAATTTCTCCACTTTAAAACATACACATGTGATGAAATAAGTATTACTTTTTCTAGAAAAATAAAAATATGATTTTGTTTCCATGCAGTTAGCACTCCACTCGATTCAAAGAAAACTCACCAATATTCACAAAGTCTATACAATTTTCTGTGTGCAATGACAAAAAAATGAAATTTTTATTACTATTTGCATAGATAATAATTATAACAATTCTGCAGTACATCACAGTCTGTCCAATGTACATAGTTCTGTACCACCTAACACTCATGTTTTGGAGCAGAATACATTTTGCCAAACCATGGAAATGCCTTAAGACAGTTTTGTGCTCCAGTATGAAAACAATGTAGGCCTTTTGTCGAGTCCCATATTCAGTGAGCAAGCTATAGAACCTCTCACCTAACTCTCGAGACTTTCTTCCACTTCTTTATGGGCTGGACAAAGTAGCAGCACGTTTAGATACAAATTGCTTAGCTGAATGACATGTTTCGGTGTTTGAAATACTGCTGCAGTGAAAAATAAATATAAAGAGTCAACTGTATTAGATCCCACAGATGGAATATGCTAGGCACCTTGTGAAACTGATGTGGTACCTGCTGTAGTGTTTCAAGTGCAATTGTTTCAATGTACTGTGCATTTTAGACTCTGTCTTCACTTTCAATCACTATAATAGCAAGAACATCACTATCACTTTCTGAACCACTGCTAGTTTCACTAAAATACTTTCTATCACTAGCATTTTCCAATAACTCTTGGATTTCATAGTTGCATACATTTTTATAAAAAATCTGAAAGTAAACGAAATAAACAAACCACAAACATTAACTTAAAGAAAAATACTACAGAAACAATATTAAACAACAATACTCCACAAAAACAACAGTGCCAGATGAAGTAACAAAATGTAAGTATTAAAAAGTTTGATGTCAACAAACAATGCAGTAGCAGAGTTATTGATCGCTGATATTTCATTGGAAGCTCAAAAAAGTTGGTACTATTGATATACAAGTAAATCAAAATGCTGAATATCAATACCAAGCACACTAGCTGCATCTAGAGGCAATTTCATGATCTGAGTGAAAGTAAACCATGTACTGACAAATCGGCCCTGACAGTACTGGCATCTGTAGGGTTAGTGATAGATCACTACATTGACATTCAAAGGGTTATATAACAACCTCACACTGAAAAACTGTGAAACCTGTGCGCAGTGAATTTTTTTGAAAACCGATGGCAGAGCTTGTTTGTTATTGATGATGATGACGACGACCCATACTCCGAGGAGTGTAGGGAACAGTGTGGGAGACCCGCACCGCCGACTAGGCAAGGTCGTAGCGGAGGTGGTTTCCATTGCCTTCCCCTGACCGTAATGGGGATAGATGATGATGATGATGATGATGATGATGATGATGATGATGATACAACAACACTCAGTCATCTCGAGGCATGGAAAATCCCTGACCCCGCTGGGGATCGAACCCGGGACACCGTGCGTGGGAAATGAGAATGCTACCGTAAGACCACGAGCTGCGGACTGTTTGTTATAAACAGGTGATAATCCGAACCTTCGTGTCATTAGAGCATTCATTGTTAATGTGAAAAGTATACATTATTAACAGAAAATTGACTACTGAGTAAAGCGAGTTTGCTTTACAGACGTGGTGGAAGTCTGATCGAAATTATGAAGATGATCTTTTGTCGAAAAATTCCCACATACACAGCCACCATGCAGGAGAGCTATCTACAAATTAAATCAAATGTCTCTAAATGACTTTTCATGCAGTGGCCACCCAAAACTAGTAATTACCGAAGAAAATCTACACCTTGTTGCACAGACATTCGTTCAGTCTCACGTGAAACTTATATGAAGAGGAGAAGTTTAAGGAGAATGTTACATCTAAAGCTTCCTAAGTCTACATTACTCCACTGCCTAAAGAAGGATGATTCTGATCAAAGATGTGAATTCTGTAAGTGGTATGCAATTTGTAGCAAAAGTGATACCAACTTTAACAAAACAATGTCGTGGTCTTATGAAGCACAGTTTAAGGTAATGGAAGAGTTAACAAATACACTTGCATATAAGTGTGTCATGAAAATCCTCAATTTGTTCTTGAGTAATAGTTAAATTTTCTTGGAGTTACTCTTTGGACTAGTATATTCTGAAAAGGAACAATAGGCCCTCATTATTTTTTTTTTTAGTGGTACTGCGACTGTGGAAAGGTATTTTGAAATGTTAGGAGAAATTATTACAGAATTATACAACACCTCTGTACTTCAAGCTGTATGAAACAACCTCGTGTTCCTCCACCACACTACAGATTACACATCCGTGCATATTTGGACGACAGTTTTCAAGAGTGTGTTGGAAGATGTGATAAAAATCTATTGGCCTCCAAGATTACTGGACCAAACACCATGTGATTTCTCAATGTGCGCAATATAGAAAGACAATGTTTTCCCCACAAAACCATTAAACCTACAGATTTTAAGGGATTTGATGGAAAAAGACTTTTAAAGTCTTTTGGTAACAACGGAGAGTTACATGGCAATATATGTACATTACTGTTTAAACAGTGCGTTAAATGTTTAGGTAACAATGGAGAACACTGAACAATTTTAGTAGGACATGTTACTTTGTGTAAGCTATTAAACTTACAAAACAATGTGCTGCATTTTTTGTTAACTGACTTTCTGTACCCTGTATAATGTTTTGTTTTATTTGTCACTGAATTTCGTGGACACCTGTTAGATATTGTCATGCCCTGTTTTCTCAAGGGGGGGGGGGGAAGGGGAGGGGGGGAAGGGGAGGGGGGGGAAGGTGAGGGGGGGAGGACAACAGTTAAATAATTTGATTCGGTATTCTGATCAGCCTGGAAGTAAAAGAATGAACAAGTACTTAATATTTTTCCTCAGAGACGAGGAAGAGAGGAAATGATACTTTGCAACCACAGATATAGTTGGCAGCAAATTGATTATGCTACTCCGGAAGCAATTATTATTGTTGATTTGTGCATCCACATACAAACTTTATATAGAGAAAAATATCTTAGTAACATATACAAGTCCTTTTTCATTATATATTACATCATCTAGAGGTTCTCATTGCTTCCAGTAAGAGCTTAACGTCACAATGAATCCCCAAAGTGAGAGATCGTGTACTGCTCTGTAATCAGAATTATTTACATATTGTCATGTACCTAACCTGAGACAATGTTCACTGGAGTCTCATGCACCATGTGCAGTAATTTTCTCTGACAGTGTAGTATGCTGCATAGGTGTGTTGGTAGTCCCCTGCTGCCAATATGAAGGTGGGTTGACAATGTATTCATGTTTAAAGATATATCTTGTTGCTAATGAAAGAGTGCTGAAAATGGACAAGCAGGCATGACTTTTAAATTCAAAGCAATCTAGCAAAATCTGAAGGACTTGCTCTATCAAGTTGTCACCACTGATGAGACCTGGTTTCATTAATATGCCCTGAAAAATCAGAAGAAATGGTTGCTTCCACTCAACCTGTTTGAAAAAGGCATCTCAGTCTCCCAGAAAAGTTATGACTTTGAATGCAATGACTTTTATACTCTTAATTTCTGAGGAAAGGGAAAGATGATCACAAAAATACTACAGTGAGATTGGACCTCTTTGGAACAAAATTGAAGGAAACATGGACCCACCTACAAAAAAAGAAAATGATGCTGTATCATGTCTAAATGGCAAGACACTCACCTTGAGTAGCTGATGCAAAACTGCACAATTTGAGTCATGAATTGCTCCCAAAGTCCCCATATTCGCCCAACATGGCTCCCGGCAGTATCTTCATACTCCCATACATGCAGGAATGGTCACAAGTAAAAATATTGCTTAAATTACGAGGTTGTCATAAGACAGATGTATTTTAGAGAGCTTGTTAATTCATATTTTTGGGTTGTTGAAGTGTATTTTTCTAAAAGGGGACTACATTTAGGGAGGTGTTACGTATGACTTCATACACGACAGTAAGGAGAGATGGCATAATGAGTATTGCGACAACTGTCATTGTAGGACAGCTCGATAGGATTAGCGAACAAGTTAGCACAGCAAACAGAAGATTTACTTCACTTTTATTTCCCCAAGTGTATGAAGACTCATTACAAATAAACAGCAAAAAACACAGAGTCCAGCTGTCTCACTGTCACCAAGGATTAAGCACGAACGAAGGTGTCACAGAGTGGTGGCTCCAAGTGCAAATGGGAGTGGGATGAGCAGCTGCCGCTGGCCGTCCTATATTGTGGCAGCAGAGGGCGCAGTTAGTAAAGAGTTGCTGAAGGTGCGACTCGGTGGACGAGCACCAATGGATCTGCCGTGCTGTTGTTATCATATGGAAACTTGCCATTTTGTTGCCGACTTGATACACTGATAGAATGACACTGATATCACAGGAGGGTCTCTTACAAAGCACAGTAACCTCTACCAAGGCACGTTTGTCTCTCTATCATTACAAGTAATATTTGGGCAAATATCATCCCCTTCTCCCCTCAACAATCTATAACACAGAGAGAAATATGTTAGTCATAGGTGAACCTCAGCATGGTGACCGTCCACAGGTGCCTGAAACTAATGTACTGTCTACAATTAATGCAATTTATAAAACATAAGTATCATATATTTTGGTTACTGCACCATCAGGAAGTGGCTCGGGATACAGTTTTTGGCATTCATCGACATGAATATAGCATCGTACCTTCTAAATCATTTGAAAAGGATTTTATATATCATTATAGACTTTGTACTTTTGTAACAACACACTTTTTACTGAGTATAAACAACAAATTATGACAATGTGAGAAGCAGTATTAAAAAATGTTAAGCAAATTACTGGGGAGGGAAAGGGGTGGAGATGGGGGGGGGGGGAGGGGGGGGAAGAAGAATTAGAGGGAATATGTAAAAGAAATAGGATCACTTTCATTGAATATCACTTTTCCTCACTTTTTAAAACTTTTTTATGTATCAACTGAATCACCTTTTACCACCCCCTCTCCCAACATCACATTCTGTCACTTTTAAATCTGCAACATATAATTTCTAGTTCAGTGGCTGCCTGCTTGTATCCAAGCACAAATTAAACGTTCTCATCATTCATCAGGTCCATTTTATTTCCGGGGGGTGGGGGTGGGGAGGAGGGTGATAGCAAGCAAACTGCCTTCTTTCATGTGGAAGGATATGCAGTAAGTAAGTAAGTAAATAAATAAATAAAAACATAATCCAATATCCAAATAAACCTTCAATAATATTAGAATTTGCACTGCCTCTAAGGGCCGCACTCTTTGCCACTTGAGGGTAGTTAATGCAGTAATGAAGAATCACAACAGTTGATACTATCGGAAAGTTAAGTAGCTAACACCGATAGGTGGTGACTTATGAAAGAACTGGTTGCTTGAAAATGCGCACTGTAAATAATATTTCAATGAATTTTAACTGAAGAACTTAACTGTATTAATTGTAAGTACTGGATATGAAATACCTCAAAAATGTTACAAAAAAGATAAAACAATAAAACTATTTGAGAGGGAACAGGAGAGCATACTTACTAACTGAACAAACAGTGTTGTGAGCAGAGCTTAGACTAGGAGCTAGAAGGTTGTGATGTTGAATCTAAGTATCTTGAAAATAGTTCCCAGTTGAATTAAACCTTTTTTTTTTAAAAAAAAAGGAGTATTTTTTAAATACTGCAGTCAGCAATGCTTTCTGACTACCTGCATTGACTGGCTACCCAGACACACCACTACAGAAGCCGAGAGCTTTATTTACATCGAATGTGCGAACTGAAAATCCCACCGAGTGTCCTGTATGTTTAGAGACTCTCTTCTGCCTACAAAAGAAGTCAAAGCGGTCAAAATTTCCCAGCAGTTCAGTGAAGTTTGTGGAGAAAACACCATTAGCACTGGAATGGAAGTAATAGGGTTGGAGCAATTAAAAATGGCTGTAAAAATGTTCATGATTAAATGAGCAGTCTTATGGCAGAATGAACTAAGCGATATTAAAAAAAAAAAAAAAAATTGAGTTCTTCACCATTTTAAAATGATAGGGTTTTATTTTGTCTTATGACAAAACGAACTATCTGACAACTCGCCTTGTTTCATTGCTGTAGCAAAGGATTTCTTTGGCAGAAGGTTGGTACTATTCATTCTCTTATTCCAAAATGAACCATGCAACATCACAAGATGGTTACCGCGGTATATAGCTCATGCGCATGTTCAAACGCAATGGCAGAAAATGATAATTGTGAAGATGAGTCATTTAGTTCTAGTTCTTCTGACATATATGAACCTAGTGATGGTGCCTCTCAATCATCAAATGGTAAGTGGCTTTTAATAACTAGTGATACTTTAGTTTATAGAATAAACTCATTAATTGGAGGTTATGTTGTTTACCTCACATGCCAGAATGAACCATGACCACAAGTAGTAAATCTAAGGTCACTGCACAATCGATAGTGAGTGTATGTCGATATTTCGGCCAGTGCTGCCATAAACAATGAGGGGAGAGAAAAATTGACCCTGTGGAAAGAAATGCCTCTATTTAGGGTGGGAAATGCGATTTAATGTTGAGATGGTTCACTCTGGCAGAAGAGTTCCTGAAAGAATAGTATTTTGCATATTCGTCAGCTACCAAAGTAATGAAATGGATTATCTTAACTTGGTATCATGATTGACATTATTAATAAATCGGTTTTGAAAATGAATTTATAGATCTAAGTAATTTGTTTTTCAGATGAACATGAAATTTCTGGCAATAAAAGAAAAAAGGAAACAGGGAACAATGGAAGAAAACCATAAGGAAGAAGAAGCGAAATAGTGGGGAAACTAACATTAACAGTAAAGGGGAGACTGTCCCAGGAAAGACATTCGTTGATTTTAATTGTTCATGTAGACAAAAATGCTGGCAAAAAATAAATTGCGAGGAGAAAAGAACTTTTTTTTTGACACATTTTATGGAAGTGGGTCTTGGGATGTGCAGACATCAATAATATATGGTTCAGTTAAAAATGTGCCCATCAAAAGGAAGTGTTCTAAAACTGACAAGAGGAAGTGTTCCTAGTGCGAATGGAAATATTGTGAAGGCGTGCAAAGAAACTTATCTAAAGACACTACAGATTTCTGGCAGCAGGGTGCATCGAGCCATAGCCAAAGCAAAGACCAGCTCTTTATGTGACCAGTGTGGAAAACACGTACCTCATAATAAAAGTGCTGACTCAGTTATTATTCACATCCATACTCATATTAATAGTTTTCCCAGTACATCGAGTCACTACTGCAGAAGAGATTCGTCAAAAAAGTACTTTGACAGTAGACTTAATCTTAGTTTCATGTACAGATAATTAATTGATAAGCTGAAAGAAGAAGATCACAATGTTAAACCTCCCAGCCAATCGCTGTACGAAAAAGTATTTAGACGAGACTTCAATCTCAGTTTCAAGCCTCCTCAAAAGGATACACGTCAAACATGCGACAGGCTAAACACGCTAATTACAGCAGAGGAGACACTTAGAGCTGCTGAGGCAGACACTGAGAAGCTACGAAGATTAAGAAAGGAGCAGGAATTGCACCACAGGAAGGCTGAAGCTACAAGAGATTGTCTGAAAATGGATATGGAGAACTCCAAGACAGAAGATAATCTTACAGTTTATTCATTTGATTTGCAGAAAGCATTACTGCTGCCAAAATTGACAACAGGTGTTGCATACTATAATCGTCAACTCTCCTGCTTTAATCTTGGAATTCAAGACTTTCAAAGTGGAAAGGCAGTAATGCATTGCTGGAATGAAAGTATTGCTTGAAGGGGAGTTCAAGAGGTAGGCTCTTGTTTATTTAAGTATGTCGAATCTGATGATATTGGTCCAAGGATGGTAGTATGGTTGGATTCGTGTGGGGGCAAAATGGGAATTTTAAAATTATGACACTTTGGATGTATTATGGTTCAGAGCGACAAAACTAACATTGAGGAAATTACGCACAAATTTGCTGAACCTGGTCACTCGTATCTTCCGAATGACAGTGATTTTGGGGATATAGAGAGGAAACTACAGCATTATCCAGAAATATTTACCCCAGAACAGTTTTATTCTTTATTGTATTATTGAGAGTGCCAGAGTGAAGAAAGGTGAATTTGAAGTTGTAAAAATGGATTGTAGTGACTTCAAAAGTACTATGCTACTCGAAAAAGCTATGACTAACAGAAAAGTAAATCTCTCTGGAGAAAAGGTTGAATAGCTTAGGAAATGATATTTTCAAAAGAGAAGCCGGGGATAATTGATTACAAATACAGCCACAATGACATGGAAGAATACTCTTCAGTGAATTTAAATAAACGCTTATAAGCTCGCCACTGTTCTCTCAGTCAAATTACACTACCTACACTGTATCCATTAGGACGCACTCTACGTCCTGAGAAACTGAAAGATATTCAGAGCCTTCTAATGTACGTACCCCCGATATACGATATACCATGAATTCTATAAGGGTCTCAAAATGGCTGAAGTATCCAATTTTCTCTCCTAACTCCAAAAATTGCTTAATAATGCTGTATTACATGAATTCTGAAATTCTATCTGTGTGTTTCAGTTGCCAAATAGATCTATATATGAATATAATACAAAAACAAGAAAACTTTACTTTATATTTCTTACTGAAGTGCATTAATGTGGCATGACAATAAAATAACCTGACGTACATGGATATTTTACATTGTTTCTCTGTAGTTTTAAGTTTCAAACTGTAATTAAATTATGTGCTGCAAGGCTCAAAATGCTTGTAAAAGTTTTTCATACCTATTATGCAGCATACCACATGTACATTCATAAATATTTTAGAATAAATAAGTTGCTGTAAACTCATAACTTCAGTCCTTTATTTTTCAAAACTAACTGTCACTTGGTTCATTTTCGCAAAAGACCACTCAAATATGAAGAGGGTGATCATCTTAAATGACTTGGGGTAGAAATCTGACTTGAAAGTTCAATAGACATTTTATGATTTTGTCTTATTCTCAGGTTTCAACAAGAGTTCTTAACGAAAGTCTTACAAAACATCTAAATTACCAGAAACTGTATTCATTAGTGGCTGGAAAATCATGTGGCAGATTATTATGAGAATCAGATTCTTAAGTTGGTGGTTGGCATGATGCCATAATATGGCCAAATATTGTGTTGAAAAATAGACTGAGGTACAAGCTTTTAGGTAAAATTCTTTTAAAAAATGCACTGTTTGTTTAATGTAAAAACAGTAATTATTTTAAAAAACACGCCATGTACATAGTATTATAGCAGCAATACACACTTTTAAAATCAACAGTCCCAAAGCAGCATTAACTAAGTACGGGATGAAACTTCCCCACACCTGTACACTGCTCTGCAGTGACAGATGCTTAGACGAGTGCTGTAGATTTTGCAATATTACCTACCTTCTGTTCTATATATTTATTTTAACCCGTTTACTCACACTGTAAAATGGATACAGGAGCACTTAAGAAATCATAAACATACTTGAACATAGTAAAATGTCTCAACATAATGTTTAATTTGTATTTAGCCCATAAGCACAAGTCTTGTTTCAAAACAAAGTTGAAGAATGCAACTGGCAGTGCACCAGTTAATCGCACTAATTTGCTTTAGTAAATGTTACAGGCTGCGGTGCTGATTTCACATGACAACAAGTTTCGAAAGTCATCATAACAATCACATCAACTGCCTTGTAAAACCCAGGCAAAGATCTCGCTGTAGCCAACGGCTTGTAAAAAATGGAATTGCATATTATGTCTTTTAGTGCTGCACCAACCCAGCGGCCCCCACAGTCACACTTAAATACACCCTCATCGGTAGCAGCACAGCACGACTCCTATGAACACTGTCCACAGCAGCTCCATAGGCTATCTCGAGTCAGTATGGAACAGTCTTGACACTGTCTCGTTCAGTTCCTCGGTGGCAGAGTGGTGCTATTTCCTGGGGCGACAGCCATCTCCCCACCTTGAGTGGTCTCCCTCTGTGGGCTCTGGAAAATAAAATCCATTTTAGTTCAGACTGAACCACACATACAGTTAATAATTTCTTACGATAACATCAGTCATAAAGGGATAGTCCCACATGGCTCTCGCAGAGTAAGTTAATGTTGCTAGACACTTTCAGGTATGCCTTATGCAATCAAATCAGGTGTGTGTTCCCGTCTAAGTGAATTAAATCACCTGAAGTACTTACGCAGGTCGTATCTTTACACACGCACGCACGCGCACGCGCACGCGCACGCGCACGCGCACGCGCACGCGCACGCGCACGCGCACGCGCACGCGCACGCGCACGCGCACGCGCACACGCACACGCACACGCACACGCACACGCGCGCGCACACGCGCGCGCGCGCGCGCGGTAGTAGTGTGCTCCCTCTGAAGGAAGCAGGGAGGGTTGTATGTGGCACACAATCATGAGCAGGAGTGGACTGTAAGATGAGATAGAACATGGAAGAGAGAGACTATGAGGAGAGACCACTGTGGGTTTAGATTACTTGAGTCAGAATAATAATGACACAGGTGGAGACAGGCATGGATCAAAGTGTATGTTGAAGAACAATTCCCAGCCGTATAATTCTGGGGAGCTGATAGTGAGAGTGGGGCATCCAGATGGTACAGACTGTGCATCAGCCATTCGAGTCCAGCAAATTTTGCTCAGCTGTGACTTCTGCCACTGCTCAGTCACAGTTGGCCAGTGGCCATCCATTTGTGAGGACGGCCGGTTGATGGTCACACTCACACACACAAAAGGTTGTGCAAGAATTATATCGGGGCTAGTCTACGATAGTACAACTTTCACAGGTGACTGCCTCAGACAGGGTTGGATAAGCCCAGAATGGCACTGGGACAGGATGTGCTGGTGTGTGCGTGTAGGTAAATGGATCACCATCAAGAAACTTGGTGAAATGTACCATAGTTAGCTTTGCACATGACTAGTGACATTCATGGCTGTCAACTGGCTGTGGACGAAGAGGTTCGCATCCAGGTAGTCATGGTTCCATAGGCAACTGGAAACATTTTTCAATGAAAACACTGTCTGTCTTGTCTCATTGTGGGATAAATCTATTAACAGTTAAGATTATTACTTTTCCTTACTTTTTTCTGTAAGTCTCATTTTCGTTTGCCAACTGTATATGTGCATGCTGATGTTCAGAGGAGCACTGGTGTACTCTGCCAGTCCAGTTGGATTATCAGCACATGCCGAGCCACCGAGCCAAATCTCTGCTGTTTTCAGTGAGCCTAGCCGATCTGAGATGTACACTTGGCACTTTTTGCTTCACACGGGCTAACTTGGCCTGCTGGGTTGCTTGTATATGGCACGGGTAGAATACACAGACTTAAGTCAACAGTCATAGTAACCTAACAACAAAAACATATGGCTCGTATTTTACTTTTCTTGTTTTCTGAGCAATTGAGCATCTCTTGATGATCAGGGGAGCACAGTTAGTAACCATTCCTCTGTGTAAAGGACACCTTTCTAATGACCATAAGCAAAAGCAGATCAAAAAGTAAAAATAAAAATTAATCAAAAAATTAAAACTTGTCTCCATTCCCGAGCCATCAGTAAGCAATAAATTACTTAAAATCTTAACTTCTCCTGAAGGGTAGTTACCCTACAGAGGTTGCTTGGTTTTGGGGTTTGATGGGGCTAAACATCGATGTCATCAGTCCCCTGTTCCAAACAGACATACTTCTAAAAGGCCTATACAGTAAAAGCGTAACCTCTGCACCCAGAGGGAGGGAACACCAACGGGTACAGAGCTAAAATGAACACCAAAGTAACACAAAATAGAGAACACTTAAAAGGAGCAGAGCAAATAGTTGACTAGAGTAAAACAGACTACAGTGGTTGATGGATCAGGTAAAAGGTCAACCACTCAACTACAAACGAAGAACCTCCAGCTAGAAAGCATTGATAGAGGTACCAACACAACTTGTTACCATAAAAGACACTATTTTGGTATCCATGTCACAATTAAAAGTCGCTGGAGTGGGTATAGCCTGAGAAATCATGCGAGAGCGCCCACACTAGAGTGAGTGATAAAATCCAGCTGCACGGATAAAATGTAAAACTGAGTCAGCTATAAAGGCATCGCCACCGAGAATTAAAGGAAGTGCACCTGTCGCCAGTCTGACGCCACAATGGAGAATCGGGTCGAGGATTTGCAACGTTGAAGGTGCTGCCAAGTCGTACACCACGCTCCTGTGGTCGAGACAGGACTGGACTAAGGCCTTATAAAGCTGTAGAAGGGTTGTTCGTGCAGCCCCCCAAACAGTGTGGCTGAGGCAGTGAAGGATGTTGAGGTGCCGCCAGCACCGTTGTTTAAGCTCGCGAAGATGAGGTGTCCAAATGAGGTGAGCATCAAACAGCATGCCAAGGAAGCGATGCGTCTCCTCAATACGAAGGAGTTCATTGGCAAGGTAGAGCTCTGGATGGAGGTGGATCGTTCAACGACGACAGAAATGCGTCACTCGGGTCTTAAGAGGCTGAGAAGTGAAAACCATGGTTGGATGCCCAAAAATGTGTCTTATGGATAGCTCCTTGCAGCTGCCATTCAGTGACACTGATGCTTAGGGAACTGTAATAAAGACAAAAGTCATCGGCATATAGAGAGGAACAGACCGATGAGCCCACTGCACCCGCAAGACCATTAATCACCACCAAAAAAGAGGGGAACACTGAGAACCGAGCCCTGCAGGACACCATTCTCCTGAATATGGGCACAGCTAAAATATGTGCCAACTCTAACCTGAAAGGAGCGATTGGAGAGAAAACTCCAAAGAAAAATCTGAAGTGGACCCCGTAAGCCCCATTCGTGGAGTGTAGCAAGGATATGATGGCGCCAGGTGGTATTGTACGCCTTCTGAAGATCAAAGAAAACAGCAACTAGATGTTCTAGCCAAGTAAAAGCTGTACGAATAGCTGACTCTAGCGAGACTAAATTGTCGATCGCTGAGCAGCCCTGATGGAAGCCGCCCTGTTGCTGGGCTAGGAGGCCCCGAGCTTTGAGGATCCACATGAGCCACCGACTCACCATCCGTTCCAGGAGTTTGCACATAATGTTGGTAAGGCTGATAGGGCGATAGCTATCAACCACCAGCGGATCTGCACCAGGTTTCAGCACTGGGATGGTAAAATGCTATCCTGCCAACGAGTTGGGAAAATGCCCTCCGTCCAAATGCGGTTAAACAGGGCGAGTAATTCACCCCGACAGTGCGCCGAGAGATAGCGAAAAAATTGACTGTGAATTCGGTCTCGACCTGGGAGGTATCGGGGCAAGCTGTAAGGCCACTTTGGAACTCCCATTCACTAAACGGGGTGTTGTATCATTCCCAACGGTGTGTGCGAAACGACAACTGTGTATGCTCAGCCTGCTCTTTAATGGTGCGGAATTCTGCGCGGTAGCCTGCTGTTGCGGAAATACGAGCGAAGTAATCTGCCAGACGTTCGGCGATGGCGATTGGGTCAGTACAAAGTGTACCCCCGAAGAGAAAGGGGAGGGACAGACGCATGAGGGCGAAAGCCAAAAATGCGCTGAACCCGCGACCACACCCGAGATGGGGAGGTGCGAGAACCTATGGTGGCAACATATCGTTCTCAGCAGTCCTGTTTGCTCCACTGGATTAACTGCCGAGCCCGGGCCCGCAGCCGTTTACAGGCAACCAGATTCTCTAGTGAAGGATGACGCCAGTGTCGTTGTAGGGCTCGCCGGCGGTCCCGGATAGCTTCTGCAATCTCTGGTGTCCACCAACGGACTGACTTACGCCTTAGGGTACTGGAAGAGCAGGGGACAGTTGCCTCGGCAGCAGAAACAATGGCCATAGTGACCTCGTCCACCGCCAAATCAATGTCACCAGGAAGCGGAGCTATGGCCATAGTAGCTGAGGTGTAGGCTGCCCAATCAGCTCCACAAAGAGACCATCATGGCAGCTCGTCAGGGGGTTGGGAGTGAAGAAGAGAAACCAGGATAGGAAAGTGGTCGCTACCACAGAGGTCATTGTGGACCCTCCAACTGAGGTATGGAAGAAGACCTGGGCTACTAAGAGAGGTCAATGGCCGAATATGTGCCATGAGTCAAGCTAAAATATGTGGGAGCACCAGTGTTAAGGAGGCAAATGTCCTGCTGTGCCAAGGGAGCCTCAACGTTCCTACCCTGGCCAGAGATCTGGGCCCTCTCCATAAAGGGTGGTGGGCATTAAAGTCCCCCAAAAGGAGGAATGGCGGGGGGGAGCTGGGCAAACAAGGCAGCTAGGTCGGCAAGAGGAGCAACCTCATCTGGGGTAAGGTAGAGGGAACAGACGGTAAGCTCCATTCCTGCCCGGATTCTAACAGCCACAGCCTCGAGAGCCGTGTGAAGTGGCACCGGGCACTAGGAATAGTGGCAAGAACATGAAAACAGACACTGCCAGACACCCTGTCATATTCTACGTGGTTCTTATAGTAACCCCGGTAGCCACAGAGCGAGGGGGTCCGCCGAAGAGGAAACCAGGTTTCCTGTAGGGCCAGACAAGTGGCAGGGAAGTGGCACAAAAGCTGTTTCAACTCAGCAAGGTGGTGGAAAAAACCACGGCAATTCCATTAAAGGATAATAGTATCCGACTGTGAAGACATGAAAGAACCTGGGGGGGGGGGATAGGTTATGCCTTAGAAGCGCTCGCTGTCACAGATTGCGAAGTAGCCTGATCAACTGCCATAGGAGCTGCGGGTCGAGCAACATCTAGCTCCTGAGGGGACGCTAGATGCTCCACATCATCTTCAGGTGCAGTGGTGAACTCCTTTTCTGTCTCTATGTCCTTCTCCTTTTGCTTTTGCTTTTTTTTGGTAGGGTCCTGTTTGTCTTTCGGTTTATCAGGCTGGGCGGGCTTTTCCGACCCAGTTTCATGGACTGAGGAAGACCTGGAAGCCCTATGGCCCTCTGCTGGTGGCTTTTCCAGCCACTGACTGACATCTGGAGGGGCAGTAACTGTGGAAGGGAGGGCACCAAGCGGCGGGCACTTCTCTGGCTCAGAGGTGGGGACTGAAGTCCCCAAAGGAGGAGAGGTTGTTACTCCCGATGTTGATAACAGGAGCAACGAAAGAGGGTGTTCCCCAACTACCTGGGGGGCAGGAATAGACGGCTGGGCTGGAGGGCCCACAAAATGCGGCTGAGCTTGGGGGCTCGTCGCCAGGGATGGCAACATCGAAGCTGCTGCAGCAAACGTCGATGAAAGGCGCACAGGGTGAAGTCGGTCATACTAGCGTTTAGCCTCTGTGTAAGCGAGCCTGTCCAATGTCTTATACTTCGTAATCTTCTGTTCTTTTTGATAAACCGTGCAGTATAACGAGCAAGGTGAATGTTTCTGTCCGCAGTTGACGTTGGGGTGGGAGGCATGTCCAAATCCCGACAGGTAGGGTTGGCGTCACATCTCTATGACATATGCCCAAACCTCCAGCACTTAAAGCAGCACATGGGAGGAGGGACGTAAGGCTTAACATCACATCGATATATCATCACCTTGACCTTCTCGGGCAGGGTGTCTTCCTGAAGCCAAGATGAAGGCACCGGTGGCGACCCTACTATCTTTAGGTCCCCTGAAGATACGTCATACAAAGTGGACACCGCGGCATTCCAGATTTGCACGGAGCTCGTTGTCAGTCTGCAACAACAGGTCATGATGAAAAGTAAGTCCCTGAACCATATTGAGGCTCTTATGAGGCGTAATGGAGACTGCAACATCACCGAGCTTGTCACAGGCAAGCAATGCCAGTGACTGTGCTGGGGATGCTGTCTGTATGAGGACTGCTCCAGACCTCATTTTAGACATGCCCTCAACTTCTCCAAACTTGTCCTCCAAATTTTCCACAAAAAACTGAGGCTTTGTGGTCAGAAACGAGTCCCCATCTGTTCGGCTGCAAACCAGAAATCGAGAAGAATACGCCTCCCCAGGTAATTTAGACCACCGTTCCTCCGCTGGTGTGGGCAGGGAAGGGAACGATTGGGGGTCATATTGTACAGCATTGAACTTTCCTTTTTTAGAGACTGATGCTTGCGCACTATTTGTACTTTGTTTCATGGTGGTCCCACGAGCAGCTAGGGGAAGGAATGTGCATCCAGATAGAGCCCCGCTTGCCTGGGTAAGCCTAATACAACCGGGGGCAGCAGGTTCCCCAGAGGTCGCCCGCTAGCAACTGTTCTACCTCAACAGCCATGCGTCTCCTCGGCACGCACCACACCTAGAGATTGAGGGGTTTTTATAGAGGTTTATACCATCCTCACGACCCAGGCAGTTAAGCCAAGATCCCCAGGCTCTGCACCGTACAACGTTCCACCTTCACGCCTTACAGTGGTTGTTGTAGCATGCTCAGAGCTTACGGTATTGAGGAATGGTGGCACTTCCCAGTCCACAGCTCAGGGACCCCAGGGTCGCCAACCCTGTACCCAGCAACTAAATGCTGAGCCACCTGAGGGGACCCTACAGAGGCAGGCAGACATCATGCTCAGAAACAAGATACTTTGTAATGTGTAACGTTCTCACATCAGTACTGTATAGAAGCAAAATCCACTATTTACTTGGGGGAGGGGGGGGGGGGGGCAGCTGGTTTCTCAGGTTCCACCAAAACCACATCCTCAGAAATCACAATGTATTCAGAAGAAACAATCAAATATTTGTGACAGCAAAGATATAGGTTTCACAGCTGCCCTGTTAGTATGGCAACAATGATTTAAAGTAGTGATACCACAGACAATGGCAAAGTTTAGAATAAGTGTAACAAACTTTTTAGGTAGCTATCTTAAGTCAACAAAAGTTCGTAAGTTTCCTTAGTCGGAATACATTAAAAAGAAATCTTTCCCATGGAGCCTCCAGTAAAGGGGGGGGGGTTGTTATGGCAGTGTTTTACATATCTGTCAGTTCACGTACCAATAAAGCTGAACAGTAGTAGTGAAAAACAAGAAAAGTTACAGTTTCTTGAAAGTTATTTGTGAATTTTATTATTTTGTAATATTATCTAATGTTAATATGTTAGTGCAAAAATTATTTGATGTGTTCCTATGTTGATGTGGCCTTGTAAACTATCCAAAACAGCCATAAAACATTTATCTTAAAAGTTTGTTTTTTCTTCTAAGAGCAAATGCACCACCTCTCCTCTGAACATCAGCATGCACATATACAGTTGGCAAACGAAAATGAGACTTACGGAAAAAAAGTAAGGAAAAGTAATAATCTTAACTGTTAATAGATTTATCCTACTATGAGACACAACAGTGTTTTCATTGAAAAATGTTTCCAGTTGCCTATGGAACCATGACTACCTGGATGCGAACCTCTTCATCCACAGCTAATTGAGCCATGAATGTCTTTCCTAATGGCTCCAAAAATATAGAAACTGCATCCAGAGGATCTGGATTATATAGAAGTTGTGTAAGGGCTTTTCAGCCAAACATCTACAGTGTAAGCAAAACAACATTTGCAAAATGTGGGTCAGTGCTGTCATGGCTAGAGATCTTATGCACACAAGAACTGATGAATATCACTGGAAGTTCTGCTAGGCTCGAACTCTTACAGGTATTAGTGAAATGCTGCAAGTAATGAGGGTAATGGGCAAGGGGTACTACATTAGTAGTGTGTGGATAAGCTCAGAATTTAGGTCTGATCCTTAAGGAGACCCAGGCTGAAATCCCGGTCCGGCACGAATCTTCAACTTCCCCGTTGTCTTCAATCAATGCCCATTTGCAGCCAGTGTCTGTAATTCCTTTGTGTCTTTGTGAGACTTTTGACAGGTAACAACACTGTATGTAAGAACGCCACAATGGCACGAAATGTAATGAAATGCAGGAAGGCCTACAGAGGATCTACTCTTAGTTCTGAGACTGCCAGCTATCTACAGGATAAAAGTAACATGCAATGCAGTATAGAAATCGAGGGAAAGTCCTGTTATAGTTCTGCTCCACAATTAATAAAAAATGTAAACCTAAGAACCACGAACTGTCTGTATGTCAAAGAGAACCATATGAAAATTTTTATGGGGAAAAGCCGATGCCAGACTGAATCATTGGAATAACATTAAGGAAATGTTTTTTCTCCATGAATCAGATGCCTTACAAAACCCTCACTCAACCAATGCAAAGTCCACGTTGAAATGTTAACAATATTATGGAAAGGATAGAATGCTACTCAGTTGCTGCCAGGCACAATGAAAAGACTGTTATAGAAATAAGCTTTCAGCCAAAGCATTCTTCAGGAACCCTAAAGTGAATTGCGGGGTATAATAGTAGATTTAGAAACCGAGTGTTAATTAAGACCACAGACCATTACACTAAAATTACATGCTGCTACTGTATAACCAAATATACAACTGGCCTGTACTTATGTTGAGTAGGTGAAATTCTAATTGCTGCCGGCAAACATCTATGGACGTAAAAAAAAAAAAAAAAAAAAAAAAGATTTCTTGTTTTCAGAACTGTTTATCTCTTAGTCATGGAGGAGGTTGAAGAAGGTTAGAATGGAGGGGCAGCTCACTCAGAGCCCAGGGCGAGAGCGACCCACCTGTCGTCAACATCCTCCTCCTACTTTAAAAATGTTGTCTCTCAGCTGTACTTCGAATTCTGAATCCTGAAGGTAAGTTCAAATCAGCCATTCTGTTTCCTTGTAATTAAAAACATTAGGAGTGTAACGAGGAGACAAGTCATACAATGAAGACAGAGATGACTAAAGAATTTATAGCATGGGACATTCTGTGGGTTGCTACTACAGTGGTATCAATACTGCGAAGAACCAGCTGATGCTGCCATATGAATCACATTCAGCATTAAGAAAATAGCTACACAACATGCATCTAAAAAGCTACGATGTTAAAACTATAATCTGCTGGCTACAGAACTAGTAAACCAATTATTTCTGTCTCAAGCAAACCAAGTGTACACTCTGGGGAAATCTCCATTCTCCACTACTACTCTCTGTTGGTCTACTTCCACGCAAACAACAGCTGTATGTTTACATAATTTATTACTGCAGAGCAGTCATTTTATTCTCAATGTTTTCCTTCTTGTGTCATCTGTTCAACAAGACCAGTATTCAAATAACTTACGGGAATGCAGCCTGGTGACATTGTTGACAACTGCCCATATTTCAACAGGAGCACACCCTGCCACTTTCAAGACAAAATTGCAGCAAATAAGTGCTGGGCAAAGGAATTTTAAACCTGTTTTCAGAAAAATTCCAGAAAGATCCCTCTCTCACTCTCACTCTCGAGCAAGGAAAAGAGGAGGATGCAATGCAGAATTTAAACAAAACTACAATCTATTTACAAGGTTAATTGCTAATTTAATTTCAACAGCTTCTTTAATAACACTATCCCAACAGCAGGAAGTGCATGCTGGTGACCCCTTATTGTTATATTCCATAAGATAACCAGAGACAAGACAATGTTCTGCAACATCAGATTTGCTTGACTGTCTTAAGCAAGTGTGCCATTTATACTCAGCTCATGCACTGCAGTTTTGCTTCAAAAATGGCAAGGTGAGCTCCTGTCTAAATATTGGTGGTTGTTTATGACTTCTCCTGGCAGCATTTCTGTTAAGTTATTTGAATGTCGTATACACCAGGAGAAACTCAGGTCCGACTAGATCTAAATTTTATCATCTGATCTTCATTTTCTAAGTGTCCCAGATGGAATCTAAGTGCCAGATTCATTCCCGCTGCTTTGTTATAGTATTTACCAAATGGTTAGCATGTAAGTTTTTAGGACTAGATTAGCTCTGGGCAGTTCCTTAGTTCCTTTCCACTTATCAAAAGTGATAACAATTAAAACAGACATACAGAGAACATTTCATGCTATCTGTACATGGGTGGCTTATAAACAGGATATAGTACATCAAAGAACATAATATATGACAAAAATCTGGTAATTCAACAATCTTTGTCAACAAATTTCTTGGGAATAGGAGACTGCACATTGCCATGCATAGTTTTACAAAAATACTGAGCATGCCTTTAGAAGTCAAAGTAATATCAAAAATTTTCTGAAGTGATGCTTTTAAAGGAAGAACAATTTTGGATAACTGACTGCAAATCATGAAAGGCTCAGAAACTCCAACAGTCCGTCAGTTACACAACTTAAGTTTTTCAGAGTGGGGAGCATGCTTGAGACAAATCGACTGTCAGTGTACGAAGGATTAATTTTCATCTAGTTTTGAGTTCAAAAGAAATTCTGAGGTGTGCATTTTTAAGAGGGTGCCAATTACTGTGTGAACAGATTATGGGTAAAGCCATTGCATGTTTTAATTAAGATGCTGAAGAATATTACAGCATTAAGTTGAACTGAGTCTCGTCAATAGGCCAAAATAGTAGTAATTTTAGCACTACATTTAAGGAGCACGTTAGCCTGAACTATAAGATCGGTTACCGCCCTCCTTCACGAAGTACAAAACATGTAGCAGGTAATATTGAAAATTCTACATGTAGCACCTAGGGGAATGAAATTGAGCATACTAGAGAAATGGGAGCTATTTAAAGGTAAGACAGAGGAGCCAGACAAATTAAAGGATGAGGAGACAAAATTCAAACACAATATCTTTTTGGGATTTATGATATGACCCAGTACAGCAGCCAGCTATGGTGGCTGTAGCATGGCACAGCTCCCAGAAAGCTGTGAACAACTATGACAGTGAAACTTCCTGGCAGATGAAAACAGTGTGCCCGACCGAGACTCGAACTCGGGACCTTTGCCTTTCGCGGGCAAGCGCTCTACCATCTGAGCTACCGACGCACGACTCACGCCCAGTCTCACAGCTTTACTTCTGCCAGTATCTCGTCTCCTACCTTCCAAACTTTACAGAAGCTCTCCTGCGAACCTTGCAGGACTAGCACTCCTGAAAGAAAGGATATTGCGGAGACATGGCTTAGCCACAGCCTGGGGGATGTTTCCAGAATGAGATTTTTACTCTGCAGCGGAGTGTGCGCTGATATGAAACTTCCTGGCAGATTAAAACTGTGTGCCCGACCGAGACTATTATGTTGTCAACCAAATTTTATGCAAGGTAGTATGTAGAATCTGTATATGGTGCATAACGAAGATAGTAATCAGATGAGGGAGTAAGCGGCCCCAAGTGTTCTGACTGGACGGTGGGGTAGGCAGTTTGCGAGGTCACCTAATCATCTGTCAGAAATGACGTAATAATGAGAAGTTTCTGTCGATTCGATTCTGAACACAGTGCAGTTTTTATATTACTTGGCAACATTGAATAAACAGAGGCAAGTGTTTGCTTTAGGAGGTATGGAGCTTTTCCTGGTATTATACTCACACACTTCATCTACATAGACATCTGTACTCTGCAAACCACCAGTTTTTACGGTTTCTTCCAATTCCATCCATGCATGGAACGAGGGAAGAATGATTGGCTGAATGCCTCTGTGCGTTCAGTAATTATTCTAATCTTATCCTCACGATCCCTATGTGAGCGATACAGAGGGGGTTACAGTATATTCCTAGAACCATCATTTAAAGCCAGTTCTTGAAACTTTGTTACCAAACTTTCTAGGCATAGTTTATGTCTGTTTGTCTTCAGGACTCTGTCAGTTCAGTTTTGTGGTGTCTAGGAAGTCTGCCTAAAACACTCAAACAAATCGTACTAATGAATTTTGTTACAAAAAAATTATACTTAACTGAGTTCTACTCAGCGTAAGGATGACACACAGTTGCAGACAGGCACATCAAAAAGACTGTTACACATTAAGCTTTTGCGCAAAGTATGTGCACACGAGACCGCTATCTCTGCACAGACTGCAACTGTGTTGTGCCAAACGAAAGCAGCAATCCAGAGTGGGACAGAGATAGATAGGTACATGTGAGGGAGAGAGAAGTGAGCACTGCCTGGCAGAGTGTGCACGGACTGGATGGTGGCAGACGAAGGCTGCTACGGGCAATGTCTGGAGGCTGTGGGGGAGGGAGGGGGGGGGTTTGGAATGGGGAGCAGAAAAGGAGAGGAGCAGAGAAGTGGAAAAGAGTGGTGGGTGCGTTCACACAGAGCAGTGCACAATGAGTGTGATGGTACATGAATTAGGAGGAAGTGGTAGGACATAGGGGGGTTGGAAACTGTTGAGTGGAGGGTGTGGAGACAGTAGCTCACCAAAAGTTGTGTCCAGAATGATTTCATAAGCGGAAAAATGTACTGTAAGGATAACCGCCATCTGCGGGGTTCAGAAAAGGTGGTGGTGAAGGGAGGGGCCAGATGGTCCGGATTGTTAAGCAGCCACTGAAATCAAGCATGTTATGTTCAGCTGCATGTTGTGCCATAGGATGCTCCACTTTGCTCTTAGCCACAGTTTGGCAATGGGCACTCATCCTGGTGGACAGCCAGTCGATCATCATAACAATATGAAAAGCTGTTCAATGACTGCAGCAGAGCTGGTATAAGACATGGCTGCTTTTACAGGTGGCCTGGCATCTGATGGGGAAAAATAAGCCTGTGACAAGCGGAATAGGAAGTGCTGGGCTGTTGAACTGGGCAGTTCTTGCACCTTGGTCTTCCACAGGGATTTGATTTAGAGTAGCATAGGGGTGGAATAGGATGTTATGGAGGTTGGATGGGTGAAAGACTACCACTATAGGAGGGGTGGGAAGGATCTTGGGAACAATGTCCCTCATTTCAGGGCATGATAATAGATAAGGCCCTGATGGAGGATGTGGTTCGGTTGTTCCAGTCCAGGGTGGTACTTGGTGTCTAAGATTGTGCTCCCTTGTAGCTCATTCTTAGGGGCAGGGGGCATGTGGGAATATAGAACGAAAAATCTGTTTGTGGTCTAGGTCTGGGGGTAGTGCCTGTCAAGGCCTTTGTGAGACCTTCAGCCTACTGGGTAAGGGAGTTCTTGCCACTGCAGATATGCCATCCCCAGGTGGCCAAGTTGTATGCAAGGGATAATTTTGTGTTGAAGGGATGGAGACTGTCGAAATGCAGGTACAGTCAATGGTTGGTGGTTTAATGTGGACAGAGTTATGGGTGGAGCTGTCATAGATGGTCAACATCTAAGAAGGTGCACACACGATTAAGGTCCTAGCCTCTATATGGCCCGTCAACACACTGGGATAGGAGAGTGTGTATGGCTGTGTCACAGATTTGTTTGTATACCCATACTTCAAAGTAGTAGTAGTAGTAGTAGTAGTAGTAGTAGTATGTTAGGATAAAGTTACTAAGGTGTATGAGGAATGAGGTAGTACACTTTAAGTATGAAGGATGTTAAGAGAGAAGTAGTGTTCAATACCAGAAAGACCATGGGCATGAGGGATGTTTGTGTATAGAGAATTGGCATCCACAGTGACAAATAGGGATCCAGAGGCAAAGTGATGGGAACAGAATCTGCATCACTTTTAGAAGATCTCAAAATCATTTCTGTCAATTTTAGATGTGTTTTAAAACCACTTTTGTGAATTTAAAAGGATTTTAAAGGTTGTAAAAGAACTTTATGCTTACTGTGCAAACACACAGTCATACTATTTGAACCTCGTGTAAAAGCCATATAAACTGTCAAATTCTTACTGCCAAATACCGAATATTACACTAAAGGGTACTGTTGAAAATTAGCAGAAGTATATTAATACTGTGCTATGATGAGGCCTCACAAACACAGATGGGGCCTCTCAAATGCTCCAACCACATTCAACTAATGGGTGACAATCTATAGTAGGCACTGTGTTAAGGACGAAATGTTCAAAGTTGAACAGTTGTTAATACGTCAAAATGCACAAACATTAATTCATTGATCATTTCAGAACCACTCAGGTATTTTGTAACCACTGCAGTGAACTACTGTGATTTGTAATACAGAATGTCAAGACACTGTATCTAGCTTAATATTTATATTTTACATTTTTACTAATGATAAATAGTAACACTGAATACAGCTGCCGATCCTTTTACCAGCACAATGTTGGAATTCCATAAACACAAACTTTCCCCATGCAGTGCTCTTCAGTGTCATACAAACACCTATGTAATGTTCTGCATTATTTACACTGCAGAGGGCTTCATTACATTCCTCTCAAAGTTTGCACATGTTAAATGTCCTTGCTTATGATTTTTATGTGACTACTATAAATTGCACATATATTTATGCAATAAAGGGCACGAGTAAAATGTGAGGGCCTTACCTACTTAAGCTTGAAGAAGTCAGTAAAATTTAGATAGTTTACTTATGTGAAACTGAAATAACACTAAACTAATTTTACACCTCAGACTGGATTTTATGCGCAAAAAATTTTTGCATGTGCTTCAGTACTACAACATGGCGTTCACAGATGATAAAGTAGTCACTTTATTGCCTAGTTCACCGTGCTACATCACTTTATGAACTACATTTTCGCCTCTCACCAGGTTTTAAGTGTACATGTAGCGTAACTTTGAATCTTTGTATCTCTAAAACAGATACAGATATGAGAAAAATTTTCAAAGTTGTACAAGTCTGGGATCTTAGGAACACATCATAAAAACTACAGCCATTTCCTGTGCATAGCCATCTCCGAACCTGCATCTGAGTTTTGGTCTGCTGGTGATGGTGAAAATACAGAAAATAATCACTTTTTTCAGTTTTTTTAGGAACTGCCCATGAACTAATGGAGCCTCCTGATGTCCGCATCAAACAGTTAAGATTCTGTACAGCATAATTTATGGAGAAAACATGAATTACTGCATTAGTAACAAACACAACAAATACTCAACTTTTCTCTCAGCAAGTGAGGAAGAGTGAGCAGAGAAATTGGATTCATTACTTATTTCTACCTTGTGTTCTCTTGTGAAAAAAAGTTTTAAAATGCGCACTTTCTGTGAAAATAAACTTAATTACAGTTGACATACCCATTTCAGCAGAACAAACAATACTTCCCCTCAAAATCAAAATAGAGAACATTATGTGCTTGCTGTATGAAAACAGAAGTAAGCCTTATTGTTATTATGAAGTACTTATCTGAAGCGTAACAGACTGTAGAAAACAACGTAAGTAATGATACTGACTTTAACATGGATCTGATGCTTCAGCATGGCTGCTCTTAAAATCAACATACGGGTCCTCCTCTGATACTCGCGTCCTACAGCCAGTGACTTCTCAAATGTTGTACTCCTCTGATCAATTTCTTTTGCATAAAGTATCTGTAAAACAATTAAACAGATTATAATAATCTTAAGGTGAGAATAAAAAAGGAGGACACAATCATTGAAGTGTGTGTGTGTGTGTGTGTGTGTGTGTGTGTGTGTGAGAGAGAGAGAGAGAGAGAGAGAGAGAGAGAGAGAGAGAGATAGAGATAGAGAGAGAAATGAATCTAGGAATATATTACAACCCCCCTACATATCACTCTCGTTCGGATCATGAAGACAAGATTAGACCAAGTACAGCACGTACAGAGGTATTTATAGTGGCCTGAAGAGTGTACATGTATGTAGATATTAAAACATCTGAACACGCTCAACAAACAGACCAGGCACAGCGTTCACTACATCGCTTGTGCATGCAGACTAATTCATTATTGGAATATACATAATTGTAAACGTGTACACACATAGGACAGGTTATTAAGGTATCTGGCTAACCAAACAATACAAGTGTGGCAATTGTGTAAGGCCCGAGCAGAACAGCTGAGACAGCTGCAATTCTTTATGAGGTTAAATGTAAATACACTAATTACACTCAAATACACAATTTCACAAATAATCACACCTTTCAGAGAAAGTGGTAGTGTGAATGAATACGAATGTTCTGGCCGACATGTGGTATTACATGAGACCTCATCAGAAAATATACATCAATCTTTGCTAAGGTCACCAAAAAAGCCTATACCAAAACTGTGTCAGCAAACTGGAATATCTTATGGAAATGTTCACAGAACTACAAAGAAGCCAAAACTCTGTCCATATCGCACTCACATTGTGCACAAGTTTCAAGAACATGATAGAGGATAAAGACTACATTACTGTCAGTGGATTGTGTGTTTTATTTGCAAAAGTGATATGTGTTGATAACGATTTCTACTCTGATGAAACACGATTTCATCTAAGTGCATCCAGAACAACTCATACTGCAATTCAGAAAAATCATTTTCCACAAGAACCCATTACATTCACTGAAGGTTGAAGTTCGGTGTGCGATTTTGTGCGAAATAATTATAGGCCCAATTTTTTTCTTGGAAAATATAACTGCTGACTTATCAGGACACAATCATGCAATTGTTAGCATTGTCAGAGGCTTACGAACGACACTGCTGGCTGTAGCACGATGGGGAATAGCACCATGATGATACTGGGTGAATTGCTTGGGGGAAGTGGAGGGTGAGAGGAAGGGGATGGGGGACATTATTTCACATCATCTATAGCTGCCTCAATTCCCAGATTTTTTTTTCTTTGTGAACATCTGAAGGATTATGTATATAACGTTGTTGTTGTTGTTGTTGTGGTCTTTAGCCCAAAGACTGGTCTGATGTAGCTCTCCATGCTAATTTGTCCTTTCAAGCCTCTTCATCTCCGAGTAACTAACTGCAACCTACATCCTTCTGAGTCTGCTTAGTATATTCATCTCTTGGTTTCCTCCTATGATTTTTACCCTCCATGCTTCCCTGCAGTACTAAATTTATGATTCCTTGATGCCTCAGAACATGTCCTACCAACTGAACCCTTCTTCCAGTCAAGTTGTGTCACACATGCCTCTTCTCCCCAATTCTATTCAGTACCACCTCATTAGTTGTGTGATCTACCCATCTAATATAGAAATAATCTTCTGTAGCTCCACATTTCAAAAGCTTCTATTCTCTTCTTGTCTAAACTGTTTATTGTTCACGTTTCACTTCCATACATGGTTACATTCCAGACAAATACTATCAGAAAAGACTTACTGACATTTAAATCTATACGCAATGTTAACAAATTACTGTTCTTCAGAAATGCTTTCCTTGTCATTGCCAGTCTGCAATTTATATCCTTTCTTCTTCAACCATCATCAGTTATTTTGCTTCTCAAATAATAAAACCTGTCTACTATACGTGTTTCATGTAATAATCTAATTCCCTTGGCATCACCAGATTTAATTCGACTACATTCCATTATCCTCATTTTGCTTTTCTTGATGTTCATCTTATATCTTCCTTTCAACACACTGTCCATTCTGTTCAACTGCTCTTCCAAGTCTTTTGTTGTCTCTGACAGAATTACAATGTCATCAACAAACCTCGAAGTTTTTATTTCCTCTCTTTGGATTTTAATTCCTAATCCATATATTTTCTTTTGTTTCCTTTACTACTTGCTCGATATACAGATTGAATAACATTGGGGATAGGCTACAGCCCTGCCTCATTCCCTTCTCAACCACTGCTTCCCTTCCGTGCCCCTCAACTCTTAAATTGCCACCTGGTTTCTGTACAAATTGTAAATAGCCTTTCGCTCCCTGTATTTTACCCCTGCCACCTTCAGAATTTGAGAGTTTTCCAGTCAACATTGTCAAATGCTTTCTTTAAGTCTACAAATGCTATAAATGTAGGTTTGCCTTTCCTTAACATAGCTTCTGAGGTAAGACAGAGTCAGTACTGCATCAGGTGTTCAACATTTCTATGGAATCTAAACTGATCTTCCCCGAAGTCGGTTTCTACCAATTTTTACATTTGTCTATACCGAATTTGTGTTAGTATTTTGCAACCGTGATTCAGTAAAATGATAGTTCAGTAATTCTCACACCTGTTAGCACCTGCTTTCTTTGGAATTGTAATTATCATTCTTCTTGAAGTCTGAAGGTATTTAGACTGGCTTTTACATCTTGGCAACCAGATGGCTGGCTCTCCCAAGGCTATCAGTAGTTCTAACGGAATGTTGACTACTCCTAGGACCTCCTTTCTACTTAGGTCTTTCAGTGCTCTGTCAAATTCTTCACGCTGTATAATATCTCCCATCACATCTTCATTGATGTCCTCTTCCCTTTCCATAACATTACCCTCAAGTACGTCACCCTTGTATAGACATGACTAACAAATGAAACAAATCACATTACACCAACTACAATTGTTACTGCCAAGAATAAATTATAGCGAAAAGCCATGTTGTGGAGATAGCACCAACAGCTGTAACTAAATCACAGGAGTGATTATATTAGTTGCTTTTGTTGCATACGACTTGCATCCTAGAAGATATTGCCACCATCATTTCACTATCACTTAAGCACAGCAATACATATTTCATGCATCAATTTTGTTGACACTTACCATGAGTTATGGCGGGAACGATAATAGCTATGTCAGCTGCGGGTTTTACAGAGTCAATGAGAGGGCGGTGGGCAGAAAATATGTTTCGAAGCAAGGGAAATTTATCATTCTAATGTCAGTATAGAAGCAAAATCCACTATCTGTTCAGAGGGGGAAGAAAGGCTGTGTTCTCAGGTCCCACCATAACCACAACCTCAGAAACCACAATATATTTAGAAGAAATAGCCAAATATTTGTGACAACGGAGATGTAAGTTTCACAGCTCACTTGTTAGAATGAAGACAATGATGGCCAAAAACAGTGATACCACAGATGACAGTGAACAAAAAATTAACATGTACCATTTCTTTTTGTTTATTTTGGTTTTTCTTGTATTATCGCAATGTAAACAATGAGCAAATGGCACTAGTTTAGAAAACTTTTTAGGCAGATACCTTACGTCCATGAAAGCTTGTAATTTTGATTAGTCATGTTGTTGTTGTTGTTGTTGTTGTGATCTTCAGTCCTGAGACTGGTTTGATGCAGCTCTCCATGCTACTCTATCCTGTGCAAGCTTCTTCATCTCCCAGTACCTACTGCAACCTACATCCTTCTGAATCTGCTTAGTGTATTCGTCTCTTGGTCTCCCTCTACGATTTTTACCCTCCACGCTGGCCTCCAATGCTAAATTTGTGATCCCTTGATGCCTCAAAACATGTCCTACCAACTGATCCCTTCTTCTAGTCAAGTTGTGCCACAAACTTCTCTCCTCACCAATCCTATTCAATACCTCCTCATTAGTTACGTGATCTACCCACCTTATCTTCAGCATTCTTCTGTAGCACCACATTTCGAAAGCTTCTATTCTCTTCTTGTCCAAACTAGTTATTGTCCACGTTTCACTTCCATACATGGCTACACTCCATACAAATACTTTCAGAAACGACTTCCTGACACATATCTATACTCGATGTTAACAAATTTCTCTTCTTCAGAAACGATTTCCTTGCCATTGCCAGTCTACATTTTATATCCTCTCTACTTCGACCATCATCAGTTATTTTACTCCCTAAATAGCAAAACTCCTTTACTACTTTAAGTGTCTCATTTCCTAATCTAATTCCCTCAGCATCACCCGATTTAATTTGACTACATTCCATTATCCTTGTTTTGCTTTTGTTGATGTTCATCTTATATCTTCCTTTCAAGACACTGTTCATTCCGTTCAACTGCTCTTCCAAGTCCTTTGCTGTGTCTGACAGAATTACAATGTCATCGGCGAACCTCAAAGTTTTTACTTCTTCTCCATGAATTTTAATACCTACTCCGAATTTTTCTTTTGTTTCCTTTACTGCTTGCTCAATATACAGATTGAATAACATCGGGGAGAGGCTACAACCCTGTCTCACTCCTTTCCCAACTACTGCTTCCCTTTCATGCCCCTAGAATCTTATAACTGTCATCTGGTTTCTGTACAAATTGTAAATAGCCTTTCGCTCCCTGTATTTTACCCCTGCCACCTTCAGAATTTGAAAGAGAGTATTCCAATCAACATTGTCAAAAGCTTTCTCTAAGTCTACAAATGCCAGAAACGTAGGTTTGCCTTTTCTTACTCTTTCTTCTAAGATAAGTCGTAAGGTTAGTATTGCCTCACGTGTCCCAACATTTCTACGGAATCCAAACTGATCTTCCCCGAGGTCCGCTTCTACCAGTTTTTCCATTCGTCTGTAAAGAATTCGCGTTAGTATTTTGCAGCTGTGACTTATTAAACTGATAGTTCGGTAATTTTCACATCTGTCTACACCTGTTTTCTTTGGGATTGGAATTATTATATTCTTCTTGAAGTCTGTGGGTATTTCCCCTGTCTCATACATCTTGCTCACCAGATGGTAGAGTTTTGTCATGACTGGCTCTCCCAAGGCCATCAGTAGTTCTAATGGAATGTTGTCTACTCCCGGGGCCTTGTTTCGACTCAGGTCTTTCAGTGCTCTGTCAAACTCTTCACGCAGTATCTTATCTCCCATTTCGTCTTCATCTACATCCTCTTCCATTTCCATAATATTGTCCTCAAGAACATCGCCCCTGTATAGACCCTCTATATACTCCTTCCACCTTTCTGCCTTCCCTTCTTTGCTTAGAACTGGGTTGCCATCTGAGCTCTTGATATTCGTACAAGTGGTTCTCTTCTCTCCAAAGGTCTCTTTAATTTTCCTGTAGGCAGTATCTATCTTACCCCTAGTGAGACAAGCCTCTACATCCTTACATTTGACCTCTATCCAGCCCTGCTTAGCCATTTTGCACTTCCTGTCGATCTCAGTTTTGAGACGTTTGGATTCCTTTTTGCCTGCTTCATTTACTACATTTTTATATTTTCTCCTTTCATCAATTAAATTCAATATTTCTTCTGTCACCCAAGGATTTCTATTAGCCCTCGTCTTTTTACCTACTTGATCGTCTGCTGCCTTCACTACTTCATCCCTCAGAGCTACCCATTCTTCTTCTACTGTATTTCTTTCTCCCATTCCTGTCAATTGTTCCCTTATGCTCTCCCTCAAACTCTCTACAACCTCTGGTTCTTTCAGTTTATCCAGGTCCCATTTCCTTAAATTCCCACCTTTTTGCAGTTTCTTCAGTTTCAATCTGCAGTTCATAACCAACAGATTGTGGTCAGAATCCACATCTGCCCCTGGAAATGTCTTACAATTTAAAACCTGGTTCCTAAATCTCTGTCTTACTATTATATAATCTATCTGATACCTTTTAGTATCTCCAGGATTCTTCCAGGTATACAACCTTCTTTTATGATTCTTGAACCAAGTGTTAGCTATGATTAAGTTATGCTCGGTGCAAAATTCTACAAGGCGGCTTCCTCTTTCATTTCTTCCCCCCAATCCATATTCACCTACTATGTTTCCTTCTCTCCCTTTTCCTACTGACGAATTCCAGTCACCCATGACTACTAAATTTTCGTCTCCCTTCACTACCTGAATAATTTCTTTTATCTCGTCATACATTTCATCAATTTCTTCATCATCTGCAGAGCTAGTTGGCATATCAACTTTTACTACTGTAGTAGGCATGGGCTTTGTGTCTATCTTGGCCACAATAATGCGTTCACTATGCTGTTTGTAGTAGCTTACCCGCACTCCTATTTTTTTATTCATTATTAAACCTACTCCTGCATTACCCCTATTTGATTTTGTATTTATAACCCTGTAATCACCTGACCAAAAGTCTTGTTCCTCATGCCACCGAACTTCACTCATTCCCACTATATCTAACTTTAACCAATCCATTCCCCTTTTTAAATTTTCTAATCTACCTGCCCGATTAAGGGATCTGACATTCCACGCTCCGATCCGTAGAACGCCAGTTTTCTTTCTCCTGATAACGACGTCCTCTTGAGTAGTCCCCGCCCGGAGATCTGAATGGGGGACTATTTTACCTCCGGAATATTTTACCCAAGAGGACGCCATCATCATTTACTCATACAGCTGATTAGTCATAACATATTAAAAATAAATTTTTCTCAAGGAGCCTCCTGAGAAAGGGGGGTCATTTTAATTCAGGATTGTCTTATACTTTGATAAATATAGTAAGCCTAGATGCAAATGACCTGTTCTAGGGGCCAAAGGCTTTTGTTGAACAGCATGTTCAAGTGATTGGACACACACACACACACACATTCCTGCAGCACCTACACAGTTTCAGATTGCTTAAATAAATGTTAACATGCCGACTATTAATTTAACACCACATGGCACAGTCTTAGAAATCTTATTTTGATTCTGGCAACAGAGAAAAGCAGTATCTCAGATGGCTCCAGTGATGTCAGTACAAACAAAAAAACTATGTAAAGCAGAAACTTGGGGATAAAAAATTCTTACCTTGTTGTGTGAATCAATGCGAGCTTGAATTTGTCCGTCAAGAATCAACTGCATGAGTTCATCTTCTAGGGCTAAAACAGTAGTATTGAAAGCAGCTGCCATTTTATGCATGTCTGCAGACAAGTAAGGACTGAAATATTGTATCAGTGCACGGTTGCGTATCTGTGTATATAATGCATTCACATGTGGTGCAATATACATATCCAAAAGGAGATTATCCTGAAAAGAAAAAAAGAATTAATATAGAAGATCTGAGTGAAATGCTGCATAATAAGTTTTGTAATACAAAAGATATCTTGCACTACACTGGACTAAAGCAACAATTTGATGAAAAACATTAACTATGTAGATGGAGAAACTTTTTTGTACTACAGCACAAAATTACTTACACCACCAGAAGTTAATATACAATGGCATAATGTCTTGCATCTCTCTCTCTCTCTCTCTCTCTCTCTCTCTCTCTCTCTCTCTCTCTCTCTCTCTCGTTAGCTTTATATTATCTTTAGACATGTTTTGTGTCCCTACTGGTGTAACCTATTTTCAAATTCCTCTCAAATGATTTATGGAAACCGTTTAAAACCTAAATTTGGACAGCCTGACAATTTTGCACCCCACTCCTCCTGGATGAAGGTCCACTGGTTCTATTACTGACTCACTGCACTCGGTAGGTAATAAATACAGGTTTAGAAGAGGAAATGAATGGACAGTGTGTTGAAGGGAAGGAAACATCACTTAAAATCGTCGATTAGGAGAGGCACAGTAAATATGATTAGTGAGGCAAGCAGCAGCGACTGGTGATCATGTGCTAAAGCATTTCTCTCTCTGAATGGCAGCTGGAAATCTTACTAAAATTACGCCACTGGACAAAAACATGTTTTGTAGTTATCTCTCTGTGATAGCTAGAAACCAGTGTCGAGTGCTGAAATGACACCCAGCCACAATTCAAACAACTCAGAGAAGGGATTCTGCTGTCTGTTTTCAACTGCACGTGCTTTGATGTGATGTCATCCCTGCCACCCTGACACTACCATGTTGCTCGCAGTGCCAGGTCAGTATTTTCCATTCAGCACTACGCGAAAGAACTTGCCCCCCTTCTAAGAGCCGTGTACCGCAAGTCTCTAGAGGAACGGAAGGTTCCAAATGATTGGAAAAGAGCACATGTAGTTCCAGTTTTCAAGAAGGGTCGTTGAGCAGATGCACAAAACTATAGGCCTATATCTCTGACATCGATCTGTTGTAGAATTTTAGAACATGTGTTTTGCTCACGTATCATGTCATTTCTGGAAATCCAGAATCTAGTCTGTAGGAATCAACACGGATTCAGGTAACAGCGATCATGTAAGACCCAACTCGCTTTATTTGTTCATGAGACCCAGAAAATATTAGATAAGGCTCCCAGGTAGATGCTATTTTCCTTGACTTCCGGAAGGCATTCGATACAGTTCCGCCCTGTCGCCTGATAAAGTAATAGCCTACAGAATATCAGACAAGCTGTGTGGCTGGATTGAAGAGTTTTTAGCAAACAGAATACAGCATGTTGTTCTCAATGGAGAGACATCTACAGATGTTAAAGTAACTTCAGGCGTGCCACAGGTGAGTGTTATGGGACCATTGCTTTTCACAATATATATAAATGACCTAGCAGATAGTGTCAGAAGTTCCATGCTGCATTTCATTTCATGGATGATGCTGTAGTATACAGAGAAGTTACCGCATTAGAAAATTGCAGAGAAATACAGGAAAATCTGCAGCGGATAGGCACTTGGTGCAGGGAATGGCAACTGACCCTTAACATAGACAGATGTAATGTATTGTGAATACACAGAAAGAAGCGGAACGAACACTGGTAGCAGTTACTTCTGTAAAATATCTGGGAGTGTGCGTGCGAAACGATTTGAAGTGGAATGATCATATAAAATTAATTGTTGGTAACGCGGGTGCCAGGTTGAGATTCAGTGGGAGAGTCCTCAGAAAATGTAGCCCATCAACAAAGGAGGTGGCTTACGAAACACTCGTTTGACCTATACTTGAGTATTGCTCATCAGTGTGGGATCCGTACCAGGTCGGGTTGACAGAGAAGATAGAGAAGATCCAAAGAAGAGCAGCGCGTTTCGTCACAGGGTTATTTGGTAAGCGTGATAGCGTTACGAAGATGTTGAGCAAACTCAAGTGGCAGACTCTACAAGAGGGGCGCTCTGCATCGCTGTGTAGCTTGCTGTCCAGGTTTCGAGAGGGTGCATTTCTGGACAAGGTATCTAATATATTTCTTCCCCCTACTTATACCTCCCGAGCAGATCACGAATGTAAAATTAGAGAGATTCGAGCGTGCACGGAGGCTTTCCGGCAGTCGTTCTTCCCACGAACCACACGCGGCTGGAGCAGGAAAGGGAGGTAATGCAGTGGCACATACAGTGCCCTCCGCCACACACCATTGGGTGGCTTGTGGAGTATAAATGTAGATGTAGATGTGTGTAAAAGATTGTACAAGAGTAGGGTATGAGGGATTTTGGAGCAGCCATTGTCCTCCCAGCACCATGGCCGAGTGGTTTAGAATGTAGACTGGTAATTTGTCAGCTCGGGTTTGAATCCCGCTGCTAGCAAAACTTTTTTCCACTTCATTCTATTCCTCACAATGTTAACCAAGATTTAACACTGACTCCTACAGACGTGCTCTCTACATTCTGTGCTGCGAGTGGCTTTGTTGTCCCTGTACTGCTAGTTTAATGCTGCTGCCTGTGCTGAGAGAGTGCGTTTTGGCCACTACGAAATACTTATTGTCCACTTTTAAAAAAAAAAAAAATTTTGCACGCCTTACAGCCTGTACCTTCACTCAATAAATGTCTGAATTATTTTCTTTATTCAGCACAGTTACTGTGCTGCATCAAACTAAACAAAGCATTGCACAAAATTTGAAAAAGTTTGCGAAGATAGAAATACACTGTGTAAACTTTGCATATGGTCGATTTTTGCCCAAAGGCTGCTGCATGTAAAATGTAGATAATATATATAAATTTTATTTAAAACTGACGGCAGAATGATACCTCATTTTGTTCTTGAGATAATCTTTTTTTTTCTTCTACTGGACAGTCACGTGTAATGTGCCCATTTGTGTCCCTGTGCATTGGAAACTGTGTGGTCATAACAATCTCCACATTTCATAAAATGATTCAGGATGTCAAAAGGAGGTATTTCACAAGTGATGGCACACAAAAAGACACATATTTTATGATAAACATACAAAACTTTTTTTCATTGACAGAGATATAGAAATAACTTGTTGACTGCATTGAGAGGGCTGGCAGAACAGGATGCCCAAGCACACCAACAGCACTTAAGTTCCCTAAGTGTATAGTGTGAGGGATTTGTGAGCAGCTGTACACATATCAGTTCTGTAGCCTACAGGTTAAATGCAAGGACTGGCAATTTGTTGAATCTGGTTTGATTTGTACTACTGCCATCTTTTTCCTTTATTTTATTTTATTCCTCAGAATGTTGAACAATTACTGTAAAATTTAAATATATTTAATAGTTAAATTTATATAGATAAAATTAACATATTCAATTTAGTTATAATTACTACCCTTTTAACCCAAAATGCTATAGGCCATCAAATTGTGGCACACTGGTATAATTTTGCAACTGGGCATACCAGCTAACTAATAGTCCAGTTTTAATTACCATAGCACTCTAAATAATGAATTGTCAGAGGCTTACTAGTCAAATATTGCAGCTATGCCATTAGGAAATAAACAGAACTCTGTGATGAACAGAAACAACTATGTGCAAAAACAAACAGAAGGCACCTAAATGCAGTTCTGTGTTTGAATGAAAAAGGGGTGGGGAGGTGGAGGTGGGAGTTGTTCACATAAAAAATAAAGATGGAGGAAAGTAGGGAAATGTATAAATATGGAGGGGGGGGGGGGGGAGGGAGAGAGAGAGAGAGAGAGAGAGAGAGAGAGAGAGAGAGAGAGAGAGAGAGAGGGGGGGGGGGGGGGAGGGGAGGGGTAGGTGCAACTCCGAAACCAGCCCATGACTGCTGGAAACAATGCTACAGATTACCCACAAAAATTGTACATATTCAGTTAATATATAGAAATGACAGAGGCATAATATCTGAAACGTGTAGCGCAAAAACATCAACAAAAAGTGACTGGTTACAGCTATTTGTGTAACTCAACTGATATTTCTTGTAGTTTCCTAATGGAGTCTCTATTTAGACTGGCTTATTTTGTTTTTAAGGTCGATGTTTATACCCATTTCTACCTTCACTTCTAAATTTATTAAGCCTATGACCCTTACTACATCTATTCTTGTTTTAGCAATTTGTAAGCAGATGGTTCTATTTTGTAAAAGCAACTATTCGTATTTTTTAAAATTTATTTGCACATTAAATAGTACTTCATCTCAGGAATTAAAACTGACTTACCTTTATTTCATCCAAGAGCTTCAGGCACGATGCGTATTTAGACTCGTAAAACTTGAAAATTATATCCCTAAGCTGAGGTTCTAATTCAAGGAATAATTTAAATGAGCTGTAAATATAAAAAAACCAAGTTAGACAATGAAATTTCGTCCACAGAAATAGATACAGTACACTAATCTCAACAGGGAGAGGGGACAGAGGAACTGTCATTCATTGACAACTAACATTGTTTGGACATAACTGTGTTTAAAACTTCAGAAAACTTCGGGTGACATTCTATTATTTATTAAATAGTATAACTTTTTATTGTTTATCCCACAAATTTATGTGACCTGAGGCTGAAAATAAATCAAAAACAACTGTTTACCAGATGGTCACTGTGTTCCCATAATACAATATATCTAGCCTGTGTAAAACTAGAGTTCTGCAAGGTAAATGTACTGCAATTCGGAAACAAAATTTTTGTCTACAGATTTTTTCCACATCTATGTCTTATCATCCTGTACCTTCATACAGTCAGTGTTTTCACATTTTCCTTGCAAATTATCCAAATGTCTCATTTCTTATCTCAAAAGTGCACTTAATTTTCAGAACTAATCTAACACAAGATCTTAAACGCCTCAAGTATCTTATTTTCTGGTTTTCCCCACAGTCCAAGATTCAATTCCATAGCAAGCTGTGCTCCAGGCACCAATCCCCAGAAATTTCTTCATTAAATTAAAGCCAGTGTCCAATACTAGTACAACTACATTAGCAACGAATGCCCTTTTTCCTGTGCGTGTCCACTTCTTTTATCATCTATGCTTCACCCATCATGCGTTACTTTGCTTCCAAGAATTCCTTCATTTCATCTACTATGTGGCTCTCATTTGTACTGCTCTTAATTACTTTCATCTTTCTTTAGTTTATTCTCAATCCACATTCTGTGCTCATTTGATGTAATGTTGACAGTATTGTCCATCTGCAAATGATTGAATATAAAAAAATAGTTGAAAATAGTAATATCAATGGTTTCTGCAGGGTCATCAATCATAGTTAATGTCACACCAGGTCTACCACTGCAAAGATGCTACATGTCCGTGCGGCATCACCAGCAGTGCCAATCTGGACGAGACTCAAGATACACCTCCCGGGAAATGTGAGGCGCTGGTGTCACGAGTGGTTATGAAATATAGCCACAAGGGGCATGTCTGTCTGATGTTCAGATCGAGTCTTCTTCCTCTTACAGTGGACACTTGTTGTAGCTAATTGCATTTAGAGCATTCAGAGTTTTAAATCTACAGACTTGCCACATCACACTACTACTCTGTGTACTTTGCAACCAACAGTTACATCTTTATAAATAATTTTATACGTGTTCACTTCAGTCACAGCAATGGAGAGCTATAAAAGGTAAGTTTCTTTCCATACTAAGTACAGAATTGTGTTACTTCACTGTGTTGAATTCAACTACACCTATGAAAAAACATAACAGAGGCAACTAGTTGGGCGCTTGCTGTAGTAATTTATTAGCTGCTTTTTATTCCATCATTGTTTTTGTTAGTTATTTAACTAAGAGTGCATATCATATCATATCTGCCCTCACTCCAGTGCCAGACTTGTCACTGACTCAAACTGTTTAGTTAACAGGACAACACACTGAATACTAATTACAACACTTCAAGGCATTTTACAAGCTTAAGCAGCAGAAGCAGCAGCAGCAGCAGAAGCAGCAGCAGCAGCAGCACAACTGCCACCCACACTTGTTCGAGTTCAATCAATGCAACAAGTGGCTCAAGCATCTAAGCTACAAGCATTTTTGAGTCAAGGCAAAGAATGAGCAGCATATGTGGCCCAGCTTACAATGCATTTCTGCACCTACAATGCCATCAGTCACCAATGAATTTATCGTTTCTTGTCCACGATAGGTGCAGAAGTGTATTGTTTGGTGGTTAAGTTATTCCTGGACATTCTTCCTGCCGAAGTCCCGTATGATGAACTAGTGCCCAAGTACGTGTCGCAGCTACTAGACATGAACTCCTTTGGCTTAAACAGCAGCCTGGGCAATCTTATAAACAATCGGTCGGAGTTGTGTGGATTAACAAGACACTGTCGGCTCAAAAGTTCTACTGATGTGATGCTTCACTATGCTATCAGTGTCAATGCTTGGCCTGCACGCATTTGGTCCTCTATTATAAAGCTTCCGAACCAAAACTTGATAACTGTTGTCCATAACTGAGTCTCAGGGCGTAGCAGGCATTACTGAGTTTGACATGCAAGGTCCGGCCATTTCTGTAGTAAAGAGTGAGCAAGTTTGGGGGTCAGGCTGATTGCATTTGCATCAAGGACACTGAATAAGGCACAACCAAGTTGTTGCCAATTGGGAAAGGAGGGTTTGGCCATCGTTTATGGGATTACCCAGTTAAATCAGTATTTATATGGACACTGTTTTTACTTAATTATGGACCATAGGCCACTAACAGCATTGTTTGGTTCCTCTCAGCCTACCTCAGCTTGGCAAGTGCAGTAGTTACAGGACTGGGCCTTATTATTGTCTAATTACCAATATTAATTGACATATTGGCCTACCACTAAGCACTCCAATGCAGACCTATCGTCGCAATTACTAGTGTGTTCTGATGCGAAGTTTGATTCATCAGAAGGCTTCTGTTTCCACATCGACTAAGGAGACATATGCACTGGAAGTATTTCTGCAGACTTTTTGTTAAGCAGTATTCTCGACTTTGTTTGCCTTGGGTGGCCTCTTAGCACAAACGGAATCCACGACCCTGTGATATTTCACTGCTTTGTGCACCATAGAGCCATCTTAGTGCAACCAGGCATTCTCCTCCTCCATGTGGCAATGCTCTTGTAATAGTTCCTCAGTCCCTCCAGTGGAAAGTACTCAAACCATTACACAAGGATCACTATGGTTTCTTCCAGATGAAACAGTTAGCCAGATGCCATTTTCCATGGTCAGGTATGGACACACAGCTCGAGGCAATGACTTCATAGTGGGCCACATGTACGAAGCATCGGGCTGCTCCCACTCAGAATTACTTTGATTGGCCACATTCTGCTGCACCAAGGCAGCAGCTGCACACACACACACACACACACACACACACACACACACACACACACACACACACACACACACACTCTTTGCCAGTCCATATTGGAATACCCACTGATATGGGTGGTGGGCGCATATGGCAAGTTGCCCTTCGTCGTGCACATGACCTCCATTACGTCAGTGACTACTGTGCTGTCCCATACTTCAATATTTTGTACTGAAGGGTAACCGGAAGTAATTTTGGTTGATAATGGGTCACAGTTTACATCACATGATGTTTGAACGATTTTGCAGTGACAATGGAATACATCATATCCTCAAGATGTCCTACCATTCCCAATACAGTGCATGGTGAAACATTTTGCCAGAGCCTTCAAGGCACAGATGCACAACTATGAGCTGCTACCCACTCACGGGACCAGGCCCTCAAGCTGTTTTTGTTATCTTACCGCTCCTTGCTCAGGGATGGCAAGTCACCAGTGGTACTTCGAAACTGTCACTTTCATAGGACATTGCTCCTCTATCTGTGTTCATCTCAGAGCCTCTGCATTCCACAATCTACATGTAAGTTTCTGCCTCAGCAAACTGTTTCGTATAGGACCTTAAGCAGCAGGGATTGCAGATGGGAATGTGATCTAGTTTCAGTTGTGCTTTCGTTGTCCACTTACACCCACACCATCAGAAGTTCAATGAGGCTGCACTGGCATCAAAACGAGCTTAGGCCTGTTACTTTGGATTCTGCTGCTCCCCTTTTGCTCACAGACCCAGTTCAACGCCAAGGCCTTTAGCACCTACCACAGTCACCTCCTCCTGCAGCACACTCACCTCCTCAGGAACACCAAAGGAAGTCAATGTGGAGTTGTCTACAGCATTACAGCTGAGCTGACAGTCTGGACGCAACTCCAGTGGTTGTGGTGCAGTTATTCAGCAGGGCACCCCCAAGGTTCCCGTCACTGTCCTCAGCACCCCATCTGCATCAACACCTGAGTCTGCACATGGATGCTGGTGCTCACCCGGTGGCTGGTTTCTAGTCGTGCTCAGGATGAACGCCGAGGGTGCAGATAGGTGTTCCATGACAACTACAGTCTCAGCTCCCGCAATTGCATCCATGTTCAATCCTCATCCCTGCTGTTGTGCTCCATTTGGGGGGCGGGGGTTAAAGAAATATGGTGTTGTCTGTCATCAATAATGTCACTCCATCAGCCAACCATTGCAAAGATGCTGCATGTCCAAGCCAGCAGCACCAATCTAGACAAGTCTTGACCCACGCCTCCTGGGAGTTGGGAGGTGCCACTACCATGCACTGATTATGAAATACGGTCACAATGGAGAATTGTGGGATTTCCATCTGAAGCTCAAATCGAGTACACTTCTTAGTGTGCACAGAGTCACTGCATCATCACTCTGTAGAGCTTATATCATACTCTTGTGTAGCGAGTGTCAAGCTGTAGTAACTGCATATGGAACATTCAGAGAGCAGCACTCGGGCCAGCTGGAGTTAGCGGTAATGTGTGCATAACGTGTGCTTGCTTGTGTGTATGAATGGTGTGCGTTTCTCTTTTGCTCATGAAGGCTGTGCCAAAAGCTTTATGTAAGTGTCTTAATTACACTTTCTGCAACTTAACATGTCTGCTTTACAGTAAGTAGCAATCTGTCTTTCCCTACATTGCTGATATTCCTACCTGGAATTCCTACCTACACTTCATGTTTGTTTTGTAAGCATAAGTCTCAATCTAAAATCAAAACCAGACAAATACTAACAAACTGGTATCTATGAAAACCAACTGCAGAGAGTTTGACAATATTTACATTGGGACACTGGCAAAACTTTATGTTTACAACAAACATATTTGGCCATGAAAATATAGTACAAACTTCTCAACAGTTGCACATCACCGTAAACAAGCATATCACAGGCCAAGCGTAATAGGAATGTATGTGAGCAATACCACCCACTGAAAATGTACCTTTACATTTCAAAAAACTTCTACATACATAGAGAACTAACACACAGCAAACAGCTGCTTACTGACCAAATAAACATTGGAGACCAAACACTGCACAAAGTCAGTGAACACATCACCTGAAAAATCATTTTAAAAGAGGTTCTAGCTCCACTACTACTCTCCATTCATCCTCCAAATCACCTCCCCCCACCCCCCTACCTCCACTTCGCCACCTTAAACTCGTCTTTAGAGGACCCTGCTCCCTTTTCCCCAAACTGTCTTATGTAAAAGACAAACTACAACATACTGCATAAGAGAAGTATAGAGCAAGGAAGTAAGTATTTTCAGATAAATGAACACTGAATCTAGCAAATAAGTTGGCAGCACTGACCACACATAATGAAACAATTGTTGGCCAGTAGGTACCAACAGGAAGCAGACGTTTTAGTACTGCAGAGAGGTAAGTATAGAAGTACTGTGCTACATACTATCTTAACTTTTGTAACTATAGGTTCCTTCCTTGTTAAGGAAAGAGGGATACATTGTGGAGGTTAAGAATGAAAGCCAAATTACAAACACTACGATGAGATAAATTCACCTGTAGTGAGGATAAGGGGAGACCATTAACAAACATCTATGTTCTCTATTTAAATAATTTTGAAGTGAAGGAGAAAACTCATAAAATAGTGGAGCTGCTGAATTGTCGACAGGCATGCACAAAAACGAATTACAACTTTGCAGTACTCTACATTGTGTCCCCTGAACACACAATGCCGTGACTGCAGCTCAGCAAGTAGATTGGGGTGACAGGTTGTGATCGGTGGGGTGGGTAGAGAGAGAAAAGAGGCAGGAAAGTGGGAGGGGGTTGGGTAAGGTTGGCTAACAGCTCAGAGGAAGGCAGCATGTGTACAGGACAGGAATGCAGGAGGACAGGGTAGCAGTTACGCAGGGGCAGGTGCGAAACACAGGCAATGGAGGTTGTGAGTTCATGTGGCACAAGATGACGACAGAGGAATGGACTGGGAGGGTGTTAGGACTGAAGAAGGGGAGATTGTAGGGCAAAATGTATAGATGCAGAGGGTTAGTGGAGATTGAGAACTTTAAAAATGAATATGTTGCAGGGATAACTCCCAACTGTGTAGTTCAGAAGAACTGGTGCTGGGGAGGAAAAGGATTTAGATGGCACTAATTGTGAAGCAACAACTGAACTCCACCATGCTGCACTTAGCAAAGTGTTCTGCCACTCAGCGGTCAACACTGCTCTTGGCCACAGTTTGGTGGTGACCACCTACCCTGACAGCCAGCTGGTTGGTGGTCATGCCCACATAAAATGTGCAGAAATTATGTTTGAAATGGCTGGCTTCACAGGCGGTCCTGCCTCTGTTGGGATAGGGTTGGGAGGGTGGGGATGGGGGTGGGGGTATGGCAAGGCATTGCTGCTAGGCCGTAGACATCTGGTGTCGGCTACTGCACCCAAGCGCACAACGTGGGGACAGCAATTATTAACTGCGGGAGGGTGGGTAGCTGGCAAGACTCCAGACGACCTGTGCTCGTCGCACTCGTTCCTTGCCACTGGTGGCACGCACTGCATCACCGGCTGGTGGGTGCTTGGCATGGTGGTAGCTGCCACCTGGGATCCAGGACAATGGAAGTCACTAGCGGATTGGGGCATCAGCACATTCTGTGATCGGCTGCGTATGCAAGCACACAGCACGGCCGTGAGGATGGATGGAGTGCGGTATAAGGCTGTCAATACAATTACTGTTTCATGGTACATCCTGGTGCAAGTCTGCCCTCTCCCTTGCAGCTTCTTTCACCCATCCTGACGTGTAGCAGACCGAAATAGGCCAGGTCATTACAACTGGCTTAGATAGTAACCAAAAAAGGAAGTGAAGATAAAAATTAATCTATAGCATTTGTTTTTGTTTATCTCATTTCCCTTGTATCAATTTAAATATTGACAAATAATAAACAGAATAAGTTTAGAATCTTTCTTAGGTACTTCATGATAAAACAGTTTGTAATTAGTCAGAATATGTTAAAAATAAAATTCTTCAGAAGCATCTTAAAAAATGGGAGTACTCCTCTTACATTCTGGGTTAACTTATACTCGGGTAAATAGGAAATGTACAGGGTGACGCACGAAATGTATTATCATTTTGTTTTTGAATATAAACTTTATTGTCAATACAATCTGAAAGGATCATATACTACAATGAAGATCCGTCCATGGATATTTGTTCTAACTCAGCACATGCTCAATATGTCCACCATTTCGTTTACTAACTTCCTTCAAACGAACACTGAAGTAAGTGATTACCCTACGGCACATGTCTTCCATAATTTCACTGCAAGCTTCTGAGCTCCATTAAATCACGTAGACGTTTTGGAAAAATTTTTTCCTTTAGGTACCCCCAAAGAAAAAAGTCACATGGATTGAGGTCTGGACTATTTGGGGGCCAATTTTGTCCATCACTGAAGCGACGTGGAAACCTGAGTGAAATGATCCGCATGTCGAAATGCTCGTGTGAAATCTCCATCACAGTGTTTGCAGTATGTGGCCTTGCTCCATCTTGCACGAACCACTGCGTGTTGAAGGGCAAGGCAGTAGCAAAAAGCTGTGGAATGAAGCTATTGCAAAGCATGCTCAAATAACGCTCGCTGTTCAGTTTCTTCAAAGAAAAAGGGTCCAATAAGTCCGTGACTGGAAATTGCTGCCCACGCTGTAATCCTCGGAGCATAATGTTGTTGTTCATTAAGCACTTGTGGGTTTTCAGTGCCCCAAAAGCGTACATTTTGTTTATTAACCACACCGTCTAAATGAAAATGCGCCTCGTCTGAAAACCAAACATTGTTGAGAGTTTCTTCCCTATCCTCTGCCCACTGAGCAAACAATAGTCTCTGCTGCTTGTGTTCTTCAGTGAGCTGTGCATAGGTCATCTTGTATGGGTACATACGGAGGTCACTTAAGAATGTGTTGAACAGAGCGTCTGGCTATTCCCAGTTGCACTGCTGCCTTTGTACACGATTTCCCAGGACTTCTCTGTACAGCAACTTTTACCGCTTCAATAGTCTCCAGCAACAAAAAGGCTTAGGCCGAGGTCGCTTCGCTTCGAATACTGTTCCTTCCTATTAAAGTTTATCCTGTGGATGGTCTTCTTGCAAGGGACCCATCGTGTGTTAAACTGTTGTCGAAAACACCTCTGAGTCACAACAAGGTTTTTCGTTTCATGAAAAGTAACACAATTGCCGATCGTTGCTGTGTCGTCAGTCTTCCATTGTCAGCCATTGCTGCTTACTAGTCTCCTAGTGGCAGTATCGTGAATTACATGTCATTTCGTAACTCATTTGTTTTTCCAAGCTCTGCTGGTACTACTGAGTACCGTAGAGATCCCAGTGGGATATCTAATGTGCGTCGTAAATTGTTAAAGAAATAATTGGTAGCACAGCTGGCAAAGAGTTCTCTGGCTTCCAGCCGGGTGGCGGTGTCTTCAAACTGCGACGTTTCAACGAGTGACATACTCGTTGTCTTCTGGTGAAGTGCCGAGACTTTGCGGATGCCGGTATCCGCAAAGTCTTGGCACTTCGCCAGAAGATGACAAGTATGTCACTCGTCGAAACGTCGCAGTTTGAAGACACCGCCACCCGGCTGGAAGCCCGAGAACTCTTCGCCAGCTGTATACGCCAGGAAAGCATACATTCACAATTGGTAACACATTCCGTGCGCCACCCTGTAGTTATGTGCGAGGATGTAATTAGTTATAAATATAATAGAGGGAAACATTCCACGTGGGAAAAAATATATCTAAAAACAAAGATGATGTGACTTACCAAACGAAAGCGCTGGCACGTCGATAGACACACAAACAAACACAAACACACACACAAAATCCAAGCTTTCGCAACAAACTGTTGCCTCATCAGGAAAGAGGGGAAGGAGAGGGAAAGACGGAAGGATGTGGGTTTTAAGGGAGAGGGTAAGGAGTCATTCCAATCCCGGGAGCGGAAAGACTTACCTTAGGGGGAAAAAAGGACAGGTACACACACACACACACACACACACACACACACACACACACACACATATATCCATCCACACATATACAGACACAAGCAGACGTATCTGCTTGTGACTGTATATGTGTGGATGGATATATATATGTATGTGTGTGTGTGTGTGTGTGTGTGTGTGTGTGTGTGTGTGTGTGTGTGTGTGTGTGCGCGCGCGCGCGAGAGAGAGAGAGTGTATACCTGTCCTTTTTTCCCCCTAAGGTAAGTCTTTCCGCTCCCGGGATTGGAATGACTCCTTACCCTCTCCCTTAAAACCCACATCCTTTCGTCTTTCCCTCTCCTTCCCCTCTTTCCTGATGAGGCAACAGTTTGTTGCGAAAGCTTGAATTGTGTGTATGTTTGTGTGTCTATTGACGTGCCAGCACTTTCGTTTGGTAAGTCACATCATCTTTGTTTTTAGATGTAATTAGTTAGACGTATGAGGAATGAGTTAGTGGGATTGGCGTCCAAAGGACGTTGCGAGAGGTAGTGTTCGGTAGCAGCAAGGTCATGGCCATCATCATGGGGGATGTTTCTGAACAGGGTGGTTGCATCAACAGTGATGAATAGGGATCCGGGTGGTATGGGGTGGGTACGCTGAACATTCTGAGAAAGAAGTGGTTTGTATCTTTAATAAGAGGCACTAGGCTACATTTACGTGTGTCAATGGTGCAATGTTCAGTTTTGTTTTACATTAAGAAATGGGTAGTACTGCAAGTCAAAGTGAAAATAGGCAAAAAGGACGAATACCAGATGCAGGACTACTTGACAAATGTGCACACAGACGACCCTTCCAGATGTCAGCAGAAAACTGATGGAAGGCAGTAAGTAGAGTCTACAACCAAAACAATTTTTAAATTTGTTTGATTCCTGACAACTGACAAGGTTTTAAACCAATAAAACTTGTGTATGTATGTGTGTGTGTGTGTGTGTGTGTGTGTGTGTGTAAACATTTTTAGTAGCTGCATATGTGGATTAAACTGGCACTTAATTGTCTATTTCTACTCAAGTCATTTTCCTCAATTCTGAACATCTCATTGGCAAAAAATGCCATACTTGACATGTTCGGCCATCAGCATTTAACATAACAGTTGATACCTATTCCATGTTGTTGAGAGTTTAATATCATTTTTCTTTATTCATGTTTTGTCATATGTTATGCATGGTCATACTTTTATCTGTTCCTCGTCTTTTCAGTTACTGTTGTAATAATTACTCTTCAATGTTTCTAGAATGAAACTTTCACTCTACAGCGGAGTGTGCACTGGCACTGGCAGATTAAAACTGTGTGCCGGACCGAGACTCGAACTCGGGACCTTTGCCTTTCGCGGGCAAGTGCTCTACCAACTGAGCTACCCAAGCACGACTCACGCCCCGTCCTCACTGCTTTACTTCTGCCAGTACCTCTTCTCCTACCTTCCAAACTTTATAGAAGCTCTCCTGCGAACCTTGCAGAACTAGCACTCCTGAAAAAAGGATATTGTGGAGACATGGCTTAGCCACAGCCTGGGGGATGTTTCTAGAATGAGAGGAGAGCTTCTGTAAAGTTTGGAAGGTAGGAGACGAGGTATTGGCAGAAGTAAAGCTGTGAGGATGGGGCGTGAGTCGTGCTTGGGTAGCTCAATTGGTAGATCACTTGCCCGTGAAAGGGAAAGGTCCAGAGTTCGAGTCTCGGCCCGGCACACAGTTTTAATCTGCCAGGAAGTTTCACTCTTCAATGTGTTCATCAGTTATTCTTGTTTAGTACGTTGCATGATAATTTGATCTATTAAAATGTACTCTCTTAAACTGTGTTCACATAGTTACTGTTGTGGCCGAGTTGTAACTCCTGTAAGCTACACTTCCCTCAAACAATACAAACCACACAGGACGGCTGGCTCACCAGACAGTGAGTTCACCAACAAACTCTAGCGGACTGATGCAGAGGTCACGGGCAGAGTGGAACATGTTTCATGTCATGTACCATGTGGAACAAATGGCGCGGAGCTTAATATTACTGTCCACCAGGATATAAGTCTAATGTGATCGAGAGTGCGCTCCTCCATGAACCAGTCGAGGTTACATTTCCAGTTGCTTTCACTGCCACTGCTCCGGTTCAATCACATATCTCCTATCTGAAGAAGCCCCACCACTCTTTGACAAGAGGAGACACTGCTACAGCAGTGCATATGTCAGACTGGAAACTGCAGTAAGCGATACTTTGATTTAGCCCAAAGCAGGACAGTCACAGACAAGGAATACTGTACAATAATCTCTTCATGTTGATTATTTTGTTGAATGAATGTGTTTTGAAAATAGAATTTTAGTCATTTCAGTAGTTGTGACTACAGGTATGTGTGTCGGATGTTTGGTTGGAAGTAGTACCTGTGTTTACATTGCCACCAGCACCACCTCTGTGCTCATTGTCCCCATACATGTTGGCAACAAAGTCTAGTCAACAAGCTATTATCAGTAAAGCCAGTGAAGGCCACTACCTATGTTACACACTGCAAGTGAATTATCTCAGAAACATCACAATCTTTCAACACAAGATAAAAACTACATCGCCTTCACACATTCCGTCCTTAGCATACATGGGACATGCTTGTGTCAAAGAAGCCAGTCTGACAAAACATACAGTCAATACCACCACCACCACTTCTTGCAATTACCCTCTCAACATGGTACACAAACAGACTGCCTACACATTCATGGGTGTATCCAGAAATGAAACCACTTCAAACAGTGATTGTACACACTGATTACAACTACTTTTATTATTATTTCTTTCTTTACTTTCTCAGACGTTAAGTCTGGTTAAAAATGGAAAGTGATGCGGGCCTTGATCAAGCGGCACTTCCTTTTAACTGTACGGTATATGTTACATTGCGTTTAGGAACTTTCGGGTAATTGAACATGTATCAATAATTACGGATTTCTGTAGTTTTATATATATGTTTGGATGTAGCTGTATTGCGTTGATGTACTGGTGGATATTGTGTGGTATGACTCCTGTAGTTGATAGTATAATTGGTATAATGTCAACTTTATCCTGATGCCACATGTCCTTGACTTCCTCAGCCAGTTGGATGTATTTTTCAATTTTTTCTCCTGTTTTCTTTTGTATATTTGTTGTATTGGGTATGGATATTTCTATTAGTTGTGTTAATTTCTTCTTTTTATTGGTGAGTATGATGTCAGGTTTGTTATGTGGTGTTGTTTTATCTGTTATAATGGTTCTGTTCCAGTATAATTTGTATTCATCATTCTCCAGTACATTTTGTGGTGCATACTTGTATGTGGGAACATGTTGTTTTATAAGTTTATGTTGTAAGGCAAGATGTTTATGTATTATTTTTGCTACATTGTCATGTCTTCTGGGGTATTCTGTATTTGCTAGTATTGTACATCCGCTTGTGATGTGATCTACTGTTTCTATTTGTTGTTTGCAAAGTCTGCATTTATCTGTTGTGGTTTTGGGATCTTCAATAATATGCGTGCTGTAATATCTGGTGTTTATTGTTTGATCCTGTATTGCAATCATGAATCCTTCCATCTCACTGTATATATTGCCTTTTCTTAGCCGTGTGTTGGATATGACTTGATCAATGTGTGGCTGTGTTAGATGATACGGGTGATTGCCATGTAGTGTTTTTATTTTTCCAATTTACTTTCTTCGTGTCTGTTGATGTTATGTGATCTAAAGGGTTGTAGAAGTGGTTATAAAATTGTAGTGGTGTAGCCGATGTATTTATAGGAGTGATTGCTTTGTGTATTTTGCTGATTTCTGCTCGTTCTATAAAGAATTTTCTTAAATTGTCTACCTGTCCATAATGTAGGTTTTTTATGTCGATAAATCCCCTTCCTCCTTCCTTTCTGCTTAATGTGAATCTTTCTGTTGCTGAATGTATGTGATGTATTCTATATTTGTGGCATTGTGATCGTGTAAGTGTACTGAGTGCTTCTAGGTCTGTGTTACTCCATTTCACTACTCCAAATGAGTAGGACAATATTGGTATAGCGTAAGTATTTATAGGTTTTGTCTTGTTTCTTGCTGTCAATTCTGTTTCCAGTAATTTTGTTAGTCTTTGTCTATATTTTTCTTTTAGTTCTTCTTTAACATTTGTATTATCTATTCCTATTTTTTGTCTGTATCCTAGATATTTATAGGCATCTGTTTTTTCCATCGCTTCTATGCAGTCGCTGTGGTTATCCAATATGTAATCTTCTTGTTTAGTGTGTTTTCCCTTGACTATGCTATTTTTCTTACATTTGTCTGTTCCAAAAGCCATATTTATATCATTGCTGAATACTTCTGTTATCTTTAGTAATTGGTTGAGTTGTTGATTTGTTGCTGCGAGTAGTTTTAGATCATCCATGTATACCATGTGTGTGATTTTGTGTGGGTATGTTCCAGTAATATTGTATCCACAATTTGTATTATTTAGCATGTTGGATAGTGGGTTCAGAGCAAGGCAGAACCAGAAAGGACTTAATGAATCTCCTTGGTATATTCCACGCTTAATCTGTATTGGCTGTGATGTGATATTATTTGAATTTGTTTGGATATTAAGTATGGTTTTACAATTTTTCATTACTATGTTTAGGAACAGTATCAATTTAGGATCTACTTTGTGTATTTCCAATATTTGTAGTAACCATGAGTGGGGTACACTATCAAAAGCTTTTTGGTAATCAATGTATGCGTAGTGTAGCGACCTTTGTTTAGTTTTAGCTTGATATGTCACCTCTGCATCTATTATCAGTTGCTCTTTACATCCTCGTGCTCCTTTGCAACAGCCTTTTTGTTCTTCATTTATAATTTTGTTCTGTGTTGCATGTGTCATTAATTTCTGTGTAATGACTGAAGTTAATATTTTGTATATTGTTGGTAGGCATGTTATGGGGCGATATTTAGCTGGGTTTGGTGTGTCTGCTTGATCTTTAGGTTTCAGATAAGTTATTCCATGTGTAAGTGTATCAGGGAATGTGTATGGGTCTGCAATGTAACTGTTAAATAATTTAGTTAGATGTGAATGTGTTGAGGTGAACTTCTTTAGCCAGAAATTTGCTATTTTATCTTTTCCAGGGGCTTTCCAATTGTGCGTAGAATTAATTGCTTGGGTGACTTCATGTTGCAAAATTATCACTTCAGGCATTTGTGGTATCATCTTGTATGTGTGTTTCTGCTTGTATCCACCGTGCATGCCTGTTATGTTGTACTGGGTTTGACCATATGTTGCTCCAGAAGTGTTCCATGTCTGTTATGTTTGGTGGATTGTCTATTTTAATGTGTGTGTTATCTATTGTCTGATAAAATTTCTTTTGGTTTGTGTTGAATGTTCGGTTTTGTTTCCTTCTATTTTCACTTTTTTGTATCTTCTAAGTTGTTTGGCCAATGCTTGTAATTTCTGCTTCTTTTCATCTAATTGCTCTATCGCTTCTTGTTGTGAGATTTTACCTAATGTTTTTCGTTTTTTTTCTGACATTTCATTTCTTATAAATTGTGTTAGCTGTCCGATGTCTTTTCTCAGTTTTTCTATTCTGATCTGTAGCCTGTGTTGCCATGCTGGTTTTGTGGGTTTCTTCTGTGTGTTGGTTGGTTCTGATCTCTGCCTAGTGTGTATATTTAGTGTAGTGAGTGCTCCTATATAAACCAGTAGTTGTAACTATTCCATAGTTGTATATTCATTTATTTTGTTGTGTATGATTGTGTTGATAGTTTTTATTGTTGTTTCGACTTGTGGGTTACTTGGCAGTCTATGCAAGAATGGTCTAATGTCTGTATTTGTGTCTTTGTATTCTATATATGTCAGCTGAAATTTTTCTTCTATATCTAACATGTGTGTCACTTCGTGTTCTATTTGTGCTTGTTCTGGTGGCTGTCGCAAGATTTCGTTTTCCTCTGATTGTTTAATTGATGCGTGTTGTTCTTTGTTTGTTTGCTCTGGGATGTTTGAGTTCATTACTGTATTTTCTTCTTCTTCTGATTGCACATTATTTTGTTCCAGTATTTGTTGTACTTGTTTGATGTTTTCTAATTCTGACTGGGGTATCCTGTTATTTTTTATTATTACACGGATCTCATCAGCTAGTCGTTGTTCTGTTAAAAATTTTAATTCTGGGTATCTGGTAATAAATGTTGTGTATACTTGTGATCTGTATCCAGTTGTGTTGGTTCCTAGGTTTGTTGCTTGGTAATAACAGAACATGAGGTGTCGATTAACTTCATCTGACCATCTCATCCTCTGCCTTTGTTTTCCTTCTAGGGTGGTTGCAGGAATTATTATTATTATTTCATGTGGCACTACAGCCTTGCCACACTGTATCTTTGTGTCTCAGTTAAAGCTCTGACAACAGATGAACCCATTTTTGCCCACTGCGGCAGGCAAAAGTTAAATGGGCTGCTGACAGTGGCAGATAGAGAGATTCTGCATGTCCATTGTACTACTAGAACACTGCAGGTGAACTAACACTCCAGTGGAGCACACTGGTAACAGTGGACAGTAAATTTTATGTCGAGAACTCATACTGGTGGAGCTATGTTCTAAGGCATCAAGTACCACTGAACGAGCAGTTTTAAAGAGGGTCCAAGCTCTCATTACTAAATAATATACTAGGAGGCATCAATATTCTTCACTGCCAGGACTATAATTCTCTTAAGTCCTGTTCCTTGACAAGGATCAACTTATGTACTAGTCACAACTAATCAAGAACAGTGACTTATAGTTGTCCTGAAAATACTTTTCATAAGTGCCTACAATATCCCATTAAATCATTTCCATATGGTATGGATCAAATCTCCACAAATGACAATCACAAAAATATTTGCCCAAGTACAGTGTGGGGCAAAAAGACCTGAGGGTATTTAATTAATAAGACCTCATGTTTTATGCAACATGTCCACTGTCGCTCTGTGACACATTGTTTGTTGCCTGCATGATGCCGTTTCACTAGCCTTTGAATTCTGCTTATGTAAGCACAGTGCACCTTTTCTGAGAACATTTTTAAATGTGATGACTATTGCTTTGCAACACAGCAACAGTTCAGCCAGCACTTCAATGTATGTCAAAGAGGGCACTTTTCATCCTACAACATAATTCTGCTATGGGTGAAATAATTCAGAGCAACAACTTCAACCCTAAAACAAGTCATTCAGAGCACAAGAAGAGATTGGCAAGTGAGATATGTGGTGGGTATTAATACCAGCCAGCTTGTAAACTCACTTCTGATTTGCACCTCTCTGATTGCAGTGTACAGCAAATATTTTATCATAAATTAGACTTTCGGCATCACAAAATTGTCATGGTTCACCAATTTAATCAAGTGAAGACTTGGTTCTCATGATGAGTGGCTAAACTCATTTCCTTTTATCTGGTTATGTTAGCAATCAGAACTTTTGCTGCCAGACAGACAAAACCTATGAAGTGACGTATGAATGTCTTCTTCACACTGACAAAGTGACAGTGAGAGATGGAATTGTGAAGTACAGTAGTACATAACTGGGCCATGTTTCAGCAAGGAAGGGCAGTAGCTTACACACTTAACAAAGATAACTTCATTGAGTGTGAACATGACTTCATTGAGTGTTCAATTACCTGGTCATTAGTTTCTCACAATGGCAACATTGCCTGACTCAAAGAATTATCAATATCAGATCTCAGCATTTGGTTTTTTCTTTCTTTTTCATTTTAGTTATTTTATACACTGGAAAATGTCAAGATGCCATTTGCCAGGAACACTCTAGCATACCAAAAGAAGTTTGGGTGTGTGCGACACCTTTGGAACGAGTCAAGAGTGCACAGCTAGGAACAGACACCACTCTCATTGTGTCATTTTCAAATCATAAGATGATGTTTTATGGACATTTTAGTACTCTTAAACAGATGCTGAATCAATAAACTTGTTAAAACGTTGTGTAATAAGCATGGTATTATTGATTAAAAATCATCCTTTCATGTTGACACACCCTGTAATATCCTACTATCATCTACTGATACATGTCTTTTCTCACAAACTAAGGCAAAGAGTGTTCCTTGGGTTTGGATATTTTCCCTTTATGTTATCTTATGAAATTATATTTTGGCACAGTCCACCTAAATTAAATAAAGTATTTATTTAGTAGAAGCTAAAACTTAGACTGTTGCGCACACAATCTTGTAGATAGGGCAACCACAGCTATGAATAGTCATCTTGGGTATTAATGACCGCTTAAGCTGTATTTAGTCCTTTATTATTTGATCACTACCGGTTTCGTGGCACTACAAGCCACATCTTCAGTTAACATATGAGCAAAATATTAGTGCGAAGTTCTGATGGACAACGAATATTGGGTAGAAAGTGTCTGAGCTTTTCCACTCTGATGTTTTAGTCATATGTTCACCTAAAGATGTGGCATTTAGTGCACACACCAACTGTAGTGATCCAATAATAAAGGACTACATACAGCTGAGTAGTTATTAGTACCCGAGATAAAAACTGTTGTGTAAAGTAAATAATGACGAATGTAGCAGAGGCACTTTGAAGGATATTTCAATTCTAATACTCAATTCTCAGTGTACTTAACCTTTAACAGTTTTCGTTGTTGATGTTAAAAATCCATTCTAACTGAAAACCTATTTGCACAATAACAATACAAGACCCAAAAATAATTTCCTATAAATAATGTCTCCTTGCTGTCATTTCTTTTGCCCTTTTCCCTTCCGTCCCTCAGAAACGCTTACAAATATCAAAATATTGTCACACCTGATGCCATTATAACTAGGTTTAACAATTCTACATTTCTTTTTATCCCATCGTCTAATTTCTACTTTCAGCACTGTTCAGTTAACACAAAAACTGATTGCATTTGCAAGTCTCTAAATGTATCTTTTCCCTCTTGGCTCTGGAAGAAAGGCAGACTGGGAGCTGGAACTTTTACAAATCTATAAATATTGATTGTGCATTTGCCACAGATCGACTGCCTTAAAAGTTGACAATTGAGATTATCTTCATACAGTTCACTGTAGTTATTACATATTAAACAGGATTCATTCATGTAATATAGCTCAGCAATTTTTGTGGCGGGTGCTGAGTGCAGTTGTACTGCTATAAGTTGGCCAATATTGACTCATTTCTGCTACGAAATTTCTATCCTAGTATTTTTATAATTTGTAGCAACAAGATTTCTGTTTCACTTATAGAAACTCAATACACAATCAATATCTGTCACCTACACTTTCATGGAAACGCACATTTCCCCTTACATATATGCTGCCTGTCCTGTGAAAGACATGTTGGTGGAAGGCAGGGATTGCTCCCAGTACCACCCACATGAACTGCCAAGTTACATTGTGTAAATAGTACCCATGCTTCAACAGTAATGAAGTTTTTTTGTATTAAAAATCCTTTGTTACAAACCTGCTGAATATAACATTCTTCTGAAGTTCATGGCGATCAAAGGTAGCGAGGGCACATAAACCACCATACATTGCAACATTGCTGGCCGACAGCAGTTCCGGGAAATCACAGTGATCAAAATTTGCTTGCAGGAAGTGTCTCGCTGCAGACTTATATTTCTTGGTAGCCAGTTCCGCTAGAGCAGAGGCACACTTCAGCCTGGTGAGAATCGTCTGATTGCTATCTTTGCCGTGTACCTACATGAGCAACATCAGGGGTTCAGTGAACACTTCCACTTCAAGATACACTATCAATATATTTACATTCCCACAAATGTGGTAAAATATGTTGTCAATCACATAATAAATTACACATTACATATAGTACAAAAACAGAAAAAGCTGTAAGTCAGAAAATAGCGAAGATACACAATGACACACTGGAAAGGGCAAGTAATGCATAGAAACAATGTGAGAAACACACGATGAACACTATCTGTTAGAGTGAGCCCCTCCTACAAGTTACAAAAATGATATAACACTATTTAACTCAGTAGCACACCTACATTTATCATCAGTAGTATGATATATGCAATCCATATCAAGTGAAATTTAGGTTGCACTGAAGATTTTTGATAGGGATTATCTGGATTATCTTGGATCATGAGTCCTCAATAGATGTAGAAGTAACTTCAGTGGCCCATGGAAAGGGTTTGAACACTTGCAGTTCATGTTGTACACTGATAAGCCAAAACATTATGACAACTGTCCATCACAACATTTGATGCCGCCTGGTGGCATTGTGGCCATATGGCGTGGTAACAGAAGTGTGTACACAGAGAACAGAAACAGTCTGGGCTGGAAATGTGGAAATCCATTGCCATAAGCGACTTTGACAAAGGGCATATTATTATTACACAGAGCTTGTTAACGAATATCTTGGAAATGGTGAAGCTGGTTGTATATTCATGTGCTACTGTCGTGAGCATCTACGGAAACAGGTACAAGGACAGTGAAACTACCACTAGGCGTTAAATGGTTGGACATGCACGACTCTTCATAGAATGTGGAGTTTGGAGGTTTGTCTGCTCTATAAAGTAGGATAGATACTGATCTGTGGCACCTCTGCCAAAGGAGCATAACGCTGGTGCATGCACAAGTGTTCAAAGCACACCATTCATTGTATGTTGTTGAACACCGTTCTGCAGCAGACCACCCCTACATGTTCACACATTGACCCAATGACATCATAAATTACAACTGCAGTGGGCACGAGACTATCGGGTTTCAATCATCAATCAATGGAAATTTGTCAGCTCTACAGGTGAATCACGTTTTTGCTACACTATACTGATGGTCGTCTCCACAAACGCCGTCATCGAGGTGAGTGGGGGCTCGACGTGTGCAGTGTGCCACAGAAGTTAGCTGGTGGGTGCAGTATTATGCTATGGGAGACATTCTGCACCTGCACGGTACCTGTGGTAATAATCGAAGACACACTGACAGCTGTGAACCACCTGCATCCCTTCATGTTTGTTGTCTTGCCCAACGGAGATGTCATCTTTCAGCAGTATAATCGCATGTGTCCCTGAGCCAGAACAGTGTTTCAATGGTTTGAGGAGCATTATAGTGAACTCACATTGGTGTCTCAGTGATCAAATTCACCCGATTTTAATCCTATGGAACCCATCTGGGTTGCTGCCGGGCACCACATCACGTATGCAGATCAGTTGCCCATGTCTTAAATTACATGACCTGTGCATGAGCTCCAGAAACCTACCAACAAACTGTCTGATCCCTGATGCAGAATCAGTGATGTATTTTGTTCCACAGATGGACACAAGTTATTAATCAGGTGGTCATAATGTTTCAGCTGATCAGTGTACATTAATGATCTGTTATATAATGAAATGCATGAAAATATTGTTTTCATGGATGATGCAATTACGTGTAATGAATTACTATGTGGAAGAAGCTGCACATATTCAATAAAATTTTGCACTTCACTAAAATAATAATAATAATAATAATAATAATAATAATCCCCGTGGAGGCCCGGAAAAAGAATAGGCCTCCAGTATATTCTGCCAGTCGTAAAAGGCGATGAAAAGAACAAACCACTAATAGGGCTAACCCCCCTTTTAGTGTGATGAGTTGGTTCAGGACAGAACTAAAGAAGCCTCGGACAAGCGCCGTCATGGTCGGGGACGACGCTTTAACCCTATGCCCGCCCACAATGGTAACGACACTGCTAGCCAACTGGAAAATGATTTAAATCCAAATAGAGGTGTTTTGCAGGATATGCTTCCTACAACCACCCTAGAAGGAAAACAAAGGCAGAGGATGAGATGGTCAGATGAAGTTAATCGACACCTCATGTTCTGTTATTAACAAGCAACAAACCTAGGAACCAACACAACTGGATACAGATCACAAGTATACACAACATTTATTACCAGATACCCAGAATTAAAATTTTTAACAGAACAACGACTAGCTGATGAGATCCGTGTAATAATAAAAAATAACAGGATACCCCAGTCAGAATTAGAAAACATCAAACAAGTACAACAAATACTGGAACAAAATAATGTGCAATCAGAAGAAGAAGAAAATACAGTAATGAACTCAAACATCCCAGAGCAAACAAACAAAGAACAACACGCATCAATTAAACAATCAGAGGAAAACGAAATCTTGCGACAGCCACCAGAACAAGCACAAATAGAACACGAAGTGACACACATGTTAGATATAGAAGAAAAATTTCAGCTGACATATATAGAATACAAAGACACAAATACAGACATTAGACCATTCTTGCATAGACTGCCAAGTAACCCACAAGTCGAAACAACAATAAAAACTATCAACACAATCATACACAACAAAATAAATGAATATACAACTATGGAATAGTTACAACTACTGGTTTATATAGGAGCACTCACTACACTAAATATACACACTAGGCAGAGATCAGAACCAACCAACACACAGAAGAAACCCACAAAACCAGCATGGCAACACAGGCTACAGATCAGAATAGAAAAACTGAGAAAAGACATCGGACAGCTAACACAATTTATAAGAAATGAAATGTCAGAAAAAAAACGAAAAACATTAGGTAAAATCTCACAACAAGAAGCGATAGAGCAATTAGATGAAAAGAAGCAGAAATTACAAGCATTGGCCAAACAACTTAGAAGATACAAAAAAGTGAAAATAGAAGGAAACAAAACCGAACATTCAACACAAACCAAAAGAAATTTTATCAGACAATAGATAACACACACATTAAAATAGACAATCCACCAAACATAACAGACATGGAACACTTCTGGAGCAACATATGGTCAAACCCAGTACAACATAACAGGCATGCACGGTGGATACAAGCAGAAACACACATACAAGATGATACCACAAATGCCTGAAGTGATAATTTTGCAACATGAAGTCACCCAAGCAATTAATTCTACGCACAATTGGAAAGCCCCTGGAAAAGATAAAATAGCAAATTTCTGGCTAAAGAAGTTCACCTCAACACATTCACATCTAACTAAATTATTTAACAGTTACATTGCAGACCCATACACATTCCCTGATACACTTACACATGGAATAACTTATCTGAAACCTAAAGATCAAGCAGACACACCAAACCCAGCTAAATATCGCCCCATAACATGCCTACCAACAATATACAAAATATTAACTTCAGTCATTACACAGAAATTAATGACACATGCAACACAGAACAAAATTATAAATGAAGAACAAAAAGGCTGTTGCAAAGGAGCACGAGGATGTAAAGAGCAACTGATAATAGATGCAGAGGTGACATATCAAGCTAAAACTAAACAAAGGTCGCTACACTACGCATACATTGATTACCAAAAAGCTTTTGATAGTGTACCCCACTCATGGTTACTACAAATATTGGAAATACACAAAGTAGATCCTAAATTGATACTGTTCCTAAACATAGTAATGAAAAATTGTAAAACCATACTTAATATCCAAACAAATTCAAATAATATCACATCACAGCCAATATAGATTAAGTGTGGAATATACCAAGGAGATTCATTAAGTCCTTTCTGGTTCTGCCTTGCTCTGAACCCACTATCCAACATGCTAAATAATACAAATTATGGATACAATGTCACTGGAACATACCCACACAAAATCACACATTTGCTATACATGGATGATCTAAAACTACTCGCAGCAACAAATCAACAACTCAACCAATTACTAAAGATAACAGAAGTATTCAGCAATGATATAAATATGGCTTTTGGAACAGACAAATGTAAGAAAAATAGCATAGTCAAGGGAAAACACACTAAACAAGAAGATTACATATTGGATAACCACAGCGACTGCATAGAAGCGATGGAAAAAAAAGATGCCTATAAATATCTAGGATACAGACAAAAAATAGGAATAGATAATACAAATATTAAAGAAGAACTAAAAGAAAAATATAGACAAAGACTAACAAAATTACTGGAAACAGAATTGACAGCAAGAAACAAGACAAAAGCTATAAATACTTACGCTATACCAATATTGTCCTACTCATTTGGAGTAGTGAAATGGAGTAACACAGACCTAGAAGCACTCAGTACACTTACACGATCACAATGCCACAAATATAGAATACATCACATACATTCAGCAACAGAAAGATTCACATTAAGCAGAAAGGAAGGAGGAAGGGGATTTATCGACATAAAAAACCTACATTATGGACAGGTAGACAATTTAAGAAAATTCTTTATAGAACGAGCAGAAATCAGCAAAATACACAAAGCGATCACTCATATAAATACATCTGCTACACCACTGCAATTTCATAACCACTTCTACAACCCTTTAGATCACATAACATCAACAGATACGAAGAAAGTAAATTGGAAAAAGAAAACACTACATGGCAAGCACCCGTATCATCTAACACAGCCACACATCGATCAAGACGCATCCAACACATGGCTAAGAAAAGGCAATATATACAGTGAGACGGAAGGATTCACGATTGCAATACAGGATCAAACAATAAACACCAGGTATTACAGCAAGCATATTATTAAAGATCCCAATACCACAACAGATAAATGCAGACTTTGCAAACAACAAATAGAAACAGTAGATCACATCACAAGCGGATGTACAATACTAGCAAATACAGAATACCCCAGAAGACATGACAATGTAGCAAAAATAATACATAAACAGCTTGCCTTACAACATAAACTTATAAAACAACACGTTCCTACATACAAGTATGCACCACAAAATGTACTGGAGAATGATGAATACAAATTATACTGGAACAGAACCATTATAACAGATAAAATAACGCCACATAACAAACCTGACATCATACTCACCAATAAAAAGAAGAAATTAACACAACTAATCGAAATATCCATACCCAATACAACAAATATACAAAAGAAAACAGGAGAAAAAATTGAAAAATACATCCAACTGGCTGAGGAAGTCAAGGACATGTGGCATCAGGATAAAGTTGACATTATACCAATTACACTATCAACTACAGGAGTCATACCACACAATATCCACCAGTACATCAACGCAATACAGCTATATCCAAACATATATATAAAACTACAGAAATCCGTAGTTATTGATACATGTTCAATTACCCGAAAGTTCCTAAACGCAATGTAACATATACCATACAGTTAAAAGGAAGTCACGCTTGATCAAGGTCTGCGTCACTTTCATTTCGAACCAGACCTAAGGTCTGAGAAAGGAAAGAAAGAATGTTGTTGTTGTTGTTGTTGTGTCGTCTTCAGTCCTGAGACTGGTTTGATGCATCTCTCCATGCTATTCTATCCTGTGCAAGCTTCTTCATCTCCCAGTACCTACTGCAACCTACGTCCTTCTGAATCTGCTTAGTGTATTCATCTCTTGGTCTCCCTCTACGATTTTTACCCTCCACACTGCCCTCCAATACTAAATTGGTGATCCCCTGATGCCTCAGAACATGTCCTACCAACCGGTCCCGTCTTCTGGTCAAGTTGTGCCACAAACTTCTCTTCTCCCCAATCCTATTCAGTACTTCCTCATTAGTTATGTGATCTACCCATCTAATCTTCAGCATTCTTCTGTAGCACCACATTTCGAAAGCTTCTACTCTCTTCTTGTCGAAACTATTTATCGTCCATGTTTCACTTCCATACATGGCTACACTCCATACAAATACTTTCAGAAATGACTTCCTGACACTTAAATCTATACTCGATGTTAACAAATTTCTCTTCTTCAGGAACGCTTTCCTTGCAATTGCCAGTCTACATTTTATATCCTCTCTACTTCGACCATCATCAGTTATTTTGCTCCCCAAATAGCAAAACTCCTTTACTACTTTGTCTCATTTCCTAATCTAATTCCCTCAGCATTACCCAACTTAATTCGACTACATTCCATTATCCTCATTTTGCTTTTGTTGATGTTCATCTTATATCCTCCTTTCAAGAAACTGTCCATTCCATTCAACTGCTCTTCCAAGTCCTTTGCTGTCTCTGACAGAATTACAATGTCATCGGCGAACCTCAAAGTTTTTATTTCTTCTCCATGGATTTTAATACCTACTCCGAATGTTTCTTTTGTTTCCTTTACTTCTTGCTCAATATACAGATTGAATAACATCGGGGAGAGGCTACAACCCTGTCTTACTCCCTTCCCAACCACTGCTTCCCTTTCATGCCCCTCGACTCTTATAACTGCCATCTGGTTTCTGTACAAATTGTAAATAGCCTTTCGCTCCCTGTATTTTACCCCTGCCACCTTTAGAATTCGAAAGAGAGTATTCCAGTCAACATTGTCAAAAGCTTTCTCTAAGTCTACAAATGCTAGAAACGTAGGTTTGCTTTTCCTTAATCTTTCTTCTAAGATAAGTCGTAAGGTCAGTATTGCCTCACGTGTTCCAGTGTTTCTACGGAATCCAAACTGACCTTCCCCGAGGTTGGCTTCTATTAGTTTTTCCATTCGTCTGCAAAGAATTCGTGTTAGTATTTTGCAGCTGTGACTTATTAAACTGATAGTTCGGTAATTTTCACATCTGTCAACACCTGCTTTCTTTGGGATTGGAATTATTATATTCTTCATGAAGTCTGAGGGTATTTCGCCTGTTTCATACATCTTGCTCACCAGATGGTAGAGTTTTGTCAGGACTGGCTCTCCCAAGGCCGTCAGTAGTTCACTTTCATTTCGAACCAGACCTAAGGTCTGAGAAAGGAAAGAATAATAATAATAATAATAATAATAATATCCTATGAGTACAATAACAATGAATAACAGCTGGAATCAGGCACCCCATAAAAATTCCTGGTGTAACTGTTTGCAGGGATAGGACATGGAATGCTCACAAAGGCTCAGTTGTAGGTAAAGCTGCTGGCAGACTTCAGTTCATTGGTAGGATATTAGGAAAACGCAGCCTATAAAACTGACGGACTGATGCTTACAGTGTATACAATCCACACCAAATATAACCAGTAGGGATGCTGGACGTACACAAATAACAGCAGCACACATGATCACAGGTTGGTTTGACTCATGGGAGAGCACCACAGAGGTGCTGAAAAACTGAAATGGCAGATGCTTTTGGATAAGCAGTAACTGTCTTGAAAGCATACTTCCCAAGTTTCTGGAACAATTTAAGTGAAGGATTTACAAATATAGTACAACATCCAATGTATCACTCCAGCAGAAATCGCAAATACAAGCTTCGACTAACTACAGAGTGTACAAAAGGTTTTAAGCGATCATTCTTCCCTTGCTCCAGACACAAATGGAACAGGAAGAAGCCCTAATAACTTGCACAACAGAAAGTACCCTCTGCCATGCACCTCAGTATAGTCTGCAAAGTGCTGGTGTAGATGCAGATCTGCCAAAATAGCAGGGAAATGTGTGTAAAGACTCTCAGAAAAGACACGTGGTACATTCTTTTCGGAAATTTTCACTTCTGTCAATGAGAGACGATTTCAAGAATTTTAGGTTGTTTCCTTCATTCCTTTATACAGCTTTCTGTTTATCTTTTTCATCCAATTTAAATCACTCTGCCTGTACCACCTGAAGTGGGGGAAGCACAGGGAGGAGGCAAGTCATTTTTTATACAGCATTCAAGCAAAAGAAAATAACTCAATAAGAAAAGGAATTATTCTGGAAGAACCTTTTGTCAACTGAAATGTAGTGCCTCTAGGATGATATTTTGTGTTGCCAACGTGATGGAAACTGAGGATAGAGTAATAAAGATGCAGAACTATGGGAAATGCATCCTGACAAGTTACGGACAGATGCAGAAAAAGTAAGCAAGCTAATGACTCAATTCAAAATATAATTTAGGGGCAACTAATATTTTCAAAAACTGTATAACTGGGCAGGTATGACTAGTCAGCACCCAGTTGCACCAGCAACTGGTCACTAAGTATGGATTACTGGGAAGCAACACACAACAATATAATAAATACAACCCTGTTGCTGTCTTGGAATCTAAACTTTTGCTGTATTAGAAGTGTCCAGAATTTAACAATACCAGAGAAGGAAAGTTGCTACTCACCATATAGCAGAGACGCTGAGTCGCGATAGGCACAATAAAAACATTCACACAATTAAAGCTTTTGGCCATTAAGACCTTTGTCAGCAGCAGCAGACACACACACACACACACACACACACACACACACACACACCTGCAGTCTCAGAGAGCCGAGTGTCCAGAATTTACTGATAAGACAACTGATGTCAACAGACTAGATAATGCTATCATCAATGAACACAATAAGACACGTAAAATTGATACTAGATTTTTAGTAGACTTGGAGAAAAAAAAATAATAATAAAAATGTGTGTGTGTGTGTGTGTGTGTGTGTGTGTGTGTGTGTGTGTGTGTGTGTGTGTGTGTGTGTGTGTGGGCGGGGGGGGGGGGGGGGGGCGGCACACTGAAGTATAAGGAACTGCATCAGGCATCAAAGCAATCTAATTTCTGTAGAATGTTGGAACATAAGCTAGAGTGATTTTAGCAGAAATAGTTAAGAGAGAGAGAGAGAGAGAGAGAGAGAGAGAAATGTGAAGTCCTGAGAAGGTCCTCAACTGAGGTAAATGCCACTTCGTAAGACTCATTTCTAAAGAAAGAGTGATGGCCTCTTCATATGGATGTTAGCTGCTCCTGCAACTATTACGGAGATTTGTGTAGAACTAATGGAGGAAATAATGCTTCTGAATGACTATAATGATCATTATGATAATGAAATTACAACCAAACACCAGAAAGCTGAAATGTGGAACAAAGACAATTTTAAGTGAACATTACTTTGTACATAAACAAGAAAATTTTTACTTTCATAATTACAATAAAACAGTAGTGCTATTTGAAGTGGCTACTTAGGGAACAAAAGTAACAGTAATATTTAACTGACCACAGAAACGAAGAAAAGACAGTAATTCTATCAATAAAAAATTCTTAACATAACTTTCTGGGGAGGGCAAAAACAGCTCAGACACATTATGAATAACAATAATGCCACTCAACTCTCAATAGATGTTCAAATTATCATAAAAATTACAAAAATTCAAAAGTCAAGAATGACTAAGTGTTTCAAAAAGCTGCATGGCTGTATGAAGGTGCTTTCTCGCAACTACCGGTTTCACATCAGTATAGATGCATCTTCGGGTTTATCTGTCAAAAATACAAATCACTGTGTGAAATTTTTGAAACAGTAGAAATACAGAACCATAATGTTTACATTCAACAAGAAGCAATGATGAGTGCTCACAATGGTCATATTTCCATAATGTAGATTGAAAACTACAGTGTCCCAGCTTTTGGGAAGTTATCCAAGTTAAAAGTCAAACCACAATGATGGGTTGCCATAATAAAATTGAGTACACCCAAAAGATACTTGTAAAAATGTGCAAAGCGTGCCTGCTGAATAAGCCAGCTGAATGTAACTTCTGTGAGTACTCATCATTGTTTCTTGTTTTATGTGAACACTATGGTTATGTATTTCTATTTCAAGAATTTCATACAGTGATTTGTATTTTTAACAGATAAACCTGACAAAGTGTCTATAATGATGTGAAACCAGTATTTGTGAATAAAGCACCTTAATACAGCTACGTAGCTTTTGGTAACACATCATTCTTTTATTTTTAATTGTTGTAATTTGTATGGTAATTTGAACGATTATTGGGTGTAGTTATTGTTATTTGTAACTGTATGTTTAACGGTAACCAATGCAATGTGCAAAAATAGAAACAGTGCAATACAATTACTTAAACTATGTTAACAAAATTTTTTTGAAGTTATAACTAGAAAGCATGAAAAATACAGAGAAAGCATACTGATAACATAGGAACAATAACTTGTGAAACTGCTACATTAGAATATGATGTAATGCAATGCAAAAGTGGTGAAAGCAATTAAAGAACACTGTTGCATTGGTTTGATCCATAAAATGCAAACCGAGCAAGATATTGAGGAAAATCATAACAGTAGTGTGTGGGAAGCCACAGTTTTAACAACTTGTTTTGCAGTGATTTCACAAAATTCCTAAGTATATCTAATGTATAAAAAAATTATATCACTGCAGAAGCTTACCTCTGTAAAGTCAGGCGTTGCTTCAGCCTTGCTAACATAGCTCAGAACGTGGGACCAGTTCTGCAGATAGACACTCACCTGTTGGATCAAGAGCTTACTATAACAACATACCTGAGAAACTTGACAACAGTTAACTAGGTGATTAAGAAAGCATGGTAAGCATAATGATGGTCTGACTGCATATTTTAAAACTTAACTTCTTAACATGTTATTCAATAGGGTTCTGTTTATGCAATAAGAAATAATGAGAAACACAAGTTCCACTCTCTCAACTTGCATTTATACATTTTTTATTTATTTCGAATATGAATTTTGGTCCAATGCTACCACGCTGACTAGCTAAGGCAATGTCACCAACAAGATATTCTAGCCTTTTTCAGCTCCAAATCATGGAAGGACCGAATTCTTATTATGGACACTATCGGAATGACATGTAACAGTACTTCAATTCAAAATAAGTTTCCTTAATGAAACCTGAATCAGATAATTAATATAAACTTTTCTCAAGTGGTCAATCCTTATTAGAAATACGAGAGTTGTTCACAAAGTAAGTTCCATTTCTATTTCTATTCACGGCAGTGCCACAATCGCAGTTCCGAGCATGCGCGGCACTTACTCTTACTCATGGAGAAGTCATGTATGCCATTTTCAGATTGCTGCTGCCGACATGTGCTTTGTAGTGCTTCTTTATAATGTCAGTCGTAATTGAAAATGCGCCGCATGTGAAATCAGGTCTGTGATTCGTTTTCTAAATGCAAAGAAAGTTAAACCAAAGGAAATACATCGGCAAATCTGCATGGTTTACGGACAAAATGCTACGAGTGATTCAATGGTTAGATGATGGGTTAGACTGTTCAATGAAGGATGTGATCAAGTGCACTATGAAGAACGAAATGGACGCCCATCTGTGGTTACTGATGAACTGGTTCACACAATTTAAGAGAAGATTAAGCACAACCACAAGTTCACACATAGTGCCCTTGCTATGGAAGTTCCACAAATCTCATGATCACTAATTAATTAAACTTACTGAAAAACTGAAATTTCGAAAACTTTGCTCATGTTAGGTACCCAAAATTCTGATATAACAACACAAAAACAATGGATGGGCAGTGCACTTCAGTTTTTGGCACACTACAACGAAAAAGGCGGTGGTTTTCTTTCTCCGATATTCACGGGGGATAAAACTTGGGTATCGTATGACACCCTTGAAACGAAACAGCAATCAATGGAATGGCGGCACACTTCACCCCCAACGAAGGTTAAGCCTAAGCAAATCTTGACACCTCAAAAGTCATGTGCACTGTTTTTTGGGATAGAAAAAGGCATTTTGCCGATTGATTTCTTACCACAAGGCCAAACAATCAATGCACATTGTTACTGCAAGACCATTAAGAAAGCGCACCATGCAATACAGAACACACGCCAAGAATTACTGCCAAAAGGTGTAAGAAAAGTCGCAAGAACTGTGGGTCAGTGGAGACTTACCAGAATGAATGAGAAGGAAAGACTAATTGTTGGGGACTGGACTGGATGAGATTTGAAAATCCTATTTAATTAACTTAAAAGATAATTAGTATAGAAGTATAGGTACAATCAAAATTGCTGTTGCTTTTTGTTCTGTTTTACCTGTGTAATTCCCAAGTTGGACACCATACTTTCATTGCCACTATTTTTCTAAACCAAATGAACCCTTCATTAATCAATTAAGTCACTAAGAATTTGCATAACATCATAATTTCATGTGGCAACTGTACTCAAAATAGTTGATTCCCAGTGTAGACAGAAAAAAATAGTTCTGTAATCTTCTATAATTTACTAACTGTTATGTAGAAATGTTTGCGCATAGAAAGTAGTGGGTAAATAATTTGATGCAAGTTTGTGTGTTTTCAGATTAAATTAAGGAATGAGAAATATAAAAGCTTGTCCGCCATCAGAATAATTTGCCTGTCCACATCATCTCTCTCGTTACCATGCATGTGTGAAGTGTCTTCACAGACTTCTTTGGTTGTTGCAAATATAAATTGCATTTATCAGTCTTCACATTGTGGTTATGTTTTCTATTCTTGTTCTTGTTCTGCACAAAATATTTATAGTAACTTATGCAGAAAACTGACCCTGGGTGTTTTTGTAGAATGAAGTTTAGAGCAGTTATTGTCACAAACTGTCACTGAAGGTCTAGACTATCCAGCAGGTCAATTTAAAGTTAGTAAATGTGTGACAATCACAAAAAACTACAAAACAGTGGTGTTGTGTCAATTTTTGAGTAAAATTGGTCAATACTCAAAGTTTCAGTCCCAACACAATGAACTTTTGCACTACTGAAATGAACAAGATGAGTCTCAAACCAGATTACTGCCATTCCATGCTGAAGGTGAGTTGTGTTGTGTTCATTCTGTAGTATTTTGATCATCAAGTTCCCCCTTTCTGCTGAGGGGAGATATAGACTGTGTGAACTCTTAGCACGTCCTTTAGCAGGAAGAGTAACCTTTTCAGGCAAACTACACTTGAGAAGACATTCGTTGATATATCAAGGTTATTTTATTACACACGAAGTCAACTTCTAAATAACGCATCTCTAGTCACTAAATTCTGCAGCAGCCACCATCACTGAAACCATCTACTTTCACTTGTTTCTGGAGTGTCTAATACCGTGTAAAACATGTAAGTAAAAAATTGTGTTCAGAATTCTTCTAATAACTAACACACAGTAAAACACACATGCTTACTGGTAAAATGTATGCTGTTACTCTCACTATGAGTTTTCTATTTGCATATTTCTCAGTAAGTTAATATCCAGATATATATGCAGACACATCTGAAATGCAGCAACCCAGTCTTTTCGCATTCCACGCTACTGTGAAGAGTAAACAATCTAATGCTTCCACACGAAAGGTTACAGGGGGCACAAGGGAAGCCAATTTTGTATTCATTTTCAGCAGAGCAACAGAATGCAGTGTGTGATGTAGGAGATGCTCACTTGGAGGAGGGATGGGCATGTGGTCAGGTTGTGACTGGAAAGCAGCCACATGGATGGCCTCCAAGAGCTTCGAGAACATTCTGAGTAGTTGACTTTCAGGCCTACAGAAGTTTAAAAGGCACAGTGAAGACACCTCTCAGCCAAGTAAGTGGTCTCATCCAAGTTGGGTGGAAGGAAGCTTAGGGGTTACTGTCCTGTTGAGATAGATGTAATTAGTGATTGAGTACAGGCTTGGATTGTTTCAGAGATGCAGAAGGAAATCGCTTATACCCTTTCAAAAGAATTATCCTAGCACCTGCCTGGGGTGATTTGCGGAAATCTCTGAAAATCCAAATCTGGGTGGCTGGATGCAGAATTGAACCATCGTCCTTGAAAATGGGAGTCCATTGTGCTAACCACTGCACCATGCCACCCTGTCCGAGTTCGGTGGGTTGGAGGGAAAAATGGTGCAGTGGATAGTTATTATTTCTCTGACCAGTAAAATAAGAATAAAATTTGTGATAACTGATTATTGAAGGTTTTTTTTTTTTTTTTTTTTTTTGTGGTTTTAGGGCGCACAACGTCAACGGTCATTAGCGCCCAGACTACTTTAGGAATGCACCGCGAGTCACAAAGTTTAAAACAGCAACGAAACGGAAAACACGATGAAAGACATACTGACAGGCATAGGATTAAAAAAGAAAACAGCATAATCAAATATCCTTTGAGAGGGTTGTCAAATTGATAAAATGAAGAACGCGAGCAGCTGCTCGTGGGTCATCCGCTAAAATGGCTTCTACAGTACATGGCAGGCCAAGATCGAGACGAAGGGTGTTAAAATCCGGACACGACGTTAAAATGTGGCGGACCGTCAGCAATTGCCCACATGGGCAGAACGGCGCCGGCACTGCCGTCAGCAGATGGCGATGGCTGAACCGGCAGTGGCCAATTCGCAACCGGGCCAAAACTACCTCCTCCCGCCGAGAAGGGCGTGAGGACGACGTCCAAGCCACGGGAAGAGCTTACAAGGCCCGAAGCTTGTTGTCTGGAAGTGCAGCCCAATCGGCATGCCACAGCGATACAATGCGCCGACAAATTACCCTGCTACAATCTGATGAAGGGACACAACAAGAAGCTGTCCGAGGCTGGAGGACCGCAGCCTTGGCCGCGGCATCTGCAGCTTCGTTCCCAGGGATACCGACATGGCCAGGAACCCACATAAAGCTAACCGGAGAACCGACGTCCACCAGCTGCTGAAGATAGCGTTGGATCCGGTGTACGAAAGGGTGAACCGGGTACGGATCACCGAGGCTCTGGATAGCGCTCAGGGAATCGGAGCAGATGACATATGCAGAATGTCGGTGGCGGCAGATGTAAAGGACAGCCTGGTAGAGGGCAAAGAGCTCAGCTGTGAAGACCGAACAATGGCCATGGAGCCGATATTGGAAACTTTGTGCCCCGACAATAAAAGAACACCCGACCCCGTCATTGGTCTTAGAGCCATCTGTATAAATGAAGGTCATATTAATGAACTTCGAACGAAGTTCGAAAAAACGGGAGTGGTAGACTGAACCGGGGGTAACCTCCTTCGGGAGCGAGCAGAGGTCAAGGTGGACGCGAACCTGAGCCTGGAGCCAAGGTGGCGTGTGGCTCTCGCCCACTCGAAAGGTGGCAGGGAGTGAAAAATTAAGGTGTTGAAGGAGGCGACGAAAGCGAACTCCAGGGGGTAGCAGGGCGGAGACATACAACCCGTATTGACTGTCGAGAGAGTCATCAAAAAAGGAACGATAAGACTGGTGGTCGGGCATTGCCAGTAGCCGACAGGCATACCGACAAAGCAGTATATCGCGCCGGTAGGTGAGTGGCAACTCACCAGCGTCAGCATGAAGACTCTCGACGGGACTAGTATAAAACGCTCCAATCGCAAGTCGTAAACCCCGATGTTGTATGGAGTTGAGGCGGCGTAAGATGGATGGCTGTGCAGAGGAGTATACGAAGCTCCCATAATCCAGCTTGGAGCGGACGATCGACCGATATAGGCGAAGTAGGACGGTTCGATCCGCTCCCCACGACATACCACTGAGAACACGGAGGACATTGAGAGAACGGGTACAACGGGCAGCCAAATAAGACACATGTGGAGACCAACTAAGTTTCCTGTCAAATGTAAGACCTAAAAATTTTGTTGTCTCCACGAATGGGAGAGCAACGGGACCGAGTCGTAAGGACGGTGGGAGAAACTCTTTGTAGCGCCAGAAGTTAATACAGACTGTCTTCTCGGCAGAAAAACGGAAGCCATTGGCGACACTCCAGGAGTAAAGACGGTCAAGAGAACGCTGAAGACAGCGCTCCAGGAAACACGTACGCTGCGCGCTGCAATAGATGGTAAAATCGTCCACGAAAAGGGAGCCTGATACATCAGCTGGGAGGCAATCCATTATTGGATTGATCGCTATGGCGAAGAGAGCGACGCTCAAAACTGAGCCCTGTGGCACCCCATTCTCCTGGCGAAAGGTGTCTGACAGGACAGAACCCACACGTACCCTGAACTGTCGATCCATTAAAAAGGAACGAATAAAAAGAGGGAGGCGACCGCGAAGGCCCCATGTATGCATGGTGCGGAGAATGCCCGCCCTCCAACAGGTGTCTTAAGCCTTCTCCAAATCAAAGAACACAGCCGCGGTCGGGCGCTTCCGCAAGAAGTTATTCATAATGAAGGTCGACAAGGTAACCAGATGGTCAACAGCAGACCGGTGCCTACGAAATCCACATTGTACATTGGTAAGGAGGCGTCGAGACTCTAGCAGCCAAACCAATGATTATTGAAGGCTGATGTCTGAGAAAAACGTAAAAACATCTGAAGTGGTATCAGATGCAATAACGAGGAAATATTAAAGACCTAACATGTGGATGGCTCAAGTATACCGTGGATGATGTGGTGGTGGTGGTTGTTGTTAGTGTTTTAGGATGCTAAACACCAAAGTCACCAGCACCTCAGGAGGTGGTGGGAACACACATTGGGGGAGACTCAGCAGCAGGTGATGGATGAAGACTGACGTCTCAGGAGCTTGCCAAGGAAATGCACAGATTACACAGTAGCAGTTTAACGTGTGCTTCCTCCATATGCTGAAGTAAAAAAAAAAAAAAAAAAAATCAAATAGCTGTTAGCTTTCAGATGCAGTTCATGTGCAGAGTTTTGTCTGAAGTAGATTTCATATATGTGATTAATGTGGTTAGAGAAGGAACTGCACAGTGAAGACTCCATGTCCCACCTGAACAAGTACATAAGTACATGTATGCTATGCACTTTGTCTTGCCTCGTTTCATTTTTTGCTTTCAGTAGTTTTACTCCTGATGATGAATGGTCACAGTATGGTGTGCTCAGTGAATGTGTAATATCTTTCTTATCCTGTCAAGGTGTACAGTGAAACATATAACTGAGTGTGTAGTGCTCCATTACTTTATTTCAAGATCCACGTAGTAGAGAAATAAACTTTACAGACACATGTTTGAGTAGTGCAAGTCTGAATTCCTTGTAAAGATGAAGATTCAGTGTGTTCCATAACATCATGTTGAACAAGCAGAAGAGTATATTCTGGGTTATTGTTTCCCGTGAAGAATCTTGGCGCTATGGTGTCAGAGAGAGACCACATCAATGTGTTAATATCACATGTCGAGCAGGGTGTTTAGAGACCACTGCATCTTCACCAAACTGTCATTAAGAATATTTGGTTCAGTTTTTGCTTGTAGGCTTAATAATCTTCCCTGGCATAAACTGATTTTAGTGTTTTGATATAAGCCAACTGTGTGAAGGAGGGACAGCTTAACTTGAAACATTCTCATAATAAAAAAAGTTTATACAGGATAGCAAACTGCAGAACAGTGGCAATCAGTTATAAAGTTAAGGTGAGTCACTACACAACTTAAGTTTGTTCCTGATCATCATCAGGCAGCAACAGGACAGGCAGGAGAGCAAATAGCTAGCAATCAAAATTAATGTCACAGTGAAGCTATCTGACAAGTTCTACACTGGCAAACAATTCACAAGTTAGACAGTAACATCTCAAAATAAAATAATGTAATAAAATTGCTTTTCAACCTTTATAACATTGAGACACATGTTGACCACATGTCTACCACTGGTGCAATAGTCTCTGGCTCTTGAATAACATTTTAATGCATTTGATAAATCACCACAGTCTAGGTAATGGTCTCCTAGGTCATCATGGCCACGCCTTATACTCTCTTTAATTGAATTCGATTTGTAGTTCTTTAAGTCTGTATCCAGTTTCTCCAACTGTAAGAACACAGAAATTAAAAAATGAGACTAGTGTAGACCACATCTGCAAGTGTAATAATTTAAAAGAAAACAAATGGATACCTTCAGTGCAGCCTTTTTTGACTTTGATTCAACCCACACTAGATCAAGTGTCGGTAAATCTTGCGACGTGGATTGTGCACCACCACCTGCAATATCTGGCAGACTCTGCCCTCCTGGACAACCTCCTGTGGTTCTGTAAGAAAACTTTCTGTATTTGATCTGGGAAATCCTATGTGATGAACACGATGCAGAAATTCAGCAAGTAACTTGTTAAGCAGAAACTTATGACAAATCTTAAGTGTTTATTAATTGCATGATTGTCATTAGTAGTTTCTCCTCATGTATCTCAACCACACATTTGATTGCATCATCATCCAGCATTCCTCTTGGAGTGTAAATGCCTGCCACCATAACAAAACTAACCAAGTTTTTTTTTAACAGTGTAGGAACAGACAGATTGTTACTTACCCTAAACAAGACATGTCAAGTTGCAGATAGATGCAATTAGAAGACACTTACATAAAGCTTTCAGCCACAGCCTTCATCAGTAAAAGAGAGATTAATACCATTCACACTCGAGCAAGCACACCTCGCACACACACATGACTGTCAACTCCGACATCTCGGGCTGGAAAGCTGGAGTTGGCAGTCTTGTGTGTGTGAGGTGTACATGCTTTTGTGTGTGTGTGTGTGTGTGTGTGTGTGTGTGTGTGTGTGTGTGTGTGTGTGTGTGGGCGCGCGCACTTTACTGATGAAGGCTGTGGCCTAAATCTTTATGTAAGAGTCTTAATTGTGCACGTTTGCAACTTGACGTGTCCTTTTTATGGTAAGTACCCATCTTTCTTTTTTTAATACTTGCTTCCTTAACATAAATGCCGCAACTAGCATGAATATAATCACTCAGTCTGCTGTAAATAACCAAGTTTGAAAGTTGTCTTAATTAGAGATGTTCAGATTGTGCTGCAAATTTATTCAGAATGTCCCGAACAAGGAAAAAGGCTATCCTACGCTTTAAAACAATGTAAGTCTTACAATAAGATTCTCTTTTAGGGTTTTCAGTAAGTCTTTCGAATCTCTCAAGCAATGCCAGCTAAAAATTTTGCACCACTTAAAACCAGCAAGGTCTACCACAAAACATAAATAAAAACTTTACACACCACATTTTAAGGTATGTCCATGTATGGTTCAGAAATACCAGATACTTTGAAAGTTGTGTGTGGCAATATGGTGATACATTATTTTCTTTATTGACATTAAAACAGTATATGATTGAATACAGTCAAAGGTTGTGGATAAAATGAATGTAGCTACAACCACCCAACCTGGAAAAAGCACACTAAAAGACATAACAATGGAAACAATCAATTATAGATGAAATTATTTAATTGGATAAATAAAAATCTACCCACCAAGTGGCGGCAGAACACACACATTGGCAAGCTTTCGGAGCCAGTGGCTGCTCCTGCAGGCAGAAGGGTTGAAGGGGAAGGAAGAAGGTTGAAGGAAAAGGACTGAAGAGGTCTAGGAAAAGGGGAAGACTCTGGGAAAGTCACCCAGAACTGCGGGTCAGAAGACTTACCATACAGGATGAGAAGTAAAGACTGACTGTTGGGGACTGCATCAAACAAGATTTGGAAACCTGAGAGCTTAAAGGTGAAGGACAGGGTAATATACAAGGCAGAGATTACAACTAAAACATCATGCACAGGTTAATAAGAGTGAGAAGCTAAGTGCATTGTACGTAACAGAGGTGGGAGGGGGTGGCGAATAATAGACGGGAAAGATAATGAAAGATGTAGAAAACTAAAACTGAGTGAAGCAGAGAGTAGTTACAGTGAAGAAATTAACATAAATTAAGGCCAGGTGGGTGGTTAGAACCAAGGACATGTTGTAGTGCTAGTTCCCACCGGCAGAGTTACGAGAAACTGGTGTCTGGGGGATGAAACTGGTGTCTGCGATGAAACAGGCGCCGTCATGAATGTCATGTTGTAGAGCATGCTCTGCAACATGATATTGCGAGTTGCCAGTACATACCCTCTGCCTACGCCCATTCATCCTAATTGATAATTTTATGGCAGTCATGCCAATGTAGAAGGCCGAACAGTGTTTACATAGTACTTGACTGAAAGGAGTATGTTAGTGAAGCTCGACACCAGCTGTCTGACACCTCTACATACAGTGTGCCATCAAGATCCCATCACTGTGATTCAAACTGACCTGCAGTCCCTCCTCAAAACCTCAGGACCCTTACAAGGACTAACACATCTATCAATAGAACTTCTCACCCCACCCAAACCATGCACCCCACCTTTTACCTTCTTCCTAAGATCCACAAACCCAATCATCCTGACCATCCCATAGTTGCTGACTTCAAAGCACCCACCAAACATATATCTGCCTTAGTTGATCAACACCTGCAACCCATAGTACAAAAACTCCCCTCATACATCAAAGATAGCAACCACTTCCTAGATCGTCTGAAATCCATGCCCGTCCCACTCCCACCACACACCTTGCTTGTCACCACTGATGCCACCTCCCTCTATACCAACACCCCCTACGTACATGGTCGGTCTGCTGCTGAAAATTTCCCCACTCAGCACCCACCTGATTCCAAACCTATGGCATCCTTCCTACACCCTTAATTTCATACTTACCAACAACTACTTCACCTTTGAGGGGCAGACACACAAACATACCAGAGATACGGCCATGGAAGTAGGGTGGCTCCTTTCTATGCCAACCTTTTCATGGCTTGCTTGGAACGGGCTTTCCTGGGATCCATAAGTCTTCAGCCTCTGGTTTGGTTTAAATAAATTGAGGACACCTTTGCCATATGGGCTCGTGGTGAGGCTGACCTGCTAAAATTCCTAGAATCTCTGAATACCTTCTCCCAATTAGATTTCACATGGTCCTATTCTGAATCCCATGCCACTTTACTTGAAGTTGATCTTGTCCTCGCCGAAGGCCAGCTACACACTTCCGTCCACATTAAAGTTACCAACAAACAGTACTTACATTTTGGCAGTTGCCATCCTTTCCATGTCAAATGTTCCCATACAGCCTTGGCATCCAAGGCAAATATATTTGTATGGATGCAGACACTTTATGGCAATACACCACCATTCTCACCTCAGCCTTCACCACACAGCCCAGTTAAAATGCAGATTTCCTGGGCCATCACATCCAATCCTGGTACTGCTGATACCTCAACAAAACAGCTTCAGAGCACACCATTGGTGACTCAGTATTATTTTGGTATGGAATGTGTTAATCAGCTATTTTGACAGGGCCATGACCTAAAATCACACCCTGAAATGAGATCTATTCTGTCTGAAATTTTGCCCACCATGCCTAGAATAGCTTTCTGTTGCCCTCCCAATCTCCACAATATTCTTGTCAGACCCTATTCTCCTTCTGCACTCATCTCGTTACTCTATGGCTCCTACCCGTGACCGTCCCCTGCTGCAAGCCTTGCCCTATGCACCCTCCTACCAAACCAATAGCCCTGTAACTGGCAAAACATATACTATCAAAGGGCGAGCCCCTTGCAAAATGACTTGTCATATACCACTATTATGTGAACACTGATCAGCCTTCTACATCTGTATGACTACCACCAAATTATCAATTAGGACGAATGAGCATAGGCAGAGGGTATATACTGGCAACTCTCAATATCCTGTTTAAGAGCATGCTCTACAACATGACATTCGTGACCTCGGCACCTGTTTCACCACATGCGTCATCTGGATTCTTCCCCCAAGACACCAGTTTCTCAGGATTCTGCAGGTGGGAACTAGCACTACAACATGTCCTTAGTTGTCACCACCCACCTGGCCTTAACTTACGTTAATTTCTCCCGTCTCAGCTTTTCTTCACCATAACTACTCTTTGCTTCACTCTGTTTTAGTTTTCTACACCTTTCATTGTCTTTCTCGGCTATTTTCACCACTCCCTCCAACCTCTGTTGTGTACAATGCACTTAGCTTATCACCCTTATTAACTTGTGCACGATGTTTTAGTAGTAATATTTGTCTTGCATATTACCCTGTCTTCCACCTTTAAGCTCTCAAATTTTCAAATCTCATCTGATGCAGTCCCCAACAATCAGTCTTTCCTTCTCATCCCATATGGTAAGCCTTCCCTGACCCGCAATTCTGGGTGGCTTTTCCAAAATCTACCACTTTTCCTAGACCTCTCTAGTCCTTTTTGTTCACCGTTCTTCTTTCCCCTTCAACCCTTCTGCCTGAAGAAGGAACCACTGGCTCCCTAAAGCTTGCCAATCACAACAGTCTTATGTGTGTGTTCTGCCACCACTTTGTGAGTACACACTCAAAGAGTATTGTTTTCATTTTATTTGAACTAATTCTATTGAACTAATTCTAAAGACATTACTTGAAGAAAGACACAAAATACTCCCGATGAACAAAATTTAATTTTCCAACTCACAAGCTACTAAAGCCACAAAAATAGGTATAACGTACCGAATATTTCTTGCTGTACAGAAATTAACTTTTCAAATAAAATAGTAATTAAAAAAAATTAAATAAATAAATGCCAACACACTGGCTTCTTACCCAAGTGCTTCTTGAAGCTTTTTATGCAGCTGCTGATACAGTCCTACATTGTATGTGCACATAACGTATGTGATTGCCATCTTCAGAGCTTCTACTCTCAGAGATGGACAGTGGTCTGCTATATACATCAGTCTGTACAAGCGTGCAAGCCCAGTGTAACTGTTTGCTAAATTCTCAAGATCCTAAGGGAAAGGAAAATGAAGTATATTACACAAGTCCTGTACATAAAAAAGTTATTACAATAATATGTACACAACACACAAAAAAACTAGTTTAACAGTTTTGCAACAAAGAATGTACTGCTCATTAAGCCCTGAATTTCAGGCCTTACAAGGAGAGGTCCCCAACTGTGGGATGAACTTTTTGAAACCATCTACAGTGATGTGGGTTAAGGTCCTAGGTATCACACTATGCAGCCATCCACCCTGGTGGGCCCCCATTTGTAACTAATCAGTGAAAAAATCTTTCAGAATTTCTCTACAGCCTTGGAAAATAGTGATGTTAATGACCATTTAACTGGTTTGAAAGCAATTTTTTAAATTTCTATTCCTTTGTCACAGCATTTTAATCAGCGTATTAACTGTTCCAACTGTTCTGATTTCTTCCTCCTATCATTCTTTGTCCGCTTGGAACTTTTGTGCATGTTAATTTCATTATTTTTATTTATCTATCAGAATATTTGAAAATGCGAATTTATCAGTTAAAAAAGATTAAATAATCTGTTCATACTGACTGTGTAACGATTCGAAAAAAGTATTTTTTGTTCCAAGGAACATATTTTTTTGGATGACAATCATCAAACATTTAAAACAAATTCTTATTTCACCATGCAGAACATAACACAGATGAAGATTACAATGAAAGAAGGGATTTGAGTAAAACACAGTTCCAGCAAAATGAGGAATAAAAAGAACGAATGCAATAACATGGAAGAACATATATGATAAAAGGGAAGAATTATACTGAAATCAATAAATAACAATAATTAAATTCACATGCACAAAAATTCCAATTGGAAGAAGAATGATACGAAGGTAAAATGAGAGTAATTCAACCAGTTAATACACTGGTTAAAATGACGTAACAATGGAATAGTAATAAAAAATTACATTTAAACCAGTTAATTCAACAAGGATGATGACCAAAATCATTTCGATAAAGATTTTTTAAAAAATTCAATGCACCTGACAAGATCTGAACCCCATCCTTCCTGTGTAAGGAATGGACGATAACCGTTACACTATGGCAACATTCTGATTGCTTTACAATTTTTAAAGCTGTACAGTGTCATGTTAAAATCCGAAATATTTTTTTGTTGGTTACTTGCAAACAAGGGCTCACCAGTGTGGGTTACTGCAGGGTGTGATACCTTGGATCTTAACCTACATCACTGTATAAATGGTTTCACAAAGCCAATTCCACTGCTGGTAACCTCTCTTTGTTAATGCTGTTGACAGACACACAAAACAGCAAGAAGCCATTCCAGCTTCTGATGCTATTAGTTCCATGGTAGGGGAGAGAAAGGGTGATAAGTAAGATTAGAAGGCAAGTCAAGTTCATGTTTTGTCCAACCATCCTGATTTAGGGTTTCTTACAGCACTTTAAGCAAATGCTGGGATGGTTCCTTCAACAAGACTATGGTTGATCACATGTGATCTCCTAGTTAAACATATCTGCATGTGTATGGCTTAAGTTCTTTCTTGTATCACACTGACAAATCCCATATCATTGTAGGACTTACTATCTTGGAAGTGGGAGAAAAAAAATTTTGTTGAAGTATTCGGCCTCAGAGGTCTGATGTGGATGTCACTTATAAAACTAATTAAAATTCTGAACCATGGTTTTTGTGGTTGCTGGGCAAATTGGCGACAGTATGGATAACATTTAGCTCAAATTGGTGGAAATGGGATAGGACAGTAGGACATGATCAAGTTTTGTTCAATTAACATGAGAAAGGTTTTGTAAAAGATTTTACTTCATAATTTGTGTAACACAATGGTTTTAAAAATATATTAATAATCTGTTTATTTTTATATTACACAAGGTGAACCCCTAACTCTTGACAACATTTTGGAGATATTTTCTGAGTACTTTGATATAAAAGAGGAAAATGAAATAATAACGTAATTATGATTTATTCAGTTTGTTTCACCAATTATGCCTGTTTCTGTGAAAATAGGCTTCACAAAAGTGAAAGATCCCGTAATATGTAAGCCTAGGCAGGGAAGTTTGTTATTGTATAGAGCCAAAGGATACCTTTGAGGTAAGGAGTATTGTCGCTGAGCAGGTAGTCGGGCAGAAGTAGTTGGTGGAGGGAACTGATAGAGGCATCTGATCTAGTGCAAACGCGGTGAGCGGGAATGTGAGGAATAAACTGCAAGATTTTTAACACACAGCCAGACATATTATGTGCTTGTAAATGGGCACAGTACATTATCATCAATAAGAATTAATATTCAAGAAGAGTACTGTGGGCTCAAACTTTTGTTATATGGAGTGACAAAGAAAAGCCTGCTGTCATACATTGTCGACAAATGATGCCTTACACTGCACCAGTAGCAACTCATCAACATAAAATATGACCAGTTTCATCTTTCAATTGTACAAAGCTAGCCAGTGTAGTAGTTTTTCATAGGCTAATTGAATAACAGTGCTTAATAAAGAAACTGTTATAGTGTAAATGAATTTTACCTCAATCACTTATCTAATGGTGTCATAACTATCACTGACTACCAGTGAGAGACTAGTAAAATGTTGAAAGTGATGAGCTTATCTGATTTCAGTAACTAAGACAAAGAAATTCAATTTACAAAAATTAGAACTATCTAAAGCTGTCATTTAACAGTAGTGAGCTTTGTTGCTTGTTAGAACAACTAGTTACCGTGGAAGGGAAGGCTGCCAGGTAATATGAGGCAGCATATAAGAATCCTTCACCATTCGAAGAGACTGCTGTGTGAGAATGGCCAAATTTTTGCAGCTTGATACACTTCATGTGCCAAGCATCCGCCCTGATACCAACCACTCTGGCCAGAGGCTCTCCCCATGTGCGCCACCCAGCTACAGCAAGGGCAGTCTGGCACAGCGGCTGTTGCTTTGAGTTCCGATGCTCCAAGAAGACAAGCAACCACTCCTTGACATACATGGGGAGGGAACGGCTCAGGTATCAGTAGTGTGATCCCTGTGTTGTCAGGAGGCTCAGCCATATGGGTACATAACAGCCCCACCACATGGATTGGCTACACATGATGGTGACCTAGCAGGGCAGAAGGGGGCTACAGTGGGGATGGGAGAGGGGAAGGGAGGGGGGAGAAGAATCCACACTGTAGATGCTAGGGAGGGAGTTCTTCCCAATATGGCTCACACTAAAAGCAGGAAATTTTGAACTGGAGGTCAAACCTCAAGTGGGGACAGAAATGCCAAAAGGGTGAAAAAACAGGCAAAAGGAACAAAACTGCAACCAATACAGGAAACCAGGGTAATAGCCAGGTCGACATAAATCAGAACACCGGGAGAGCGGAAGGTGGTGGAAATGGAGCAGGATAGGAAAGGACGGGGTAGGGAGAAGGAAATGCAGCTAAGGAATGAAGAATGAGCTGCAATAGCTTGGGGCCCGTGTGCGCCACGCACGAACTCGTGAAAGAACTGTGAGGTGGAAGCAGACATAGAGATGCCTGCCATAATATTAGACGGCTCCTTGTTGAATACAATCTACAAATTATGCTACCTTGGATTACTAGTATCACAAGACCTTTCTCTAAATCAGAAAATAAATGCGAGAACTGCTAATGCGTTCAACACTTTCAGGGAAGCTCCGACAAGAGTATGGCCAAACAAACACCTTACAGCGACCACAATAATGCTCGTCTACAAAGCACGTGTGCTGCGTGCGTACCCTCTTGTATGGTGCTGAGACCTGGACAGCATATGCCAAACAAGAGAGTAAGCTCAGCAGTTTTCATCTGCGGTACATCTGAAATATTCCAGGCATGACATGGCGAGACTAAGTGACAAGTGAGATGGTCATGAATGCTGTGAATCTACCAAGTACCACTGCCACTCTCTAGCCTGTGATGGCTAGGATACTTACACCATATGGACCACTCCCATATTCCCTGACACACACACACACACACACACACACACACACACACACACACACACATACTTAGTGACTGATATAGCACACACCATGTAAGTCCTGCTTTGTGCTTCGAAGACCGTGTCAAGCGCAATATGAACACTTCTAACACTGACTTCGACAAACGGGAGGAGCTTGCCAAAGACCACAGTTGATGGAGGAAACTCATCAAGCATAGCACCTGGCTCAACAGCATACCTAGTGAGTAGACAAGTGCCTCTGACGAATCCCTCTTTTAGTTTCGTGTGCACCAAGCAGGCTCTCACATTTACCAAAGAAAGTTCCTTTATGATGCTACTTGAATCTCCCGTTAGAAGTACAGGCCACTGATGATGATGTGATAAGATAAAGGAAAAAATAAATTTTCTTGAAACCAAGAAGCTTATTTCCACAAATTAGCATGGTTTTAGAAAGAATAACTTGTGTAGACCTCCACTTCCCCCTTTTCTCACACTATATACTATGAACTATGGATGAAGGGCAACAGGCAGATTCCATATTTCTGGAAAGTGTTTAACATAGTACCCCATTGCAGGTTGTTAAAGAAGGCAAGAGCATATGGAATAGTTTCACAGATACGTGAGCAGCTCGAAGACTTCTTAAATTATACAACCCAGTATGTTGTTTTTGACACTGAGTTTTCACCAGAGGCAAGGGTATAGTCAGGAGTGCACCAGGGAAGTGTGATAGGATCACTATAATTCTCTATATACATAAATGATTTGTCGGATAGGGCTGTCAGCAATCTGCAGTTGTTTGTTGATGATGCTGTGGAGTACAGTACGGTGTCAAAGTTAAGTGACTATAGGAACATATAAGACAACTTAGACAAAATTTCAAGATGGTGTGATGTATGGCAGCTAGTTCTAAATGTAGAAAAATGTAAGTTAATACGGATGAGTACGAAATACGAACCAATAATGTGCGGACACAGCATTAGTTATGTCCTGCTCGACAGTGTCACATTGTTTAAATATCTGGGCATAATGTTGCAAAGCTCACTGGGAGATATTTTGGTAAGTGTGGTTTATCTGTAAAGGAGATCGCATAAAGAATGCTAGAGCAACCTATTCTTGAGTATTGCTGCACCAGGTCGGATTAAAGGAAGCATTCAAAGCAATTCAGAGGCAGGCTGCTAAATTTGTTACTGACAGATGTAAAAATTACCGAACTGTCAGTTTAATAAGCCATGGCTGCAAAATACTAACAAGAATTATTTACAGGCGAATGGAAAAACTGGTAGAAGCTGACCCCAGGGAAGACCAGTTTGGATTCCGTAGAATTATTGGAACACGTGAGGCAATACTGACCTTATGACTTATCTTAGAAGCTAGATTAAGAAAAGGCAAACCTACATTTCTAGCATTTGTAGACTTAGAGAAAGCTTTTGATAATGTTGACTGAAATACTCTCTTTCAAATTCTGAAGATGGCAGGGGTAAAATACAGGGAGCGAAAGGCTATTTACAATTTGTACAGAAAGCAGATGGCAGTTGTAAGAGTTGAGGGGCATAAAAGGGAAGCAGTGGTGGGGAAGGGAGTGAGACAGGGATTTAGCCTCTCCCTGATGTTATTCGATCTGTATATTGAGCAAGCAGTAAAGGAAACTTTGAGGTTCGCTGCTGACATTGTAATTCTGTCAGAGACAGCAAAGGACTTTGAAGAACAGTTGAACAGAATGGACAGTATCTTGAAAGGAGGATATAAGATGAACATCAACAAAAGCAAAACGAGGATAATGGAATGTAGTCGAATTAACTCGGGTGATGCTGAGGGAATTAGATTAGAAAATGAGACACTAAAAGTAGTAAAGGAGTTTTGCTACTTGGGGAGCAAAATAATTGATGGTGGTCAAAGTAGAGAGGACATAAAATGTAGACTGGCAATGGCAAGGAAAGCATTTCTGAAGAAGAGAAATTTGTTAACATAGAGTATAGATTTGTGTGTCAGGAAGTCGTTTTTGAAAGTATTTGTATGGAGTGTAGACATGTATGGAAGTGAAACATGGACGATAAATAGTTTGGACAAGAAGAGAATAGAAGCTTTCGAAATGTGGCGCTACAGAAGAATGCTGAAGATTAGATGGGTAGATCACATAACTAATCAGGAGATATTGAATAGAATTGGGGAGAAGAGGAGTTTGTGGCACAACTTGACTAAAAGAAGGGATCAGTTGGTAGGACATGTTCTGAGGCATCAAGGGATCACCAATTTAGTATTGGGGGGCAGAGTGGAGGGTAAAAATCGTAGAGGGAGACCAACAGATGAATACACTAAGAAGATTCAGAAGGACGTAGGCTGCAGTATGTACTGGGAGATGAAGCAGCTTGCACAGGATACAGTAGTATGGAGAGCTGCATCAAATCAGTCTCAGGACTGAAGACCCCAACAACAACAGGTCTGAACAACAAACGTTTTACAGGGATGCTTTGGGAACTCAAATGAGTATTCCTGGAGGAAGGCGATGTTATTTTCAAGGAATGCTAAGAAAATTTGGAGAGCCGGCATTTGAAGCTGAATGCAGAATAATTCTGTTGCCTCAAATATATATTGTGTGTAAGGGCTACAAAGATTTAAGAAATTAGGGCTCATATGGAGGCACACAGACAGTTGACGTTCCCTTATTCTATTTGTGAGTGGAACAGAAAAGGAAACAACTAGTAGTGGCATGGGGTAGCCTCTGTCACACACCATAATGTGGATTGTGAAGTATTGACATAGATGTACACTCCTGGAAACTGAAATAAGAACACCGTGAATTCATTGTCCCAGGAAGGGGAAACTTTATTGACACATTCCTGGGGTCAGATACATCACATGATCACACTGACAGAACCACAGGCACATAGACACAGGCAACAGAGCATGCACAATGTCGGCACTAGTACAGTGTATATCCACCTTTCGCAGCAATGCAGGCTGCTATTCTCCCATGCAGACGATCGTAGAGATGCTGGATGTAGTCCTGTGGAACGGCTTGCCATGCCATTTCCACCTGGCGCCTCAGTTGGACCAGCGTTCGTGCTGGACTTGCAGACCGCGTGAGACGACGCTTCATCCAGTCCCAAACATGCTCAATGGGGGACAGATCTGGAGATCTTGCTGGCCAGGGTAGTTGACTTACACCTTCTAGAGCACATTGGGTGGCACGGGATACATGTGGACGTGCATTGTCCTGTTGGAACAGCAAGTTCCCTTGCCGGTCTAGGAATGGTAGAACGATGGGTTCGATGACGGTTTGGATGTACCGTGCACTATTCAGTGTCCCCTCGACGATCACCAGTGGTGTACGGCCAGTGTAGGAGATCGCTCCCCACACCATGATGCCGGGTGTTGGCCCTGTGTGCCTCAGTCGTATGCAGACCTGATTGTGGCGCTCACCTGCACGGCACGAAACACGCATACGGCCATCACTGGCACCAAGGCAGAAGCGACTCTCTTCGCTGAAGACGACACGTCTCCATTCGTCCCTCCATTCACGCCTGTCGCGACGCAACTGGAGGCGGGCTGCACGATGTTGGGGCGTGAGCGGAAGACGGCCGAACGGTGTGCGGGACCGTAGCCCAGCTTCATGGAGATCGTTGCGAATGGTCCTCGCCGATACCCCAGGAGCAACAGTGTCCCTAATTTGCTGGGAAGTGGCGGTGCGGTCCCCTACGGCACTGCGTAGGATCCTACGGTCTTGGCGTGCATCCGTGCGTCGCTGCGGTCCGGTCCCAGGCCGACGGGCACGTGCACCTTCCGCCGACCACTGGCGACAACATCGATGTACTGTGGAGACCTCACGCCCCACGTGTTGAGCAATTCGGCGGTACGGCCACCCGGCCTCCCGCATGCCCACTATACGCCCTCGCTCAAAGTCCGTCAACTGCACATACGGTTCATGTCCACGCTGTCGCGGCATGCTACCAGGGTTAAAGACTGTGATGGAGCTCCGTATGCCACGGCAAACTGGCTGCCACTGACGGCGGCGGTGCACAAATGCTGCGCAGCTAGCGCCATTCGACGGCCAACACCGCGGTTCCTGGTGTGTCCGCTGTGCCGTGCGTGTGATCATTGCTTGTACAGCCCTCTCGCAGTGTCCGGAGCAAGTATGGTGGGTCTGACACACCGGTGTCAATGTGTTCTTTTTTCCATTTCCAGGAGTGTATATCTGGTATCATTCCAAAAAGACTGCGTCCAAAAGGACTATGAAAATTACCACAATAAGTATTCCAATGAAGGCCAAAGCAACCACATGTGAAGATCACATTGCTTTGTGCACTAACTCACACTTCAAAAATATTAACAAAAATAATATAGTGATGCATTAGAACAAGACTGAAAACCTGAAGCCAATTTAGCTGAAGACTAATTTGGGTTCTGTGAGGGCAGCAACACAAAGAAGCTATCCTATGCCTTCATAATACAACTGAAAGCAGTTTCAGGCTCAACAGAAAAATTTAACTGGACTTTGTATACCTCAGGAAAACATTCAAAACTCAACTCTAACAAACTAATGGAAATTCTAAAATGATTAAACTACACTAAAGATACAGAAAAATAATAAAGATGCTATACAAAGATAAGAAATGCCCAAAAAGAAGACATAATCCTAAAATTTGCTAGAGTAGAATTCTATCTGTTCCTATCCCTATTCAACATCCACATAGAATATGCATCGAACAAGTGCAAAGAATTTGTATAGGCATCATAATAAATGGAGAAAGACTAGAGATAATTAGATTGGCAGATGACTTAGTTATGATGGCTCTATATGAAAGAAATTTGCTAACTAGATTAGAAGTTACGGACATAATACTAAGAGATGAGTACAAAATGAAAATCGGCTCAAAATGGGGACATTTAGTCAAAGAGGATCACTGACCAACGTAGCCGAGTGAAGGTGTGCATCATCTGTGCTTTGGACAGTCAATTTGTGCTTACCAACACAACAGAAATGTGGCTTTCTGTACTGTGCGGTCATGAATAAGGTTTAAATCAGTAATACTTGTGTTTGTGTGTTATGGGTGCGTTACTTTCCACTACACAGAGAAAGACATCCACTCTGGTGAATGTGACTGCAGTGGTTGCAGAGTTATTTGCAAAATGCAATTTCTCATTACTTTATTGTGCATTAATAAAATGGACAAAATTTACTTTGATCACTGTTTCTCACAGCTCTACTGCTCTGAATTCATCATCAGTGACTACGGTCCAGTGTTCTCATTGGCTTCACCAAACAACAGTGCGGAATATTGTACAAGAAGCTTGCACGAACATTGCCTTGTAAGAGACAATGACTGTAACTCAGAATGCCCACCATCAGAGTCTTTATTAGTGAACTTGCATGCTGACCCATGTTAACCAGCTTCGAGGACAACTCGTGTTTGGTTTTTATGCAAACGGATATGGTACCAACGGTGTCTTCCATGTCTACTGCTGCACCATCGCTGGCATTCAACACAACTGTTTCGTACAAACAACCATTGTGCAATGTTGTCGCAAGGTTCCCAGAGTCAACCATGGCACAAACAACGATTTCGGTTCAGGCAGTGCAGCTACTTCTCAACCTCACAGGACAATGTAAAACTACACCAAAATATAAACTTCCACTTTTCTAGTCTTATAAAATGACATTATGCTTTGTGACGGCCAAGTGTGAATTCCCTTCACTAGGCATTGTGAATGATAACTCAGAATTTGTTATGTAGATATGCCACCTTACCGAACATGTAGGAATAATCAATAACATTATTCCATTACTGCTGGTACACAACAAGTATGATGCAACAAAAACAGCACTACTACAACTAATTGCACACACCCCTGAGCAACAGATATGACACGTGATTTATGATGAGCAACACACTGCAGGATGTCCTTCACTAATGTGGCACCGATAATGTTTGCTTGTGGACTCTGCTTATACGTCGGACCCGACATTAGCGATCGTCTAACTCCCACCACGCTTAGAGCTCACAATAATTGTGCACAAAGTGAATCTGTTAAACAAAAATCTCACCCTAGAAGACAGGTTTTATTTAGTGATACAGCACAGGAGCACATCAATTCAGGTACCACTACCGCCACGACCCGACCAGACAGCGAAGCTGACATAATGGGCCCCTCTCCAAGCACTGAATGCTGATTGCAGATGGCACCACAACACCTGCAGCAAACACTGTGCCAGCTGATTCCCATTCACTGTAGCCAGCTGCTCGCAACTGCCAGCAACCTTACTGTTACAAAAAATGACAAACATGAACCATCTTGAGTGCATTGGCCCCCACCACATCACCAAGTCTCCTCCCTTCTACAAAAACGTCATCCTCCAAAGGATGCTTGTATCTCTTTGACCATTCCATAGATTTACACTACTACATTGACACGGGTTCAGATGCGTGCACAGTGCCTCGTCAGATTATTTGAACCACACTCTGAAAACTTCAGACCACAGCTAATGATAACAATATCCATGAGAACTGCACTGTGGACCTAGTCATACAACTTATGGGCAGGCTATGTTGTCCTTGGACTTTCCGTTGCCAACATGGCTGAACTTATCATAGTGGCTGACTTCCTTTGCAAATTCATCCTTTCACCTGACCTCTAGCATGGTGCTTTATTCACACAGCAGTCCATCTTAGGTCTTTTTGCCTCAACATCACCACAGGCCATGAACCAATGCTTGTGCCTGCCTTCGACTTGCAGCATGGCCTTTGTCAGTTGGTTTAATGATTAAAGAGACTGAACCATGAGGTCATCAGTCCTTCCTACCTGGAACAGGCAATTAAAGAAAACCACCCACCAAAGACGTGCCTAGTGCGCAAAACTCAAGGAAAGAAAATCCTAAGGTCCTAATATCAACACAGCCTAGGGAAGGGAACAAGAAAGACAAGAAGGGGGAAAGAAAAAAAGGCACGCAAGGTGCCTCATCCAGGGAGCAGCCAGAGACCCCCCAAGGCAGAAAGTGCAATGGAGGCCATACTCCCTGCCACTTACCAGATGCTCCGCACGCATTACCCAGAAAAACTAGTGACACAAACAAGGCAAGAGAAGCATATGAAAACTGAGGAAAAGTACTAAGTCAAACAGAACATGTGAGAAGGGGGAAGAAGAACAAAAGAGTGGGTAGGGGAGCACTGGGGCGGACCACTAAGCCCAGACAGCCGCTGCCCATTTGGGACAGAGGAGGCAACAGGGCATCCTGCCAAACTCATTGGGCCAACGTGGCTGACGCACCCTGCCTTAGAGAGAGAGTGGCAAGAAAAAAACCCTTTACGAATAAACCAAAAAACTACGTCAGCCACTGAGGCATTGTATGCTAACACCACTGGCAGTGGGTCAGGAAGATTAAGAATGCGCTGCAAGGTGGCTAGGTTAGGACAGTACAGCAAAATGTTGACCACCATCAAACGGACACAGCAACGACAATGGGGTGGATCCTCACAATGGAGGAGATTACCACGAGTCAGCTAAGTGTGGCCAATGCGGAGCCAGCAAATAACGATAGCTTAACTGTGAGAGACCCACGTGGAGGACCTCCACAAATTTGTGATCTCCTTTATCACCCTTAGTTTGTTCAGCAAAGTCAAAGTACACCATTCTGTATTCCAAATTCTTACAATCTGATGGCATAAAACTGACTGAAGATTTGATTCCAAGTACCAATCTCAAGAGGCGGCTTGCTGGTAGCCAACTGGACCAGCCTGTCAGTGAATTCATTCCCCAGGATCCCCACGTGACTCAGGATCCACACACAGACCACTGAGAGTGCTCAAGGTTCAAGAGCAAAAAGAGAATCCTGGATGGTCAGGGATGGCGAGGGTAAAACTGTTCATGAGTTTGTAAACTTATCAAACAGTTGCTAAGATGAGGAAGGACTCACTGGTGCAGGAACAGAATTAATCCAGAGGGCGAGAGATGGTTAGCCACTCTGCACTGAAAAGACTGCAGCCACCTGGCAGAGAGCAGAGTTCATTACAACCCTTACGAACGTAAGCAAAGCTTGCATGACTGGCAACCAAAACGCACCAAGAATGGAGAAGTATTGGCAGCGGAAGGCCTCAGAATGAGCTGAGGCTTTCAGACCTTGTGACAGATCAAGACAGAGCTGTGAATGGAGGAAGAGAAAAAAGGGACAAGATGTGGATGGTGACTGTAACCCCCACACCTGGGCTGCTGTTGTGGGAAGTCGATCTCTGTACCTGGGAAGAGCAGACAGTGGTTCGGGTGCTCCTGGGAGCAGCAGATGCATAAAGCATAAGCAATCAACTGTTGTTGGTGCAGAACCTGCAATGGTGGAACCTTTGTGTCCGTTAGAAGGTTGATCATGGGGCTAGTCCAAAAGGCACCAGTTGATAATCGTACCCCACAATAACGTATCGGATCCAGCATCTGCGATGTAAAAGGTGATGACGAGCTCTATGCAAGATTAATGTAACCTAGATGGGACTGAACCAATGCTGTGTAGAGCAGTATCAGAGTAGAGTGGTCCACACTACAATTGGTGTTGCCGACGCATCGAAAATCTCTAAAGTGTGTCCAACATGTCTGCTTTAGTTGAAGATTGGAAAGCCATGTCAACTGGGCATCAAAGACCAGTCTACCACATTGAGGGACTGGCCATCAAGGTACAGATATGGTTGTGGATGGACTGTACAGAAATGACAGAAATGCATAATGCTGGTTTTGGCAGCCGAAAAATGGAAGCCATGAGTGAAAGTCCAAGATTGCGCTTTGTGTATTGCTCCTTGCAGCCTGTGATAAAGGGAATCATTCCAGATGGTATCTGAGATAATGGAATACAGGCACATAGCAGACGCTGAGGCATGGGCGAAATCTCGAGTAAAATTCTCAGCAATATGAGTCCAAGCTGGTGAGGATAATAGTGTTCAGGGAAATTCCTGGAACACCTGTAGGAGGATGGCAGCCAAAAATGGACCCGATACTTCACCATACATGCATAAAGAGGGATTATGCTTCCCTATGGCAGCAACATATCATTCCCAACAAATCCACTTCACACTTAAGAAGATAACAGGTCTGAGCATCCCATTTAAAGGCCAGAATGTGGTCGAGAGATGGATGCTGTCTGTTGTGATGAAAGGCACAATGACAGTTCTTAATAGCCGCAACAATTTCTGGGGTCCGCCAGGGGATAGTCTTCTATCGGGGAGAACCTGAAGAAGGAAATGCCGAAGCAGCTGCCGAAAGGATTGTGTCTGTCATACTCCGCACGGACTCGTCAGTGCCATCATGTGATGGAGCAGTTGGGATGGCAGCCGAGGAAAAGGCATCTCAATCTGTATTAGTTAAGGCTCACCTGGGTAAGTCAAAGCCCACCTGGGAAGGCACCCAGATGAGTGCTGCTGAAGAAAAGACGATGGGAAAATGATTGCTGTCACACAAACAGTCATGAACTGCCCATTGAACAGACGGGAAGAATCCAGGGCTACAGATGGGCAGATCAATGGCCAAGAAAGTGATGTGTACACACTAAAGTGTGGGGGAGCTCCAATGTTGAAGAGGCACAGATCAAGTGCTGCCAGCAAGTTTTCAACAGTCTTGCCCCAATCAGTGGTCACAATACCAATCCATAGACGGTTATGGGTGTTAAAATTCCCAAGGAGGCAAGAGAGGAGGCAAGAGAGGAGGCAACAAACTGTCTAGGAAGTGTACGAAGAGCAGGAAGCTTGGGAGATCAGCCTGGTGGGAGATAAAGATTGCTTATTGTTACTGCAGAGTCCAATTGGATCTGAACGGTAATTGTTTCCAGTGCAGTTTGAAGAGGAACTCAGGAACTAACAACATCCAAGCAAACCTACATACAGACACCCGGAGGCTCACAAATGGATGACTCAGTTCTTGCAAAAGATTAGTATGCTGGTGTATTTTAGTTAAAGGGATCAAACTGCGAGGTCACCAGTCCCTTCATTCTATACATATCGAATCAGGGATCATCAGAAGAAGCATAAAAAAGGCAAATCCTGTGAAGCCCAATTGCAACCAAGGTATAATAAGAAAGAGGTAAAAGCAAGGAGAAGTAGGAGAGGAGTGAGAGGGAGCAAGGTGGGAGAGTCGCTCCACCAGAATGCAGTTGGGAAGTCACCCAGATATGATTTGCAATGGGAGAAGCACCCTCTGCATCTGGCCAGTACTACTCACCCTCTGTTACCCCCAGAAAACGAGCAGCTCACACAAGACAATAAAATTTTAGGAAAGAAAACATTAAAAATGGCAAATATAAAAGAGAATAAAAAGGTAGGAAGTATAGGACCCAGGCTGGACCACCGACCAAAGGCTGCAGTAAATCAGTCTGTCAGTCTTAAGTATTTGTATTACACATGGTGCTGGCAAGTCCTGGTAAAATGTAAATAATTTACAGGCAAGGGTAACAGCTCGTAAATATTAGAGGCATGGAGTCATCAAACGGCATATAACAAAACCTGTGGAAGACTTACTGCCTCCACTTTTCAGCGAGTTGTTACCTTTGCTCCTAAATTATTTACATTTGTCAGTCCGTCTAGTCAGAATGATTTCTATTATTCCACACTTCTCTACAATGTATAATCTTACAAAATGTAGCCAATGTTATTAACATGTTGAAATACGGAGACAGACTGTATGTGATATTTTTAACATTGCCTATAATACGTGTCATGAACAACTAGGAGTTAAGAACATTTGCTTGGCAAACACCCCAAATAACTTTTGTGTATTTTGAAGACCCTTCATCAATGATAATGTGTGGTTTTCCTTCATTCAAAAAATATTCAGCATCAAAAATTTATCACCAAATCTGCAATATGTGAACATTCAAATGGCAAAAGTAAAACAAAAGCACCTCACAACACACAAACAAGTACAAGTGAACAAAGTTCTGACACATGGGAAAGATCCATTTTGCTTCAATGGTCACAGTAGAAAGTTACTGTGAGGACAAAGAATTTCATCACATACTTCAGACTCTGCTCTTTTTAAAAAGCATAAATAGGACTAAGATTAAATGAGTGCAGAAAAAACATTATGACAAATTTTTGATGAATTATAATGTAATCTCTCTCCACCAAACAGAAAAGCAGCCAAATACTTTTGAAATACTCATACAATTGTTCACTGACTACAATGGCAGCAAACTGGGAAATGACAGAATTTTTTTCTCTCAAAATGTTTTCACTGAAGAACACCAACAACTCCTCTTTTGGTTGCGTCATAAAAAAAAAATTATGGACAAGGAGAAATGTTTGTGGAGCTCAACAGTGAAGTTCATTGGTATAGGCGCAGATAATGCGAAGCAACAGATATTTTATCATAAATTTGGAAGTAATTGGGTGTTCCAATCACCTGGAAAATGTGCAGTTACCTTGTATTTTCAAAAAGGTTCAATGGACACATGCATTTTACTGTGTCGCTGTTGATTGGTTGGGGGTTAAGGGACTAAACAGAGATGCAATCAGTCTCTTGGTCAACAGGTAGCTCATCGAAAGTTAGTGACATCCACCAGAAAGCAGATTGAATAATGAAAGTACATAGCAGTGATAAAATCAAGGCACTGGAAGCAATACTGATGCCAGAACTGAGCAATAATTTAAGAACACAGGTCATAGCAGACAAGGGGTCTCCCAGGGCTCACGTGCGGCAGGAGAAGCCCCACCAGCATCCAACCCCCACCAAACTGACTAAGGTGGAAGACAGTTAACGGTATAGAATGCCTTCTAGTTGGGAGATTGGTTTGGGGTATAAAGGGACCAAACTACAGAATCACCAGTCCCTTTTTCCTGATGCAAGCAAGGCTCAAGGTACAAAAACATCCAAAGTATGTTTGAGAAAGTAAAAGGAGGTAAAGGAATGGGGAACCATACCTAAAAAGAAATGGAATGAACAAAAAATGGGGAAAACATACACCACAAGGAAAAGTAGAAGAAGGTAATAAAACCCTAGAGCAGACGGTCTGGGCTGGCTAATCACAATAATAAAAGAGGATGAGCCAGCTACTCTGCAATACATTAAAATGTCCACCCCAAAAAGACAAGGCAGGATGAATACATGTAAGGAAAAGATAACCACCAAGACAAACAAATGCAAAGAAAGTGTGACAGAGTTAAAATGGAAGGAAGGTGGTGGCCTCGGAGAGAAGGCTAAATGGCCACCCTTAAATGGTACGATTAAACCACCCCCCTCCCCCCCTCATGAATAAAACTTAAAACTAAATCTGCTGTTGAGCCACTGTCGCTCAACACCGAACGTAGGGTGCTGGGAAGGTTAAAAGTCCGCTGCAGAGGGGCTAAAAGTGGGCAGTCCGGCAAGATGTGGACGACAGTCATATGTGAGCCACAGTGACACCGAGGTGGATCCTCGCGACAAAGTAGGTAGCCATGTGTTAGCCACGTATGGCTAATGCGGAGCCGGCAGAGAACCACAGAATCCCTGCGAGAGGCCTGCATGGAGGACTTCCACACATACATAGGCTCCCTTAATGGGTCACAATTTGTTGTGCGTACTGAGATTACGCCATTTCGTCTCCCAAATCTGAAAAACGTGGTATAATAATGATAGGTCAGTTACGGGCATGCTGGTCTCCAGAAGCAGTTTCCGTGTAGCATGCTGGGCCAGTGTGTTGGCAAGTTCATTTCCTGGGATTCTGATGTGGCCTGGGGCCCACAGAAACACCATGGAACAACTGGACCATTCCAGGGCATAGATGGATTCCTGGATGGTCGCTATCAAATGATGGCGGGAGTAGCACTGGTCGATAGCTTGTAGACTGCTGAAGGAGTCAGTACAGAGAAGAAACGACTCACCAGGACATGAGTGGGTGCAATCAAGAGCACGAGAAATGGCCGCCAGCTCTGCAGTGAAAACACTGCAGCCATCTGGCAATGAGTGCTGTTCAGTATGTCCCCCATGAACATATGTGAAGCCAATGTGACCATCAGCCATCGAGCAGTTGGTGTAAACCACTTCATGGTCCCGGCAAGTGTCAAGAATCAAGAGGAAGTGACAGCGGAGAGTCGTGGGGTTAACTGTGTCCTTAGGACCATGTGAAAGTTCCATGCAAAGCTTCGGCCACCTCACTTGTTGAAGACTATGTTTAGCAATGACATAGAGAATGGAGGGGGGGGGGGGTTTGGCACATCCCAGGTTGTGAAGTACTGTCCATAACATCCTGTAACAACAATCTGGGTGTGGTTCATTGCATGAAATGAAACTATGGCTCAATCTAATACGACAATGCAGAGGTGATGTGAGAAAGTGGATTCCTTCCGGGAGGAATGGAAGTGAGAGTGCCAGCCAGCGGGATAATGCCAGGCAGCAACAGTCTCCTTGGCCGTACAGAGTATATTAGAAGCAGCAGTAGACCACCAGATGTTTGATCTACGAGTGATAAGAGGTTTTGTTTGCACCTACAAATTCACACCCAAGATGGTCAAAGTGAATGCTGGTAAGAATTGCTTCTCTAGCCAAATGGTCAGCCAGTTCACACCCTAGGGAACACAAGTTTTGGGGACCCAGAAAATGAGAACTGAGCAGCATGGCTAAAGTCAGGCAGTCAGGAATAGCAGAGATCACAGGGACAAGAGTAACACCAAACAACAAGTTGAAGACTGCTTGTTGAATCCCTACAAATTAAAATACAGATGAGGTGTATCTGTTTAATAAACATAGGCCTTTGTTAGGGGCTACCAGCTCTGGTGTAAAAATACTAAATGTTATTGGCAACAAATATTCTTCTTGACTGGCAGGAAATGTAAAAGCACATCCTGTACAATCTGTGGTTTTAGAGCCACCAGCAAAAATTACAGCAGCACCCTCATATTCCTGGAGGCAACAAACTTTAGATCCCTGAAGTAGATTGGTCCTAATATGTTGTCTGAGTACTAACCAAGTGGGGAAGTGTGGGAAAATGTGTGGAGCACTTTCTGAGGAAGTCAGGTGGAGGTCACGGCAGACAGCCTCCAGGCACATTACCATTGGTAATCCCACCCGAGGCTGGGTGTCAGGGAGACTATGCCCATTGTATACAAGGAGAATTTGATTGATTGGGTGATTAGGAAATTCTCAGATGGTAATTTCTTAAGTGAGCGAGAGTTGGTATCACTGGAACTGAAGGAGGATCTCTGCTTTGGAAGAGATACTGTTTATGGGTCTAGTCCAGAAAACACCAGTGACCAGTCTTACTCCGGAATGTTGGACTGGGTCCAACAATTTCAAAGCTGAAGGAGCCACTGAGCCATAAACATGACAACTATAATCCAATCTGAACGAGACCAGGGGTTGGTAAATATGGAGGAGACTAGCGCGATTCGCAACCCAAGATGAAGCTGAGAGAGAGAGTTAAACTTTTCCATGCAGCTAGTCTTTAGTTGACAAATACGGGGCTGCCAAGTCAGCTTTTTAGGAAAGAGGAGTCCCAGTAGTGCACGACTTGCAGTTTTAGGGGAGAAAGGTGGAAGTCATGGGGAAAGGGTCCAAGAAGAGGTCCCATATATGGCACCTACTAGCTTCAGCCAATATCAAAGACTGGGAGCTACACTACATGCAAAAATCGCCAACATGGGACATAGGAGAGGAAAGTTGTCGGATGGATGTCACTAGCCCATTGATCATGAGGGAGTGTGTGACATTCAGTACAGAGCCTGGCTGCATGGTATTCTCTAGAACCTGTAGGGATCCAAGTGATGTACTAGCTCTCAGACAAAAATCTTTACTGAGCTTTGAAATCCAATTCACAGAGGATAAGAAAAATATTATACCATCATGTGTTGCCATTTGCATTATGTATGTCAAAAAAGAGTGCAGTGAGGTGTTGGCATTTAGAAAGACTTGTCAGATTGTTGTTTCCTAATCAGATGGCTGGTAATGGATTGTCCCTCCTGGAAACTACACTGACAGGGGAACAAAAGCCTCTGTGACTTGAGAATCCAGTGTAATTTTCAGGCTACCATTCTTTCAACCAGTTTGCTGAGCATATTGGTGAGGTAAATGGCTGATACCTTTCAATGGATGTCGGGGGTTTTGCCTAATTTAACGATTAAGGCGATGATACTACCTCGCTACTGCAAAGGGAAAACACCTAGCCAAATACAGGTGAAGAACATGAATCGATAAAGTCTCCAAGTAACATTCAGATGTTGGATCATCTGATTACGAGTTTAATCACAGCCCACAGCCTGGAGCTGTAGCAAGTGAAGCCTGAAGCATGTACCCAATCAGCAAAAGGTTTATTACATAATTTGGCAAGACTGAGGGGGGTGGGGTAGGTGAATGGTACAGAGATTTCTTCAACTTTTTGCCTATGCATTTGAAAGGTAGCTGAGTAAGAAGTTGGTGTCAGTGCTGCTGAATAGTGAGTTGCAGGTGTTTAGCAAGAACCAACACTGGTACAAATACCACCATTAGGATGAGACCTGGAGCAGTTGCTGATCTTTGGCGGTTAGAAGATTACAGAGCTTGGCCAACACTTTGAATGAAGTGGCATATCTTCTAAAAGACGAGACATTTAGTTAGATAGTGTGAACTAGCTCAAAGCTGCTTAAAAATAATGAAGGTCTACATGAAGGATGTAACTCAAGATGTTGCTGAGCCCTTCAACAATACTGAATAGCTGTTGCAACATCTCTGGTCCCTCACGTCACCAGCTAGCAGTGGAGTGGGCCTGTAGAAAGGGAAATAGTTCCAGCAACACAACTGTATTGGAGAAGTCTTCCACAACCTCATCAATGCAATCTGTAGGTTACAGACACAACATGGCAACTGGTTCATCAGGCAGTGACAAGAAAGTGATAGATCACCTAAAGCTGGCCAGTTGCAAAGATTGTTCAGTCGCAACTGTTGTAGTGAAGCCACTGGACTGAAGGAAGAGGCTGTATGGTTGACAGCCACAAGGTGGCAGGGGCAACATGATATGGGTACATATCAAGATCAGAAAGATGTTGGTTAATCCGAAGACCACTTTTTCAGGAACTATTGCCAGTCTCCATTAACATATCCTCTTGATTTCTGCAATCAGTCATCTTACTACCCAAATAAAAAAAAATTTTCTTCGGCATTGCTCAATTTAATTCATCTGCATCCCATTATCCTTGCTTTACTTAGCCAATAATCATGTGATAGCCTCTTGTCAAGACACTGCTCATGCTACTGAACCAATCTTCCAAGCTCTTTTTTGTCTACTGCAACCAAAATGAGTTTAAAGCCTTTATTTCTTCTTTTTGAACTTTTCAGAGTTCTCTTCTGCAGGATGTTCTTGAGTTCACATCACATAACTCTTACTGCACGTTTTTGTGCCCGGAAAACTTTAGCTTGGCTTGGTGAATTCCCCAAAAAAATAATCCCATATGACATTATGGAACGAAAGTAAGCATAGTATGCCAGCTTTTTTATTTTTATGCCTGCTGTTTACAGAATTTCAAAGAGTGTATTAAAAAGTAAACACTGTCAAAAATCATGTTCTAAATGTACAAATAGTATAAACCTTTGGCCTTTTACAATTTATCTTCTAAAATAAGTCAAATGGTCAGTAGTGCATCGAGTGTAGCTGCATCTGTCCAGAATCCAAACTGATCTTCCCTGGGGTTTGCTTCTACCAGCCTTACCCTTCTTTTATGAATAATCTGTGTCAGTATTTTGCAACCATAACTTATTAAGTTGATGGTTCAGTTCTACTCTCAACTGTCAGCACAAGTCACCTTTAGAATTCAGATAAAGAAGGATGGTATTTCACTTTTCTCATATCTTGCATACTAGGTGGAATAGTTTTGTCAAGTATGGTTTCTCCCAAGTCTCTCAATAATTCTGAGGAAATGTCACATACTGCATGTGCCTTGTTTCGCCTTAGGTTTTTCATAGCTCTGTCAAATCAAAGGGACAGAAATTTTGCTGTCCACTTTAGAGACCTCATGTATAGAAGTGTCCTCGGAAAGTACCTACATGCAGAAAAACAAAATAGGCATGCAGATTGCAGACAACATCCATAACTAACAATATAATGTGCACAGAACAATAACAATATTTGCCCCCAGATTCCAGTACTAATACTATGATTCGCATGTTCTTAATTGTCAGAAAAGCCTTTTCAGTCATCTACAACAGTTTCACGCACAGTTACACAACATTTGTTACAAATTTTATGTTTTGTTCACTGTTTTTATGAAGCTATGTGCACATTCCGATCTAATATGCCCTTATCCTGTAGCCTAATGAAACATCTATTGTTCTGTTCAACTATAACTTCGTGTTGTATAGACAAGATTTTGTTACTGGTCTTTCATTTTCAAGGATGGATACGAATTTTAAAAATGGACACTTTCATACTAAATTATTCATGGATACTTTGAACAAAAGAAATATCTACATTCTAAAACACTTATTTTACTCTTTATTGAAAAATAATACTGCACAAGCAGGGTCGACTGAAGTGTCCGATCCCACCCGTTGGCTTTGACCCGTGACGTAAGGCTGTTGTGTGTGACGTCACAACGGCGCGGAATTTAGTTTGTGAGAGTGGAGTGTTTGTAGGTGTCATTTTGATGCGATCGGTGGTGCTCTCTGGTGGTGTGTAAGGTGATGTTTTTGGCTGAGTTTGCGAGTGTGGCATCGTGTGGGAATTTTGGTAAATTGCTTTTTTTATGGCTTTGGTAGGTATGGATATGACTGACAGGGTCAACAGTATTCGGTTGTCGGCTATGATGATGGACAGTGCGTTGTCTCTAATAAAATTTCTTCAACTATTCGGATTTTTGGATGAAGTCGTGAAGTGTTCAGTAAGTCGTGAAGAAATGAGGCTTACTTAAAGTTCCGGTGTCTCGGACCATGGATGGCTGTATGTGGAGATGTCGTAAGGATAACAGGTCAAGGGAAGTGTTCGATCCCAATGTGTTGGCATCAGGAGATGTTTTTGGGCTATATAGGTCAAGGGAAATGTCAGATTCCAGATGATATTGTGTTTAGTGGTATTTGGGGAGTTTTGTGATATCCGTTTTTTTCGTCGTTTTGTATGGGGGTGGGTGTGTAAATTTGTTTATATTTAGTTTGTCCCCACCCAAAAACCCCCTATTTCCCCCACTTGTCCCGTTAGTGTCATTAGGCTTTTTGTGGAATGTGTGTGTGTGTGTTTGTTTTTCGATGTATTTTCGTCCTCATAATATGTATGTAACGACTTTATATGCGCCATACTGGAATCGTGATTTATGGTCGTTTCCGCCATATTTGTGACGTCATGGGTCAAAGCAGATGCGCGGGATTGGACGCTTCCATATTTCCGCACAAGCACCAGTTACTGGTCAAATTCTTACTTAAGGTTGTTGCCTCACTGCACAGATACCTACTCAGATATATAATTTGATGCAACGTGTCAGCAGTGTTTTATTCTATATATTTTGTGTGTAAATGAGTGAGATAATTCGTTAGTCTCTTGTCGCATGTATTTCTTAAGACTTCAAAAGCTATTCTAGCATTTGCCATAATCATTTTTTGGTAATCAGGGAACAATTAAATCTTCCAGGGAATTAATGTGCCACCTCATTCAGTAATAGCGCTAACCTTACTTTATGGATGCTGTAATTTCTACTATTCTTCATCTCAATTACTGTGAATGTGCGATTGCTCGAGAAACCATCATTTTAGCATCAAAGTGTGTATTTAATTATTCAACTGGGAAAAGCACACCACAGAACTGCTTAAGCATCTTAACAAATCTCTACTTGCAATGCGAATTGTGTCAGACATAGGGGATATAAAAATGAAAAAGCTGGCATACTATGCTTATTTTCGTTCCATAATGTCATATGGGATTATTTTTTGGGGGAATTCACCAAGCCAAGCTAAAGTTTTCTGGGCACAAAAACGTGCAGTAAGAGTTATATATGATGTGAACTCAAGAACATCCTGCAGAAGCTTGTTTAGGGAACTAGGGACACTAACTACTGCATCCCAATATATTTATTCTTTAATAAAATTTGTCATTAAAAATATATCACTTTTTCAAATCAACAGCTCAATTCATGAAATCAGTACTAGAAATAATAATAATCTTCAAAAGGATTTAAAGTCACTTCGTCTTGCACAAAAAGGTGTGCATTATTCAGAAACAATAACTTGCCAGCGGCCATAAAAAGCTTAACAACCAATGAAATTCAGTTTAAGAGAAGCCTAAAGGATTTATTGGTGGCCAACTCCTACTCCATTGATGAATTTCTCAGAAGAACCAACTGATTTTTTTGTGTGTGTGTGTGTGTGTGTGTGTGTGTGTGTGTGTGTGTACAATCTAACTTCAATGTGTTCATTGTAAATAAGCATTATAGTAGTTGTATTACACGTTTATTACCTTATAAATAACCAAATAAAAACTTTTCTTATTTTAAATTCAGTGCATTAGTATTTGTAAAATGATTCTTTCATATAGTGTTCATTAAAAAATGAATATCATTCCACTTGGGACCTGTGGAATGGTACATTATCTTATTTGTTTGAGTTGTAAATATTTGTCATGTATTGTTGTTTTCCCAACATGTTCTACATCCTGGAGGACCTCCTCACTACGGATCAATTGGAATTAAAGTAAATCTAATCTAATCTAGGCCACACTTCCCTTTACTGCACTACATACTGCAGCTTGTTTGTCTCCTACACTGGGATGTCACAATGGGATTTATTCCAAAACCTTCTTTAACTGAGGCAAGAAAATCACTGTTACACTATCGGTAATTGCTGAGGTACAAGAATAAGGAACAAATATACAATACAATTTATTTCTATCAACAGCTTGGCTTTGGCTTTCATGTTTGGGAAATTACACACACTGTAAACCAGTGTTCACTTTCGAAATATATTTAAGTAAAGTATGTTTAAGATTTGCTGCTATTTCAATACTTTGTGTAACCATATGCCAACAAAATATGTAAACAAATGCAGGTAGAACTGCGTATCAGCATCTAACACTAATGACATCTTACAGGCTTGATCGGAAAACACCTCCACATTCAAATCACAAATGAGCAGAGCATGTGCCAAATCTCTCAACCGAGTGTCTTATGCCAAGATAGAGTACTTTGGAGAACAACGTGCCAAAGGACAAAGATGAACATCCACACCTTTAATTGCATAAAGGATGCTAATGACAACGATAACAGCCCAGTTAAAAAATATAATTTAATGCCAGTGTTGGTTAACATGTTTCTGAACAACTTCCTTACAGTAATACTACCAAGTCTTCTTTTTTTTACCCACTGGGCAGCAAACTTCGATATTTCATTTCTACTCACACCAGCAATACCGTATACGCTATATTCCATATACTTTATACACGCCCTTACATAGATAACGTAATTTCAAATCAGCAGTCTGTATTACTACTCACCAACGTTGGGTTTTCCACAATATATGGTTCTTCTTCATTATTATCGTTATCCTCCGGTGGTGCGTCTACTTGCATTGGCTCAACAGGACTCTGAAAACCAAATACTCCCAACATTAAACAGACTGTATCTAACACCGATAAGTGATAATTAACCTCATAGTATACGCTACACGGTCAAAGTTATGATCACAGACTTTACTAATGATGACCAAAGAAAATCAAATAGTAACAAAAACAACATATCTCTTCGAAAGAAAAACACGCATTTCACTGACAGCACCAATCTCTAATAGTATGTGTTTATATTACAGCTCTGCATTTACTGCTAGAGATCTGCTTATACCCAAATCGATTCCTCTTTGCACTTTACTGTACTACGCAAGCGTGAAGAATTACTAACGACGATACAACTCTGATAAAACAATTCAATGTATGCAAATAGACGAATGTCATACTGCCTCTTGAGGTTACGACACATTATTATCAAATCATATTAAGATTTTCATTGAAAATCACGAACTATACTTGCATGGCTGTCACTGAAATACTTCGCGAGGCGCCGCATAGCAAAACAAAATTCGAGATTTCTCACAAAACAATTAACTTCTCTTTTCTGTCAATTCTCAACCCCTTCCACACTCACTTGGTACAAAGCTGACTGCATCGGCAGCGGCATTTTGATGTAAACTGCGGACACTTGATCAAAGATATAGACTTCAACTTATTTGGAAGATGATCACTGGGTCCTCCTACAAAATTTTCACAGCAGAATATGTTATATATTTGTTCATATTCTGAATTAATTTAACTTATTGCTAAATTATAAGTAACGAGAATATTATTTATGTTGCATGGATTTTATCTACAGATTCCAAAGAAGTAACAGATGATCGAGGTGATCTTGTGTCACAGTAGGGTGTAAACGTGAACTACGAGCGATACGGTAACCAAGCAAAAGTCAACATATTAAGTACTATAAATCGAAAAGCAAATACCGCTATTTTCACTGAATCACTTATCTTCATAATCAGAAACAAAATGCAAGCATAAGACACACATAGTTATCGATCACTTAGTCAAACTAACATTTTTCAGGCAACAATATAAAGTTGTTATAGATATCATACACTCAATACCTAACATTACAGAAAATAAATAGTGAAGCTTTAACGCATATGAAGGAGACAATAAAGTTTATGCCCAACAACTGTAACCTGTAAATAGGTATGCTTTATTAGAGTTATACTGTAAAGAGAAATTCCGTAGTCCCTTACTACAGAGGAAATTAAGTCCATACGAACTTCAACAACACTTATTCGTCATCATCATCATGATTAGTTTTCTACTATGTTAGTAGCAGTGCCAGATCGAGAACATTTTCCCGCACATACGATATACAATGTGGCGCCCTTCTTCCCCTTACCCCTGGGGCGTGCTTTCACCCATGCCAGTTTTCGCTGCTAATTAAGTTGCACCCCATATAGAAATTTTTCATGTAGGCGCCTCTGTTCCCTTCGCAGCTTGGCGCCCCAAGTGGCTGATTGTGTTGCTTGACGCTTAAACTGGCCCTGGTTAGCAGCCTCTTTGCTCTCTTAGCTCATCACTTCCTTCTCAATGTTGCTATATGTTCTGCCTTCCAGGACATCACACATAATATGAAATCTCTTCTTTCCCAACCGTCATGCTATATATCCTTCTAAGACTGTTTTTACAAGACACTCTCTCTCCTTTTTTTAATAAATGTTCTATGGAGTTTATTCTAATTACAATTAATAGTAATCTCTACTCTTCTACTCTTCTCAATACATCCCTACTTCTTTTTCTCATTTCTTAAAGTAATTACAAACAGGTTTTATTGTTCCCTTCATAATCTCTTGATAAACTAAAGAAAAAATATTTTTTTGAAAAGCGAACACTTTATAAAAGAAAATGAGATTTAGGAAGCTTGCATAAGGAACCTCATAATAATGCCACTTGTAACAGAGCATGGTGGGACTGTCCTACTTGTTAGCATAGCACCTCTGACATCTATATTAGTTTTTCCCTTGTTTGATCTCGTTTTGTTAATAGTAAGTTCACAATAGTTACTTGAAATATCTAATTTCTTGTTCAAATAGTGAGTCACAACGCTTGATTATTCACTGTGTAATTTTCCAAATACTGAAGAAAGTAGTAGGCTTATAGATGGTTCACATAGAAATGTTTTACTTAAAGAAATACTCACAGGTTACTACGAATGCAAACAAAAAGAATGTGAAATTTTCAGTGAGCAAAGAGCTGCATCTTTACAATTTCTTAGACATTCCCAGTGACTCATTGTCATGTCATAGAATCGGGTATACCACCAGTGGTCCTCATCTTCCAAGTATGATATTTGGACATCGTAACTTGATGTCTTCCTCAGGTACTCCCAGACACTGATCTCTATGCTTCTTTTTTTCGTTCTTTATACTGAGGAGGGGACAGAGTGGGCTGTTGTTTACCCTTTTCAGTCCATGGAATTTTACAATTTATTTTTATTGCATTTATTTACGTTTTCTTGCAATACAGAGCATAATCCATTTAGAGACAATTACAATTTTACAATATAATTAATTGAGACTATATTGTAATTTCTGATACAATTTATTAAGGCATTACTATAAAATTTTTTGCAAATATCACATTTTTATTTTGCACTTTCCTTATTTTCTGAATGTAGTTAACTGAAATATTTTTGATGTATATTACTTACAATATATTGACATTAGTATAGTGCTTATGGAGAGTGATGTGAGGAGAAAGGAAGAGTTAGGACATTGCAAAAGTGTATGGAGTTCAGGTAAAGTGTTTGTACAGAGGTGAGGTGTATGAATTACTACTTACATAGGTCAGAGTTGATTGATTGTGATAGGTCCTTGAGTCGTCCTTGGCAATGTCTTGAGATTCTTGTGGCCGTGGTGCTCTGTGTGTACGTGTGTGTGTGTTTTTCAGTCACCTGTTCTCTCATGTAGATGTGTGGGAGGGGGAGGGGTGGTGGGTTGTAGTGTTTGCAGTGAGAGGTTCCAAGATGGGGGCTAGGTCTGGGTACATTGTAGCGGTGTTCTGGGCTAGTGTGAGGGATAGGATGACGTACTTGAACACAGGCTTCCGTTGTGTTCTTTGGTTGGTGGCAATGTGGCCTTCTATGTCGGGCCTATTGTTTAATATATGTTTTCCATACCTTGTCCTCAATCTGGCCAACCTGATTTGGAGGGGGTTCGACACTGTTTTATGGTAGACCTCAGTGCTGGGTATGATTTGGGAGAGTGTTGCAATCCTGTGAAGGAATCTCCTTTCTGTGCTGTAAAGTCTATTTCCTATTGATGCATGTATGCCTCCCAGGGGGGCTGCAGTATATGCCAGGATTGGTTGCATGAAAGTCTCATAGGCATGCAGTGCGTTTTGTGTACTGCAGCCACTGAAGTGACCTTACACTTGTCGGAATCTTGCACTTGTTGGAGTCTAGTTTTGTTTAGGAGGCGACTTAGGTGGGTCTTCCATTCCAGGTGTTTGTCAATATGGATCGCAGGCCATCTGGAAGTGTCGTTTTGGCTTAAGGGGGTTTCCCATAGTGTTAGGTGAATGTCGTCTTCTTTTTATTGTCTTGTTTTGGTTAGGTGTCTGTGTTTAAAAAGGACTATCTGTGTTTTTGTGAGGTTAGGTCGTTTCCTCCATTTGATCATCCACTTTCCTAGGCAGAGGAAGAACAAGTGTGTCTTACATTTTATTGTTGTTATCTGTAATTCAGTGCAACAACAGACTGTATCGCCTGTGTAGAGACCTATTGTTTCGCATTCCTTCTTCATGGTAGGTATGCCAGCAGTGTGTAGGATGTACAAGAGTGGGGACCAGATGCAACCCTGAGGGACACCAGCTTGTGGGGTGAAAGCTTCAGAATTATGGGTGGCGACATGCACCCTGCAGGTCAGTTTAGTGATGTACTCTTTGATTACTCTGACGGTTTTAGCTGGTATACCCACGTTAACCAGTTTGAAGAGCAAGCACTTGTGCCATAGTTTGTTCAGCACACAGGAGCACTGCAAGTGTGCAGTGTCCCTGGTCGAATACTTTGGTTATGTTGTCGATCAGTTCGGAAAGTGGGTCGTTAGATGAGTGGTTGTGTCTGAACACTGATCTTTGCTGAGCAGGTCCCATATTTACACCTGGGAGGTGCCTGGTGTTCACTACACCTTCTGGCCTGCTGTGGCTGTTACTTGCAATCGTCAACGTCTTCAGGCGCTCGCTCTTCTGTCTGCATCTGTTACAGCTGTCTTCTGCAGTGGTGGCCATCCCATGGAACTCTGTGTTAGGTTCGCGCCCGCCATGAGCACTGTAGACGTTCCTTATGCTGTTCTCGACCACTGCAGTTTTCTCTCTAGGCCATGTGTTCTTCCTGGCATTCTGAATTCAGTATGTGCTTGTGTGGCACGAGGCTGGTGTTGGAGCTGCATATTATGTCTGTGAACACTTCTGCAATCCCTTGTGGGAGTAGCCGCTGTGGTGTTTTGTATTATGTCTTCTCCCAGGTTGTATGGTGCCTGAGGTTTCAGGTGGTTGATGTTCTCCATGACTACTTTAGCTGTCTTCTGAGGAGGCAGTTACCACCTGGTGCTCTGTATGACGTCTGATCCTGTTAATTACGTCCCTGGTCGTCTGAGATTCTTTACCAGAGAAAGAAAATTTTTGTGTGTTTCTGTAGTAGTTCCAAATCCGGATTCCAAGCCATACTGAGCTGATATCCTGTTTCCCGGTTGATCAGGTTCTCTGCCATCTTGATTTCAATAGACACAGTGATGACACTATCCCAGAATCTGTGGGCCTGAGCCAGGATTCTAGTTTTGTCATAATTCGTTGTGCGTTCAAGACCAAGACAATGTTCTGCTACAGCTGTTTCAGTGACCTGTCGTAGCCTCATATGTCTTTGGTGTTCTTAACATCTTATGTCCACTGTTCTGGTGGTTTGACAAATTTAAGACGTACCAATTTCACAAGGTATAAGGTAAATACCACATTTTCTTAATCCAGACTGTCCTTGACCGTTACAATAAGGGCCCTGATCTTGCTGGGTGGGCAGAAGACACTTTTGATTTCATGTTTCTTCAGGGTGCTGCTGATCTTAGCCAAGACAGGTCCTGATAGTAGAAAGGCTACCATCCTGGTCTCTTCTTCTTGTTCCTCTTCTGTATTAGGTCGTCTGGTGGCATGTAATGCTTTGCAGGTATCTCTCGTTGAATATCTGTTGTCCATGAATACACGTTGAAGATGTTGTAGCTCTGTTGTCAAGCTGCCCGTGTCAGAGACTGTCTTGGCTCGGTGTACAATCGTTCTGATCTCTCTGTTCTTCTATGTTGGACGGTTGCAGCAGTCAACCTATAGATATACGCCATTGTGAGTTGGTTTCCTATACTCATTGTGGCTGAATTTCCCCCATGCGTTCCTCCTCACAATGACATCCAGGAACAGGAGTTGACCATTATTCCCTAGTTCTATGGTGAACATAATGTTGGGATGTCTTGAGTTCAGATGGTCCAGGAATTCGTTCAGTCTTTTCCATCCATGTGGTCAGACGACGAATGTGTCATTAACACATCTGAAGAAACACATCGACTGGTAGGCAGCAATTGTAAGAGCTTCATCCTCGAATTTCTCCATAAAGAGATCAGCCACTACTGGATATAAGGGCCAACCCATCGCTACTCCTCGAGTCTACTTGTAACGCCGGAAATGCATATCCTCCTATTTCCATCTGTTGTACTGTAAGTTTTTTCCTTAATTTGTTACCTGAATATATGACATTTCTGTGCCTTTATATATTGTAATTGTTTTACTATTTGTATATATATATATATATATATATATATATATATATATATATATATATATGTATGTATGCATTTATGTCGGTGTATAATTGGTTTGTTTCGTAAATATTATTTGTATTTTTACGCTGGGTCTTGCCTAGGGAAAACTGCTATCGAACGATTACATCGATAGGTCGTGTGAAGAATCAAAGTGTGTAGGATCTTTGGTAGTGTTAACTCTGCCGCGTGGAGCGCGGGCAGGGCAGTCGGAGTCTGGCTGGAGTAGCGAGTGGAGCAGGTGTGTGGTGTGACGCTCCCGCGAGTTGCCGCGCTTTCGGGGTTTAGCAGCATGTAATTGCGCTCGACTTGCAATGATAGTTTCTGACATGGTGTCGCGGACGGGAAGCATTAGCTGGCGCACATCAAGAGCCCGTTTCGTCTGGTGACCGTGTTGAGAAGAACGCGCGCCAACATCCAGCTTCTGCAACAGCGACGGCCGACAATGAGTGACTGTCGCCACCTCCTCGATCGACGGCTTCAAACCTTCAATCAACTAACAAGGAAGACCAAAAGCACGTAAAGTTTCAGAACTGTATGGCAGACCTCAGCTTTTCACATTGTTCCATTTGCCTCGCAAAATTACAGCAACTTAGCATGAACCTTTGTTGCTCATTGTCCCAATTGCATTACCAAGCAGGGTCCCTTCCTTTTTCCGAAATGAAACCGAGTGTCGTTGAAATTCAGACGCCAGCATTAAAGTACTATCATTGCATTTCATTACTTTAGTTTCCAAGTGCAGTTAAAGCATAGCTGGCTACAATAGTTAGATTACACAAGCACAAATTAAGAGTGCGAGTTTTGTTAGCATATTTTAGCTTACCTGTGACTGCAGCTCAGCTTGGTACGTACTAAATTTTATTATTGTTAATTATTCAGAATCATTTAATTCAAGTTCAAAGTTAAATCTCTTGTTTCTAAATTGCGTAGAGTCAAGTTGCTTTTGAAATGATTGTTGAGGTAGTCCAAGACTAACCGTATTCTGCTGGATTTCGATGTGCTTCAGAAAGAAAGCTCACTATTAACTTCAGTCACTAAATTAACTTTCGATTTTCCGGTTTTATTAATTCTTTTGCTAAATTAAGTCAGAGTGTAGCGAAATTTATTACTTCTGGCAAACTTTCAGTTTTCACACTACACGTGTCAACCTTCAGTTGCCACGCTTCTAGTGCTAATTATATGTGTAATAACCTTTCTTTTTCAGTTACTATAGTAATTGTCCTTAGGACTGGCGACCGTGATTTCCCCCAAATCTCAAATATCTAATTACCGCTAGTTAATTGTTGACGTAACGGCCGCACATTTACTTTCTTTATTAACTTTACCCCTTTTCAAAATTAATTTCCACCAGTTTCATTTGCATTTTTCCTTTCATTTAGATGTAACCCTTTCCTCCCTCTTTACCGACAGATTAACTTTGGTGACGATTGCTTTTCCAAAATTCCCATTAGGTACACGCGGTTTAATTTTTCACTGTCATTAAGGTCGATAAGTGAGGGGGAGGTTACACGTGGCGACCTGGTGACAGGACAATCTTCAAATTTGAGGTTGTTCTGGACACGAATTTTGCATTGTGCAAATCTCGTAACAAAGTACTGGTTACGAAATGGTCGATACATCAGCGAGAATATTAGTCTGAGGAATCCTAATTAGATTTGAGATTTGTTATTTATATTGAAAATTATTAAAATGAGTGAAGGCAACAATTACCAAAATTTGGTAGACTTGGGTACGGAACAATCGGTCGAACAGTGGGAAACACGCACCGCGGTACCCATTGTTCAGGGGCAGGCAGCTAGCATGAAAGACGCGACCGCCGAGACGCAACAAAGAGCAGAAATGGAATTCCAAACATTAGAAAATGTTTCGGAATCGGAAGTGAAAATCAAATCGGAATCCCTTGATGACGAATACGGGGGGACAATTAAAGAGGAAGCCACTACGGAAGTAAAACCGGTAGTTTCCGGGAATTTAACTGATTTATTGAATGTTTTGATTAACGAAATCAAGGCTCAGTCTAGCAAGATAGAAACTCAATCGGCAGAAATTAAAGCTCAGTCTGGAAAAATTGACAGGAAGCTAGACAATCAGAACAAAGCTATTAATGTTGTTAACAACAATGTTGGAGTTGTTAACACAAAAGTTGATAAAATCAAAGAAGATATTGTTGTGATTAATACCGAAATCGGTAATCTTAAACAGGAAATGATAGGCGTTCAGGCGGAAATTGCGAGCATAAATACGCGTTTTAATTCCGAAATTAGCAGAATCGAGAAAAGTGTAGGAGACGCAGTTGCTCCGATCATCGAGAATAAGGTGACGGAACAAATTCAATTAGTGAGAAAAGACGATCAACAGAAGGTGGAAACTTTAAAGGTTTTAGTATCCGAAGTAGATACCAAAGTGAGGAAGCAGGCTAATACCTGCGAAGAGAAAAAGAGGGAAGTGGAAACGCTTGCGACAACCACTTGCTAAGTGATTACGAGAGTGTCGGAATTAGAAAAGAAACTTGAAGAAAAACAGAGCTATGTGCCAATCTGTGCACATAGTTCGGAATTGTTGACGAAAGAGGAGCGGTTCGACCCCTTGAAAAAAGGCGGTATACATGCGACGGATTTCATTAAAAACTGTGAAAGAGTTTTACCCAGATCATGGACTAATGAGAGAAAAATTAATGCGGTTATTGATGTGTTGGCTGGTGATGCCAAGCGTTGGGGCTTAAACCTCAACATTACGAACCTGACCTTTGACGAGTTTAAAAATTTGTTTCTGGCTGAATACTGGTCAGAGCAAAAACAGCAAAGTGTCTGGCGCGAATTTGTCGTATCGAGGCCTTTCGATGCGAATTCGCGCGGCTCGATGAAGGAGTTTTGTGAGGGCTGGATCCGCAAGTTGGAATATTTGCGTGATCGCCGCACGGAATCTGAAATAGTCTGGGAACTCTACAAGAAGCTTCCAGATGATACGAAACGCTACGTAGGAAGCAATTACAGGACAATCAACGATTTCCTGGAAAGAGTGGAGGACGAGGACAATTGGCGCAATAATCGCGACAGTGGTAGAGGCCGTGGTAACAACAACGGGTACCACAGCAACCACAACAACGATAACCATGGGAATAATGCATACCGCAATCTTGGCAGCAGTAACAATAGTGGTTCGGGCCGTAATGACAATCGGTACAATGCAAATAATAACAGGAATGACGGAAACCAGTATCATACTAGCGTGATACGGGCTTCGCAGAATAGTAATAACGCCAGAGTGTGTGATCAGCCGCCTCAGCAGCATCCGGGGAGCGTATCTGCTGGGACGAGACAGGGAAACCATTAGCCGCGCCGGTGAGGGGCCGACCGGGCGTGGAGAAATTTTGGCGGCCCAATAACCGTAGAAAACCCAGGTGTCGTCGTTATGAAAATTCCGTGTGGAATAATCAACGGCGGGAGAGTGTGCCAGTGTTAGGAGAAAGGAGTGCGCCCACAGGTAGTAAATCAGCTGTATACACGGCAGTAGGAAGTACATTCACTGTCAGTGAGAACAATTTAAGTAGTGTTCCGGAAATCGATTATAAAGTGGTAGCTGTAATACCCACAGCGGAACGGGAGATTGAGTTTAAGAATGATTCGCAAGTGTTGAGAGAAGATCAGATGTCGGATAAAACGTCCGTCATCGAGCGAGGGGATGCAGAGAGGGATGAGGTCTGGTTAAGGCAGTTCGGTCGCTTATACGACGAACTAAGAGATTATAGGGGTCTGTATGGGAGAAGCGTTTATGGGGAGCGCGGGCAGGATTTGCCGCGTTTCGTCCCACAGGAAGATAGTATTTGTGAAGTGATAGGAAGTTCTGGCCCTAACCGGCAGACTTTACTAGAAATAGTTGATGTTAATGGGGAGCACGAGCAAGATTCGTCGTGTTTCGTCCCGCAGGAGTTGGCTGTTGAAGTAGTAACGGAAAGTTCTGGCCCTAACGGCAGACTTTACCGAAAGTTACAGTGGTAGAAGTAGCCGACCCATCCGACGCAAAACTCCAGTTTAAACATTGCGAAAGTATTGAGGAGAAAGATTACGAAAATTTTAGTGATAGCCGGACATGATTGGTAGAAAAGCACGTAGATGACAGCGTGTATGAGGTTAGAGTTGACATTATACGGTCAGACGATAGCAGTGTGGGTTGTGCAGATCCAAAGGAAGTAATTGTAGATACTACTGGGCACATTCCTCCAGGTAGATTGGCGGATGATATCAATCTGGCCAAAGTGGAATCAACGAAGGTGACAATTAGTGAAATGATAGCAGGGCAACACTCACTAGTTGACGAGTTAGAGGAAAAGGTTTCGGTATTGGAGGCGAAGCTACAGACTAAGCCTCAGGACAAACGTGTTGAAATTAAGACTGTATGTGAACAGAGGCTGAAAAAGCCGCCAGATAAACCGGATTTAGGATCAAAGCCGGATGGTTTTTTCTGGAATGACCTGGATATAGACGAGGATTTACTGTGGGAAAATAAAGAAACAGTCGAGGACAAGTGTAGACAGATAGTAGTGTCTGCTAATATGCACGACCTACAACTAAACGTGTTGATTGACACCGGTGCAGAATTGAGTGCTGTATCTGGGAAAATATTTGAGTTACTGAAAGACAGACCTGGTATCGTAGTTATGCCAGTAACAGGAGCGAAAATTATCGGTGCTACTGGGAAGGCCAGTAAACCGGTCACAAAACAGATTTTTGTCCACTTCGAGATATGTGGGGCACGATTTGGGCAAGAGTTTGTCGTCGTGCCAGACTTAACTACGGAAGTAATTATCGGGTTAGATTGGCTATTAAAGTACCGTGCAGTGATTAATTGCGAAAGCAAAACTTTGACATGTATGTCACTAGATTAAACAATGGTAGTTGGTTTTGACGAGGCAGGAGACGGTGTGCATAGGCAATACCAGCCTATACACATTGTTAACTGGCCGGATAACATTGACGTAGGAATGAGTTTGAACTGCCGTAACGTGAGGAATTTCGGCATTGACAAAAGTGTTGAAAGTGAAGTGGAAGAGATAATCAAATTCCCTCCACGGATTGACATTAGTATTGGTGTGAAAAAAGATCGTTTGCGGGAAGTAATGAAGCTAAAAGCTGATGCTCGCATACGTCGTCATGACGCTAAAGCGCGTTTTGCTAAGTTTGCAATCGGAGACTTAGTTCTTGTAAAAGCTAACGAGAAATCGAGCGAGATAGACAATGAAATCTCTAAATTTAAGTTTGTGTATAATGGACCATATAAAGTCATTGGTATACCTCACACAAATGCTTATTGCTTAGAGTATCCAAGCTCTGGAAAACGATTAGGTATACGGGATATTGTAGACTTGAAATTGTACCAACCTAGGATTGATTAATACCACAGAATGGGTAATTTGTACAGTATGTAATATAGAGTGTAAGATTTAAGGATGTGCCATGTTGCGATGCTTTTGCCTGACCTAGAGGTCATTAAAGAACTTGTAATTAACAAGTAATTAATTTTTGATTAGACGTTTTAACCAATTGAAAAATCGAAGCTGCTAGTTTAAGTTTTCAGCTGAGTCACAGTAGATTAAGGAATGTAAATATGCTTTTGTAACTAGCTGTCAGATTTCATGAATGTGTGTTTTACTAGTCATTGCCGATGTACTTAGACGCTGTTTTAAGTTTCAGGCTAGTACATGCGTGTGATGATGAACAGTGTTGAGTTATCCACTGTGATAGTATTAAGGGACTCCTTGAGATTACTCGGGAGTGAGTTTTCCTATAGAATTCAGTGAAACGGACGTTCTGGAAATGCCGCTACACAGGCGAGTGAGATCAAGCATGCCGCACAGGCGGGCGCAACAATACTGGCAAGGTGGAGCCGCTGTCGGCTCTTGGGTCGCTGTCGGCTCTTGTGCCGCTGTCGGCATTCTTTGTACTTGCGAGAATGGAAGGCGGAGTTGTTTTTCTTCCTGGACAGCTGATGTGAAAGAATTCTGCTGTCAATATTTATGTTTTTGTCGATCTACTGTATATTATTTTCTTGTTTAGAGTTAAGTGGACTCTCATGACGAGTTAATAATTATGAAAAGGTTATATAAAATGTGTATTCTATGTAATTAATAATTAATTTGCGTATTTTGATCTACCTGCTTTTATGACCATGTACTCTAATTAATTTTGCAAATAGTATTCCATTTCTTATAGTATTACGAATTTTAATGATTTTGGAATAGCTAAACCATTTTCTATGCTTTCTATGAATTTTAATATGTTGTCAACCTGTTTTATTTTGTGCAAGATGACAGAGTGGAATAAGAATAGGACTGTCTCCACTCAATTTTTATGGTCTAAAAAATTGATTTATGCTTAATTAGACGAATGCTAAATTTTGATGATGTTTTGGAGCATATGCATTTCCGCTGTTTATTTTTTGGGACATTTTCTGAGTCTGTTTAGGTTACACGAACATCCTCAGACAATGTGGGGCACGTGTAACGCCGGAAATGCATATCCTCCTATTTCCATCTGTTGTACTGTAAGTTTTTTCCTTAATTTGTTACCTGAATATATGACATTTCTGTGCCTTTATATATTGTAATTGTTTTACTATTTGTATATATATATATATATATATATATATATATATATATATATATATATATATATATATATGTATGCATTTATGTCAGTGTATAATTGGTTTGTTTCGTAAATATTATTTGTATTTTTACGCTGGGTCTTGCCTAGGGAAAACTGCTATCGAACGATTACATCGATAGGTCGTGTGAAGAATCAAAGTGTGTAGGATCTTTGGTAGTGTTAACTCTGCCGCGTGGAGCGCGGGCAGGGCAGTCGGAGTCTGGCTGGAGTAGCGAGTGGAGCAGGTGTGTGGTGTGACGCTCCCGCGAGTTGCCGCGCTTTCGGGGTTTAGCAGCATGTAATTGCGCTCGACTTGCGATGATAGTTTCTGACATGGTGTCGCGGACGGGAAGCATTAGCTGGCGCACATCAAGAGCCCGTTTCGTCTGGTGACCGTGTTGAGAAGAATGCGCGCCAACATCCAGCTTCTGCAACAGCGACGGCCGACAATGAGTGACTGTCGCCACCTCCTCGATCGACGGCTTCAAACCTTCAATCAACTAACAAGGAAGACCAAAAGCACGTAAAGTTTCAGAACTGTATGGCAGACCTCAGCTTTTCACATTGTTCCATTTGCCTCGCAAAATTACAGCAACTTAGCATGAACCTTTGTTGCTCATTGTCCCAATTGCATTGCCAAGCAGGGTCCCTTCCTTTTTCCGAAATGAAACCGAGTGTCGTTGAAATTCAGACGCCAGCATTAAAGTACTATCATTGCATTTCATTACTTTAGTTTCCAAGTGCAGTTAAAGCATAGCTGGCTACAATAGTTAGATTACACAAGCACAAATTAAGAGTGCGAGTTTTGTTAGCATATTTTAGCGTACCTGTGACTGCAGCTCAGCTTGGTACGTACTAAATTTTATTATTGTTAATTATTCAGAATCATTTAATTCAAGTTCAAAGTTAAATCTCTTGTTTCTAAATTGCGTAGAGTCAAGTTGCTTTTGAAATGATTGTTGAGGTAGTCCAAGACTAACCGTATTCTGCTGGATTTCGATGTGCTTCAGAAAGAAAGCTCACTATTAACTTCAGTCACTAAATTAACTTTCGATTTTCCGGTTTTATTAATTCTTTTGCTAAATTAAGTCAGAGTGTAGCGAAATTTATTACTTCTGGCAAACTTTCAGTTTTCACACTACACGTGTCAACCTTCAGTTGCCACGCTTCTAGTGCTAATTATATGTGTAATAACCTTTCTTTTTCAGTTACTATAGTAATTGTCCTTAGGACTGGCGACCGTGATTTCCCCCAAATCTCAAATATCTAATTACCGCTAGTTAATTGTTGACGTAACGGCCGCACATTTACTTTCTTTATTAACTTTACCCCTTTTCAAAATTAATTTCCACCAGTTTCATTTGCATTTTTCCTTTCATTTAGATGTAACCCTTTCCTCCCTCTTTACCGACAGATTAACTTCGGTGACGATTGCTTTCCCAAATTTCCCATTAGGTACATGCGGTTTAATTTTTCACTGTCATTAAGGTCGATAAGTGAGGGGGAGGTTACATACTCATAGATTTGGCCTTCACATAGGAAGTAAGTTAACGTTAAAGTATACTTGGAAAGATCCGGCAGAGCTCCATCAAATCTCTCACCGATCAAATTGTGTGTTCTGGAGTGGCACCCTGGTGAATAGAGACACATCGTCAAAGCTAACCATGATGTTTGTGTTCGAGATTCGTAGGCTTTTGAGACATTCTGAAAAGTCTAAGGAGTTGTGGATGTGGTGGACACTCTTTCCTACATATGCTACAAACATCTTCTTTAGGAAGGGTAGGTGACTGCACCAATATTACTCACAATCGGATAAAGTGGTACACACACGTTATGGATCTTTAATAGCTCCCTGCAGGAGAAGTCCAGTCTAGGCCGAATGTCACGGATCCTTTCCCTTACCAGAGCATTACTAGCACGATGCTTGATCCTGTTAGCTGCCTTAGATATATGTGATGTTGGCAAATAGAGGCACCATGTCTCCTTCTCTGCATCTCAGTAGGAAATTATACAAGCTCACCATCCTCTCTTTGCGTTGTCATACCTTGTCCAAGAGCTTCATCTTCATGCACATTTCCTCCCCTTAGGGTCTTGCAAAATAATTTCTTAGACTTTTCTCGCATTTCGTTGTCATCTCGTAGGAATGGGTGTACTACCAGTACCCAGCACGTTATTTCGATGTAGTAACTGAGACTGGTCGCTTTGCTATCCCGTATTGATGCCTGGGCAGTGCCTGGTGTTCATTGTGCCGTGAGCGTCCACTATGGCTGTTATTTGCAGTCGTATCCATCGCCAGACGTTCCCTCTAATATGGCGTTCCATATTAGATCTGCGCCCTCCATCGGCATTCCTCACTATCATGAAGCTGCAGGCGTTCCTTGTGCTGTTCGCGACTGCTGCGGCTTTCTCTCTTGGTCATGTCATCATCCTGGCGTTCTGAATTATTGTAGCATCAGACTGCTGTTGGGGTTGCATGTTACCCACTGTTTGGTGTTTCGAAATGAAAAGTGTGTTCTTCCCACTCAGCGAGATCAGGGCGCTTCTTGGAATTGCCAATTATGATCTCAGATTAAGAAAATCTGGTATTTACAATATACCATGTGATGGGGTGTGTCTTACATTGATCAAACCACTAGAACTGTGGCTGGAAGAGGTAAGGAACAGCAAAGATATATGACACTACGACAGGCCACTAAATCAGCAATAGCAGAACATTGCCTTAATCTTGAAAACACCCTGAATTATGACAAAACCAGGACCCTGGCTCAAACCCCCTGATTCTGGGGTACTGTCATTAATGAATGTATTGAAATCGAGATGGTTGAGAACCTGACCAGTTGGAAATCAGAATACCAGCTCAGTGTGGAGTGGAATCCAGCTTTGTAGCTACTACAGAAACAGTGGAAGGAAGTTCTCTTCTTTGGTAAAGAACCTGAGGTAAATGGTAGTATGTTTAACAGGATGAAACCTCATATGAAGCACCAGGCAGCAACTACTTCCTTGGGAGACAGCCACAGTGGTCTTGGACGAGATGGGGAACGTCAACCACTTGAAACCTCAGGCATCGCACAAACTGGAAGCATGCATAATACGGAACACTAGACTGCAGTTACCCCCACAAGGGATTGCTACAGCGAAAGTTGACATAATATGTAACTCCAACAGCAGCCTGATACCACAGGAAGCACATCTTGCAGTCGCATACCAAATTCAGACTGCCAGGAGGATGACACGGCCACGAGCGAAAGTTGCGGTGCTCGCGAAAGCGTAAGGAACGTCTGCAGCGTCAACGTAGTACTAGGAATGCGCCTGGCGTGCGTGGACCTAATTCGAAACGCCATGGGACGGTCACCATCACGGAATACAGCTGCAATGGGCGTGGACGGAAGAGCGAACGCCTGGAGACGTTGACGACTGAAAGAAACAGCTGCAGCGGGCGCGGATGGCATAGTGAACACCAGGCACCACCCAGGCATAAATATGGTTCCAGTCAGCAAAGGGACAATTCAGCCTGAGTCAGTGAGGCGAGCGCATTGTGCCTGCACTGCGCTATGCTAGCAAGGCTGAGAAGTAGCTGTGACAGAGTGATTGTGGTATGGTGAGTGTGAAGAGCAGATTGCCTGGTGTCGTTCGTAACGCCGGAAATGCATATCCTCCTATTTCATCTGTTGTACTATAAATTTTTTCCTTATTTTGTTACCTGAATATATGACATTTCTGTCTCTTTATATATTGTAATGTTTTACTATTTGTATATATGTATATTTATGCACATATGTCGATGTATAATTAGTTTGTTTTGTAAATATTATTTGTATTTTTACGCTGGGTCTGGCCTAGGGAAAACTATGCTATTGAACGATTACATCGATAGGTCGTGTGGAGAACCAAAGTGTTTACGATCTTTGGTAGTGTTAACTCTGCCGTATGGAGCGCGGGCAGAGAGAGTCTGGCTGGAGTAGGGCGGTGGAGCAGGTGTGTTGTGTGACGCTCCCGCGAGTTGCCGCGCTTTCGGGGTTTGGCAGCATGTAATTGCGCTCGACTTGCTAGGATAATTTCTGACACGGTGTCGTGGATGGGAAGCATTAGCTGGTGCACATCAAGAGCCCTTTTCGCCTGGTGACCGTGTCGAGAAGAAGGCGCGCCAACATCCAGCTTCTGCAACATCTACGGCCGACAATGAATGATTGTCGCCACCTCCTCGATCGACGACTTCAAACCTTCAATCAACCAACAAGGAAGACTAAAAGCACGTAAAGTTTTAGAACTGTATGGCAGACCTCAGCTTTTCAAACTGTTGCATCCCAAATATACAGCAACTTAGCATGAACCTTTGTTGCTCATTGTCCCAATTGCATTACCAAGCAGGGTCCCTTCCTCTTCTGGAATGAACCCGAGTGTCGTTGAAATTCAAACGCCAGCATTAAAGTAATATCATTCGATTTCACTGCTTTAATTTCAAAGTTCAGTTAAGGTATTCATAGCTGGCTACGATATTTAGATTACACAAGCACAAATTAAGAGTGCGAGGTTTGTTACCTGTGACTGAAGCTCAGCTTGGTACATGCTAAATTTTACTATTGTTAATTGTTCAGAATCATTTAATTCAAGTTCAAAGTTAAATCTCTTATTTCTAAATTGCGTAGATTCAAGTAGCTTTTGAAATGATTGTTGAGGTAGCCCAAGACTAAACTTATTTTATTGAATTTCGTAGTGCTTCAGAAACAAAGTTCACTATTAATTTCAGCCTTTACATTAACTTTCAATTTTCCGGTTTTATTAATTCTTTTGCTAAATTAAGTCAGAGTGTAGCGAAATTTATTACTTCTGACGAACATTCAGTTTTCACACAACATGTGTCAACCTTCAGTTGCCACGCTTTTAGTGCTAAATATATGTGCATTAATCTTTCATTTTCAGCTATTATAGCAGTTGTCCATAGGACTGGCAACCGTAATTTTCCCCAAATCTCAAGTAACTAATTAACGCCCATTATTGGTTAACGTAACGACCGCACATTTACTTTCTTTACTAACTTTACCCCTTTTCAAAATTAATTTCCACCAATTTCATTTGCATTTTTCCTTTCATTTAGATGTAACGCTTTCCTCCCTCTTTACCGACAGATTAACTTCGGTGACGATTGGACGATTGCTTTTCCCAAATTTCCATTAGGTACACGTGGTTTAATTTTTCACTGTCATTAAGGTCGATAAGTGAGGGGGAGGTTACACGTTTTCACGACACAAAGCAAATTTGTTGTGTTTCGTACCACGGCATTGTCGGACGAGGTGAACAGAATAAAGCTGATGCAGCAGTTGAGCCTTCAGTAGTGCAGCTCATCGAGATTGGCGATCGACAGACAACAGATGATGGTATTATACTTGTCCCTCGCCTATACATCAAATGCAGTGGTACAATGGACAGAAGTGTACGATGAGGTAGCCATCTGCTGCAAGTACGAGGTCAGTATCGGGTCTGTCGACTCTGATGCCACAATCGCGCTGCGAGCGGCGAGCATGGCCGATGACAGTGCACTCAAGAGTGCTATGGGCGCCCACATCTTGGAAGTGCCTGAGGAGGAGAAGAAGATGCCATCAAAGACGCGCGAAAAGACGATCAAGATGCTCCTCTGCAGATGGCCCTGGATATATGACAAGGTGGCAGCCAAGAAATGACTGTTGCATGCTGGTCTCAAGAATAGCAGTCAAGCTGTACAACCGGAAAAAACTGGAGGAAACCGCCGCTGTTTATAGTGGAAACACAAATGTCGGAAGACATCTTTGCGCTGCAGAAGCTCCTAGACGTCCAGATACAAGTGGAAGCTCTGCCTCCTGGCCTTGACCGTAAGCCCCAGTGCTTCATGCACCAGGGAAACGCAATGTGATTAAGTTCTACGTCTACATCTACATCTACATCCATACTCCGCAACCCACCTGACGGTGTGTGGCGGAGGGTACCTTGAGTACCTCTATCGGTTCTCCCTTCTGTTCCAGTCTCGCATTGTTCGTGGAAAGAACGACTGTCGGTATGCCTCTGTGTGTGCTCTAATCTCTCTGATTTTATCCTCATGGCCTCTTCGCGAGATATACGTAGGAGGGAGCAATATACTGTTTGACTCCTCAGTGAAGGTATGTTCTCGAAACTTCAACAAAAGCCCGTACCGAGCTATTGAGCGTCTCTCCTGCAGAGTCTTCCACTGGAGTTTATCTATCATCTCCGTAACGCTTTAGCGATTACTAAATGATCCTGTAACGAAGCGCGCTGCTCTCCATTGGATCTTCTGTATCTCTTCTATCAACCCTATCTGGTACAGATCCCACAATGCTGAGCAGTATTCAACCAGTGGGCGAACAGGTGTACTGTAGTCTACTTCCTTTGTTTTCGGATTGCATTTCCTTAGGATTCTTCCAATGAATCTCAGTCTGGCATCTGCTTTACCGACGATCAACGTTATATAATCATTCCATTTTAAATCACTCCTAATGCGTACTCCCAGATAATTTATGGAATTAACTGCTTCCAGTTGCTGACCTGCTATAGTGTAGCTAAATGATATGGGATCTTTTTTTTTGTGTATTCGCAGCACATTACACTTTTCTACATTGAGATTCAATTGCCATTCCCTGCACCATGCGTCAATTCGCTGCAGATCCTCCTGCATTTCAGTACAATTTTCCATTGTTACAACCTCTCGATATACCACAGCATCATCCGCAAAAAGCCTCAGTGAACTTCCCATGTCATCCACAAGGTCATTTATGTATATTGTGAATAGCAAGTTTTGCTGCAATGCCCTGTGGTGCTTGATGTGTTCGAGAGGACATGACAGCCACGCATTGTGACAGGCCATGTGGAGGGCCACATGTCGCAAAAATCCAGTGCAGCCCAGATTAAACCGGCAGAAGCCGGTCAAACGAAGCGTAAATGCCACCAAGAGGAAGAAGACTCGGAAAACTCGTTACTTCGCTCCTGGTGGTGAGCTGTGGTGAGCCAGCAGCGGCCTCCCACGTGCACAGCAGTCGCCTCCATCAGAGAGAGAAGAGGAGGAGGAAGCCGACCGCAAAGTGCAGAGTCCAAGCAGTCAGCGTTGGCCTAAAGCAAGGGGCAAGACATCGCAGTAGCAGCTGGCAGCACATCAACCATCAGGCAGGAAGACGACTGGCGCACTAACGTTGACGCCGACCTAGTAGAGACTGAGTCCAACTTTAGGATGGCGCTCTGTGTGGAGATGTAGGCTGCCTGCCTCCTACTGAGGGGGGCAAACCACCGTTCTCAGCCAACAGAGTCATGAGTGTACCAAACCGGCGCTCATCAACTTCGTCTCATCGTCCTCCCATATAGAGGGCTACCTTCACCACCGTGAGACACAAACAACATCAGATATCCATGACAAACATCCAGAATGTCGACCATAGCAGTGCACACGTTCGAGGTGTCCAGCAGAGGCAACGTTCTGAGAAGCCCTCAAGAGTTGGAGGAATTCAACCAACAAGACCAGTATTATCGCTGAAAACAAGAGAAATACCATAGGAGTCAATCCCAGCATAACACATAAAGTGTCAACACCAGCAGTTCTAGCTAGGATTTTCAGAGGTTTCTCCTCAGCCATAAGGCGAACGCTAGAGCTACCCCCTAATGCCCTCTGCAAAATTCCTATTAGGAAACGTACCCTCCCAGTACAATCCCCCATCTCAGAATAAACAGTGACCCAACAGCACAAAATCAGGATAACCATTGGCTGAATAGCACAGCAAGGCATCGAAGCAGCCCATCTTCCCCTCTTACAGGGGAACAAAACAAGCAAAGGACCAGTCCCAGGAAAACCTGATGGAGACGCCGTCGAAATATTATGCTGGGAAGATGTGGAACACTGGCTGTTCACCCGATTCTGCATAATGACAACAAATCGCCAGGACAGTCTAAGGAATTATATTGCAAGACTCTATGGAGAGGAAAAGTGCATGAAGATGAAGGTATTGGACAATTTTCAACAGTGCAAAGAGAGGATAGCGAGCTCACTTAACTTCTTGCTCAGATACAGAGAAGGATGCGTGGTGCGTGCATTTGACAAAATTAAACATCATATACATCTAAGGCAACTAACAGGATCAAGCATTGTGCAGGATTGCTCTGGTAAGGGAAAGGATCTGTGAAATGCGCATGCACTGGACGTCACCTCCAGAGAGCTATTATGTCCACATCTGTGCTTGGGAAACCACTTAGCACCAGAGGACTGGGACATGCGGGACGGTCATCATGACCATTTGCGGCATGCATCGAACACAACGCTATAGCTCGATAACTGGCGAAGTTTGAGCACTTGAAAAACAGTATGCAACAAATACATGAACCCACAAGATGGTAAATCTGAGTGGTCGCACATTATACGATGTTACCTTAAAGGTACACGGAAGGAGCCTCAAGTTTGCAGTCATTTGTAGGGAACTGGTAGATACCTACCAGTTTGTGGCTTCATCACCTCTGTGGAGCATGTGGTCAACACTCTACCATCAAGTGTTGCACAAGAGATTCGGAGAGAGACATGTGGGGCGCTAATTAGAACCATGCCACCCAAAACGAAAATCTTACGCGACAAGAAGATGGTACTCAAGAATTTGTGAGAAGATGAAAACTTGGGGATATCTGCTGTCATATTGCAGACGACCGACTCTCACCTGAAGATCTGTCGACTTCTAGAGAACCCTGCTTACAATCCACAAGAGAATGACACCACTGAAAGAGTGAACAAATAGCCAAGGCTCTTCTTAGGGAAGCAAGGTGGCCTGAAAAAGTTGTCAGGCAACTGAAAGCTAGGGCACCAATATCATGTAACATCCACGAGATAAATTTTAGCTACAGTGCGACGAGAGGAAATTATGCCTCTAATAGTTATAAACGTTATCTATCCGACATATGAAAAAACAGTGAAAACGATGATAAATATTAATTGTTTATCTAATATTTTATGACATAATTGGACATATCGATATGTATCATACAAAGACAATGATAATTGTAAATTCCTTTTATGATCTGCGTTTGTCTTCCTTTGTCTTTACCTTTTGTTGGTTGGCTTTTGTAGATTCAGGACGCAAGACGCATATCAAACTGAGGTCTGTTAAGAAATTGTAATTATCTGTTAATTATTACTTGAGAATAGAGTTGATTATTATTATAAATATGAGTGAATAATTATTTGTAACTTTAATTACTCTCTCAGTAAGCATTATCTGTGTTAATTATTTCTTTCCGCTGCAAGGAGCGCAGCCATTGATGATAGCGATTTATATCGCGTTTTTTGTCTATGTTTTCCTTAGAAAAAAATCAAATGTTTGCTTGATGAAGTCTAAATAGTGCACAATACGAAAGTAAAGTTTAATAAGCATTTCAAATATTTATCCTATTTGCTCTAACAATAGAAAGTCTCTATCAATTGTCTGCCGCCATCTTAACAATTATCTCAGCGGCAAATTCAAATTACGCAACTCTGCAGACATAAATGCCAAAGGTAATACAAATGTGTAAAAATCAATGTGCACCGGTGGTCCCAAACTCATTTTAATGAAAATAATTCGAATCAGATTGGTTCTTTAAAAACAGTGCTCATAGCATGATCGTTATAACAAACTTTTGTAGCTGATGTATGGAGCCAAAATTAATTAAGCACGAGTTGCGAAGAATATTGTTTCAGGTAACATATGTCAATGTTGTGTGCGACTGATATTCAGTGGTTTTAATGATCATTTTGCTGAAGATAACTGTTTCCATCATAATCAATAGTTGTATAGAATCTGTTGTATGAACTGTGATTTAGTGACACTTACACAACTTACAGACAACACTTTAACACGATGTTAACTTGGAGTTCTTTAGCAACTTGACCAAATCTTTAGCCGGGAGAAAAATTATTTAGTAATTACTCAATGTAATAAAATAAGATTATCATTTTCATTTACAAATTAATAAAATATCAAACCACCGAATAACACAGCGAACGCCACAATCATCCAGATTATATGGATTATTCAAGATCCGTATAGAGGATGTACCGCTTCGTCTGATCATGGGCAATATCGGTGCAACCACCTACCTTACAGCTACATACCTTAAGAACATATTTAGCTCCATATGTGGGAAACTGCGTTCACCACATCCGCAACCCGACGGACTTCGTGGAACATCTCAAAAACCTACGAATCTCGAACACAGGCATCATGTTCAGTTTCCACGCTGTCTCTCTGTGCACCAAGGTACCACTTCAGGACGCACTTCATTCGATCAGTGAGAGATTTGACAGAGCTCTGCTGGACCTTTTCAAGCATATTTTAACATCGACTTTCTTCCTATGTGGAGGACAATTCTAATAGCAGCCTGAAGGAGTGGCGATGGGCAGCTCCTTATCTCCGGTAGTGGCAGATCTGTTTATGGAGAAATTCGAGGATGAGGCCCTTATAACTGCTGCTTACTAGCCAATGTGTTTCTTCAGATATGTTGGCATAAATATGAGACCCAGCCACCAAAGAGACCACTTTCAGGAAACCTCTGATAAAGATGCCAAGTTACGACTTCGAAATAGCGTGTTGAGATGACGCAGACCACTAGCAGTACACCCAGTTCTATGAGATGGCAGTTGCATGTTTGTTTCTAGGCTGGTATTGTTTATTTGAAAGCTCTCACTGTCCTATTTCCAACAAATGATTCGCTTTTACTCAAAAATTTTATATTTCAGAAGTTACTCATACTCAAAATTTTAAGGCTACACAATGTTCACATCTTAAAATATACATTTTTCTGAAATTCAGTACGACAGAAGTCTTATAGCCCTGATTGTTCCGTTTCCAAAAATACGAATTTATACTAAAACAACTCATTTATTCGAAACTTTTGGTCAGACCTTGGGAATCCCCATGTTCATTTAAATCACCATAGATATGTTATAGTAGTGGCCAGAGATAATAATCATGTGTGTCTGAGTTGTGGTTACAAGAATAGGTGTGTGTTTTCTATGTTACAAGTGGACCTTTACGCCGAAAGCACACGTGTGTTGCAGTCTTTTTGTTTTGTGCCTCTCTGCAATTTAACATCTCCTCTATACAATGAGTAGCAATTTGTCTTTTTCATTATATTGTTATGCCCTCCTGGATTTTCTATTATTTGATTTTAACTGTCATTTTTGCCATTTTACAGTCATACCAACCACACTTAAACAAATTTATTCCTTTGCTTGTTGTATCCTGTATACTTTAATTTTGCTTTCTTTAAGTTAATAACTAAAACAAAGGCCAATTCACGCTGGTCATCACGCTGCACCTGATTACATCACATTACATTAAAAAAATCCACAATTTATTTCAAATAGTGACATCCACACAGGCCATCAACACACAATCACGTCATTTTGAGGTTCCTAGGTGAAAAAAGTTTAATGATGTCGTCTGCTAACATCAAAAGTTAACCTATTTCCGCGACGCTCACTAATGTTATAGTAGGTGATCTTGTGCTTTTGTTTTTTCTTCACCTTTATGATATTATTTTGCTTTGTTTCCGTGGCAAATTGCCAATGTTCCATGACGACTTGAATACTTTTTCCCATTGAGTTTTCTTCCACAAGCGAAATCAGATACCTGAAAGGGAAAATGATTTAGGCCACAAATAACAGAACTGAGCTGATGTCCACGTGGTATACAAATAAGAACCTAAGTTGACGAAGCGGTTTTGATTAACAGCATTTTAAGTAAAGCAGTTAGCCCTAATGAAGGAGAGAAATACAGTTTGTAATATCTCTTTATATTCTACTAATTATTCCTGCACAATTCTATGAGTGAATTACGTTTCCAACTTGACCATCTACACTCCTGGAAATTGAAATAAGAACACCGTGAATTCATTGTCACATGATCACACTGACAGAACCACAGGCACATAGACACAGGCAACAGAGCATGCACAATGTCGGCACTAGTACAGTGTATATCCACCTTTCGCAGCAATGCAGGCTGCTATTCTCCCATGCAGACGATCGTAGAGATGCTGGATGTAGTCCTGTGGAACGGCTTGCCATGCCATTTCCACCTGGCGCCTCAGTTGGACCAGCGTTCGTGCTGGACGTGCAGACAGCGTGAGACGACGTTTCATCCAGTCCCAAACATGCTCAATGGGGGACAGATCCGAAGATCTTGCTGGCCAGGGTAGTTGACTTACACCTTCTAGAGCACGTTGGGTGGCACGGGATACATGCGGACGTGCATTGTCCTGTTGGAACAGCAAGTTCCCTTGCCGGTCTAGGAATGGTAGAACGATGGGTTTGATGACGGTTTGGATGTACCGTGCACTATTCAGTGTCCCCTCGACGATCACCAGTGGTGTACGGCCAGTGTAGGAGATCGCTCCCCACACCATGATGCCGGGTGTTGGCCCTGTGTGCCTCGGTCGTATGCAGTCCTGATTGTGGCGCTCACCTGCACGGCGCCAAACACGCATACGACCATCATTGGCACCAAGGCAGAAGCGACTCTCATCGCTGAAGACGACACGTCTCCATTCGTCCCTCCATTCACGCCTGTCGCGACACCACTGGAGGCGGGCTGCACGATGTTGGGGCGTGAGCGGAAGACGGCCTAACGGTGTGCGGGACCGTAGCCCAGCTTCATGGAGACGGTTGCGAATGGTCCTCGCCGATACCCCAGGAGCAACAGTGTCCCTAATTTGCTGGGAAGTGGCGGTGCGGTCCCCTACGGCACTGCGTAGGATCCTACGGTCTTGGCGTGCATCCGTGCGTCGCTGCGGTCCGGTCCCAGGTCGACGGGCACGTGCACCTTCCGCCGACCACTGGCGACAACATCGATGTACTGTGGAGACCTCACGCCCCACGTGTTGAGCAATTCGGCGGTACGTCCACCCGGCCTCCCGCATGCCCACTATACGCCCTCGCTCAAAGTCCGTCAACTGCACATACGGTTCACGTCCACGCTGTCGCGGCATGCTACCAGTGTTAAAGACTGCGATGGAGCTCCGTATGCCACGGCAAACTGGCTGACACTGACGGCGGCGGTGCACAAATGCTGCGCAGCTAGCGCCATTCGACGGCCAACACCGCGGTTCCTGGTGTGTCCGCTGTGCCATGCGTGTGATCATTGCTTGTACAGCCCTCTCGCAGTGTCCGGAGCAAGTATGGTGGGTCTGACACACCGGTGTCAATGTGTTCTTTTTTCCATTTCTAGGAGTGTATATACTCGCAGAATCGATGCGAAAAGTAGTACAGTACTATTACTATTCCATGAGTGCATAATAACTCTTTGTAATATTCTCTCTGGCGTGTGTTGAGAGGACTTCTAGGATTTTCTACGTGCCGAATAGCCGCATTGAACAATTGTGATTCTGCTATCGAGATTACTGGAAGAAAGAGATTGGAAATATATTGTATGTTAATCAAGAGAATATATACTGAGCATTTACATCACAGGTGTGTAAGGAAATTAATTATATATGTATTCTCTAATTGGAAATTTGCATGGAGGTGTCGTTTCGTTGGTAATCAGAAGGGAACTTCTGATGAATTGGAAACGAACCTGCAATTATTAGATCCAAGAGCTCCATTATTTCATCAGATAATTAAACTCTATCAAAGCAAACTTTCCACTTGATCTGAGTTTTCCCAACTGACTACACAACACAAGAAAACCAGGACATTTTATTTACACAGGATTGCAGATCGCTTCGAATCATTGAGACTGCGGACATGGAGAGTCATTGTCCGATTCTGATTAAACAAATTAAGCTTAATTATAGAAGACAGGAACTGCAGTAAACCTACAGAAGTCTCACTTTGCGTTACCACGGATTAAGTTCTTGGGGCATATGATTGATGCAAAAGGCATTCTGCCGACTGAGAAGAAGATAAGTGCAATTAGAAATTTTCCATCTCCACGGAATAAGAGACAACTGAAGGGATTCATAGGAATGGCGTCGTTGTTCCGTCGTTTCATAAAGAATCAAACCATGAATTCCGAAGTATTAAACCGACTTCTGCGGAAGGATGTGCCATGGCAATGGACCGAAGAATGTGAACTAGCGTTTCGAGACATTAAAGACCAACATCGTCACCGGACTTAAAGAAGAATCAAGAACGGATTTTTATTCTTATTTGAGTTAATATATATATATGTTTATGTGGTTGATAGGTTAAGAGACAGTGAGATTACTCCTGTGATAGTTTAGTATAATCTTTAGAATAGGTATCAGATTGTAGCATTTGCTAGTGTGTGTATGTATTGACTATAAGTAACAGCCATAAGGAGTGTTAATGTGTAGTTAAAGTGCACCTATATTCTCTCAAGACATAACAATCATATGAACATGGCGTGTGAAACTTTAAATGTAGTAATTATGTATGGAAGTACGTTGAAGGCAGGATGTGTGTTGTTCGCGGTAAAAACAAGTGAAGTGTGAAGTGAAACTACAGTCAATTATATCACGAACAGTTAAAGACACTCACTGGTCGTGCGAGAGAAAATTTGCTATATTTAAAAGTTCTCATTATGCATTCTTTTTCAGTTGAATTAATTTAATAGTTTTAATTGAATTTTTAAGAGTTGGGTTTCTTGCGTTTTCATATTATTAACATGATAGTTGAAAATATGTTTTCCATTAATGTTCATGAGAGAATGACAAAGATTCTGTGAGTGGATGATGAGCCAAATGAGCATACATTACCATTAATGCTATTTAATTGCCAGTGGATTTGCAGGTCAAATAACGATAGTAACAAAGATCAAAATTTTTAGATATTTGTACTGGAAGAATATAATTTTATGTGTATTCGATGTCACATGCCTATATTTTAAAATTTTCTTCATGTATGAACTTGAATTTTATCCGTAATTTCGTACTTGAAAAGAAAATTCGGACAGTTTCAGTGCCTTACTTCCACCTGAACTATATCAAATCAAAGATTAGATTAAGAAAATTTTTGGGAGGAATACATTCAGTATGTGCTACAGCAAAATTAAATTAACAGTTTCTTTTGCCATACTTTGGATGATCTGCAGTTGTGATTCTGAACAACTTCAGAATTGAGGACGACAATAAAATTCGCGATTTTCAGGACTGATGGATATTCCAGTCTAGTACAGATGGAAGAGTAAATGAATCAATTTAACTTCGAATTCAGCGATGAAATATGGACTTCAGAGCCTTAATCCACTCTATTCCAGGGATTTATGCAGTCAGAACCTTTTCTCATTCTACTTTAAAACTGTTCCATGTTCACGTCCCTGACCATCTGTTCCTAAGACCATCTTGCTGTTTCTTCGGCACATTACCAGCTTCTTTCCTGTACCGCTAGTCATAGCCTGTCCTCCGTACCACCACCACCAAATGCTGTACGTCGCCTACCCGCTGTCCGTATCCAGTGTTCCTGTTTCATCAGCTCCCTTACGAGATCTCCGCCTACACCATCGAAAGAAGAAATTTAAAAAAAATTTTTTGAAACACTGTTGTAAAGATTTTTTTTGGCTATAAGGCACTTTTCTATCTACCTCATCTATCAAGTTTTTATAAGTTTCAGAATCACTTTGTTTAGGCTTTCCTATCGTATTTAGTACCTGAGCTGGGGTCTATTCTTCCATTCTACCGGGTTCTCCAGGGTTTCCCTGTGAAGGCCAGCTCCCAAATGGGTAGACCTTTTCTGCAATCATACTGATTTATATCTTCCCTGGTTATGTATGTGGGATGCGGATGTACCGCGGTGCATGTAAAAGTCACAGCCTAGGTATTCTGGTAACATACAGTCTTAACATGTTACCCATACACTCTATGGTAGATTTCTAAAAAACTAATCTTCAAAATATTTCTCTTTTGAATAAAGCTGTGAGGGGCAATTGTAATATCTCTTTATATTCTACTAATTATCCCTGCACAATTCTATGAGTGAATTACGTTTCCTACTTGACCATCTATATACTTGCATAATCGATGCGAAGAGTAGTACGGTACTATTACTATTCCATGAGTGCATAATTACTCTTGTAATATTCTCTCTGGTGTGAGTTGAGAGGACTTCTAGGATTTTCTCCATGGTGAATAGCTGCATTGAATGATTGTGATCCTGCTATAGAGATTACTGGAAGAAAGAGATTGGAAATATATTGTATACTAATCAAGAGAATATATACTGAGCATTTACATCACAGGTGTGTAAGGAAATTAATTATATATGTATTCTCTAATTGGAAATTTGCATGGAGGTGTCGTTTCGTTGGTAATCAGAAGGGAACTTCTGATGAATTGGAAACGAACCTGCAATTATTAGATCCAAGAGCTCCATTATTTCATCAGATAATTAAACTCTATCAAAGCAAACTTTCCGCTTGATCTGAGGTTTCCCAACTGACTACGCAACGCAAGAAAACCAGGACATTTTATTTACACAGAATTGCAGATCGCTTCGAATCATTGAGACTGCGGACATGGAGAGTCATCGTCCGATTCTGATTAAACAAGTAAAGCTTAATTATAACTTTCTTGAGTGCCTGTGATGGATGTGATATGGCTGCTTATGAATAGATCATCTATAAAATAATAATAACCAAATTTCCTCCTCACCAGCAATTAGTATAAGCACAATATTAATTAAAATTATAAGTTGTTTATGATTTTATTAATTGCATAAGGAGAAAATACTAGATAAAGTAAAGAGGCTCTATTTTTTCCATATAAAGTTTGGTTTATGTGTTTGGATCAATAGTGTTTCCCAAGCAAACAAATATTGAAGGTCTGAAACGTTTTCTCACTTCTCAGCACTTTACCGTACAAAACCGATCAAGAACATTGTTTGAAGAAGATCACTATTGAGCTTTAACAGCGTTTTTTGGTAGTTCCTTAGTTCAGATACTATACATCGACTTTTTGTATCATGGATAATAATGCATAACCTCACTTTCACCTTTCAGTACTGAGCAAACTGATGTGATGTGACGTGGCAGACAAAAAAATGGTTCAAATGGCTCTGAGCACTATGGGACTCAACATCTTAGGTCATAAGTCCCCTAGAACTTAGAACTACTTAAACCTAACTAACCTAAGGACATCACACACACCAATGCCCGAGGCAGGATTCGAACCTGCGACCGTAGCAGTCCCGCGGTTCCGGACTGCAGCGCCAGAACCGATAGATCACCGCGGCCGGCGTGGCAGACAGTGTGAATAAACCCTTACATGATGATGTCGTGACATGAGAGCCAGTGTCAATTGCCCTTAATAGTGTAGTATCTTGTCAAATTTCGACTTTCCATATTATGTGTGTCTATAAATAGGCACGCTGCATAAAGTCTCAGTCAGCCAGTAACCAGTAATGGAAATAGCAACTACTACACTATGTGATCGAAAGTATCCGGACACCCCCCAAAACATACTTTTTTCATATTAGGTACATTGTGCTGCCACCTACTACCAGGTACTCCACATCAGCGACCTCAGTAGTCATTAGACATCTTGAGAGAGCAGACTGTGGCGCTCCGCAGGACTCATGGACTTCGAACGTGATCAGGTGAGTGGGTGTCACTTGTGTCAAACGTCCATACACGAGATTTCCACACTCCTAAACATCCCGAGGTCCACTGTTTCCGATGTGACAATGGTGTGGCAACGTGAAGGGACATTTACAACACAAAAGTGTACACACTGACTTCGTATGTTGACTGATAGAGAGCGCCGACAGTTGAAGAGGGTCATAATGTGTAATAGGCAGACATCTATCCAGACCATCACACAGGAATTCCAAACTGCATCAGAGTCCACTGCAAGTACTATGAGAGTTAGGGGGGAGGTGAGAAAAACTTGGATATCATGGTCGAGCGACTGTTCATAAGCTACACATCACGCCGGTAAATGCCAAACGACGCCTCCCTTGGTGTAAGGAGCATAAACATTGGAGGGATTCAGGTAGTGCCAAACTGTTAGCATGTGAAGCCTCTGTGTTTCTGAGAGTTGGATAATTAATTTGTCACTAGTGAACTTAGTGAATGTTTGCTAATTGATGCATCTTACTGATCTGTTTTCAATACTGAGACTACTGCTCGCTACAATGATCATACAAAAGAGAACATTATGTGTCAATGAATGTGCTACTGTGTTGTGTATTTTCCTTATCAAATGTTTATCAACTCGATTAATAGCAGGAGATCGATTTAAAGAAGACTTGTTATGAGAGGTTCAAGGTGGACTTCCAGGCCGATTAGCTACATTTGTTGTCCTGGACTGACGATGATGTGTACAGTAAAAGAACTTATGTTTTTTAAAGAAATGAAGACAGTCTAACTAGTAGAATATTATACAAAGAGGCGACGTAAGAAAAAGGTGAGACTGAATGGTCAGTTCCTACAAATAGTGGCAGAAATTGGAATTCGATGAATAGAACACAAGCCAGAGGGGAGCCAATGGAAAACCAGGGATGTCTGCCCCATGTTGGAGAGGTGTCAGCCAGTAGGAAGCTTTTGAGGTGGTCACTGTATTCAATAGGCAAAAACAGTTGGGGCCCTGTTAAACGTAAGCATATTAACTTGATGAACTTAGAGATACAAAAACTTCAAAGATAGAAATCAACACAAACAGAACTAACAGGAAGATAAAAGAGTTTATTTTGTTATATGTCTAACAGCGAAGGCTAAAATGCATGACAAGAAAGTTCAGAATCGTACGTAGAGCAATGAAGAATTTGAATTAATTGGTATTATATATATGGACAAGAGTCTGGCCATGATGGTAGTCTTATAATAATACAAAAATTTGTGGAAAAGGTACTTAATAATATTAAAAGTGACATGTTTAAATAAAAAATTAGACACATTTAGCAGTGACATCGACAGTTTCAGCACATAAACGAAAGAAACCAATCACAAAAGGGTTAATGATCTTAAAAGGGATATCAAAGGTTTAAATATAGAATTGGATCTAACTAGCACTGACAGTAGTAAATTAGAATATGATTGGAGCAATTGTCTTCATGACTTAAGAATTGAATTGCTTCCAAAAATGAATTTATTTCATCGCAAAATAGATGGTAACATAGATTCAGTTTGTTTAGGAAGTTTGATTAGGAAGCGAAATATGATATGTAAAATAAAATTTGTAATCTAAATTTTCAGAACTGATATGGTGTACAGAGGAGAGGAAATCATAAAACAATTTTAACTAGCAGATGACCCTTGTTGGTCATTCCTGTCAGAGTAAATCAGAGATGGTAGTAGGACAATCATATTCTGGTAATAATAATAATGAAATGATGTACCAAACAGAGCAGTTAGAGAATGACTGTAAGGAAAGTGAAAGAAAGTGAAGGAACTGTAAATGCAAGTATTGCTACAGACAGATCAACATGTTACAGACGAATGTAAAATTTTCAAAACTGACACTAAAATAAATCAATCACAGCTAGATGAGACATGTAAACAGGGTTGAAAGAGCGCACATGCAGGCAGGGTATTAAGTTTTGCAAGGTTCACAGAAGAGCTTCTGTAAAATTTGGAACGTAGGAGACGAGGTACTGGCAGAAGTTAAGCTGTGAGGACGGATTGTAAGTCGTGCTTGGGTAGCTTAGTTGGTGGAGCTCTTGCCCGCGAAAGGCAAAGGTCCCGAGGTCGAATCTCGGTCCAGCACACAGTTTTAATCTGCCAGGAAGTTTCATAGCAGCGCACAATCCGCTGCAGAGTGAAAATCTCATTCAGGGGATTAAGAGGCTGAAAAACTAGAAGCTGTCAAAGTAAATGAAACTGTTACCAAATTTCCTTTAGTAAATATACAAAAAATTTTCGAAATTGACAGTAGAGTAACCGTTGCGCAAAAGATACTTTCAGTGTGAATACCGTATATGGAATGGTATTTGTAATTGTAAAATGTTCAAAGATTTTGTTGTATGTGCAATTGATTTGGAAAACGAAAGTAGGATATCAACCAACAACCACAGACTAGGTTGGAAAGTAGAGTGTCAGATGAATCTTAAGTAAATTGATAAGTAGGGGTTCAATGAAGTTTATTGAACACACTATCTGGTAATTAGTGCTTCTCCAGCTGGGTGAATCCTTTCTTAATTTCCTATTTCATTTGCTTCTCCCACTGTCCTGCCTGTAGATTATAAGTGACTGTAATTATCTTCTACTGTTTTCAGCTACTCTCAGTGTTATAACGTAAATGGACTTTTTGAGTGCCAGTGAGTACTGTCATTGCCTTTTCCAGCCTTGCACTTTGGTTTTTGATAACTCGATGAAGCAGATTAGGACTTTTTTCGGAATGGGCCCGTCATTTATTTCCATTATAACAGCACTCTTAGAACTTTGTGGTACGATACAAATTTGTAACTTACCACGCAACCACGAAATAACAATTAACAAGGAGTAGGCTATTCAGCTCGAATGATTTCTGGGCGGTACTTATGAGTAATGACAAGCCACAATACAAAACAAAATACAACAAAACAAACTTTTGCATGTTCACCCCCACACAAATTTCGTGCTGTAACCTTGCCTTGTCAGAACTTTCTTTCAATCGCTGGGCTTCTACAGTACCTCATAGCAGAATCTGACTGACAGTAGCTCAGCCAGCCAACTGCCTTCTCAGGTAAACAAACATGAAAGTGTAAACCGATTGAAAATAACCAACAAGTGAACATTTTTGACTGCAATGTTTTCCTAATGCTCTAAAAGGCAAAAATAGCTTTGAAATTATGAAAGGCATGAAGTATCAAATATAAAAATTCTACTGTATATTCAATTAATTAAACTTTTTGTATATTTTACATTTTTATTTGAAGGTAAAGTAAAACATACCCAACACAAAAATCGTTTTAAACACTTGTCTCTGTTACTAATGGATATGCTTTGAATTATTATAGTATTATACTATGAAAATAAACAAGAAACGTTTGAAACTTACCAAAATGAGTGAAATAGCTCACCCAGTATGCAAAACAAAAAGTTGGTGAGGGGTCTGGAGTTTAAAATTTGTACTTGGATATGTGTACATATCATGGAACATGCATGTTTGATGTGGCTAAAATAGACTTATTTGCTAATTAAAACATTGGTCTCACTTTGATTTAAATTTTTTAATTATACTTCCATCAAAATTCTGTATCTGTTGATAGAAATTAAAATACATTCATAAATACTGAGAGACACCTGGTGGATCTCTCTCATTACTTTATGTTACATTTAGTGTACCTCCTGACTAATTCTGACAGTTTGAGAATATAAACAAATTCGAGGAAGGGAAAAGTTGTCATCTATCCAATTATTTTTTAATAAGGTATAGCCAACTTCATTCTCCTGTAGTACTCCTTGTAACCACAGTGTCTGTGGTGTTTGGGATACTCTGCATAGCAAAGACATCTCTGGTGGTAGGCTGTAGCACCTCCTATGGAGGTGTGCCAAAAGTGAGTGGAGCACTGCTCCAAAGAGGCTGACAGGTGCCACAGGAAACTATTCGCTGGTCAATTCATGGTGAATTAGGTTGGTAAGACAAACAGCACTTTGGAAGGAAGCCAGGTTTGACAGACGTCCATGGCGCACAAAGGAGAGTAATGGTCAGCTGTGTTTCCAGCATTCAAGGCGTAGCAGCTAATGATAGGCGACTTGGTTGCAATGCACAACCCAAGGTACAGTGAGATACCTCGATCCACCTTCAGTGAACCATTGGTAGGAATTAGCATGTTAAGTAATAGTGGGATTTAAAACATGTGTGTGTGGAAAAATTATGGATGTTAAATCTTAAGTTCATTTTCATGAAAAACTTTATGTTAGATCATGCTCACAATCACGCTGAACAATGGCACAAAAGGATTGTAAATTATGATGTCTCACAGGTGGAGATTGTTAGCTTCAATTGCAATAAAATCCACATGTGAAATAAGTAAACATGTTGTTGATTAAGACCGATTTTACGTGTGAAGCTTTGGGTGAGTCCATGATCTCACTGGTGCCGAGCGAGGTCACAAAAGGTCTGTAAATTATGGTCTCTTTCAGGTGGAATATATTAAGCTCTACTGCTATAACACGTGTGTGTGTGATAATATTTTGCATGTGGTAACTTTAGAAAGGATCTCGTGTAACTTATAATCAAATACAGCAAGGATGAGTTCAGAAAGTGATTTCTAAGTCAAAAAGTGGGGTACTGGATATTGAAAGGTGAATTTCTGTTGTAGGCGGACCGCTTTGTAAGACTTGATATGCCACTTGGTATGTGATAGAAAAGTGTTCTCTTGATGGACCTCCCTCTAAATTTGGTGTCATGCTGGTGCATTCCCTCAGGAAAATCAAACTGAGATGACATGGTAGAACTTCTGTCGATAATGTGTGGAAGGTGGCACATAGACAAATACTTGTAGACTGCACTGTGGAAAACCATCCAGCACAATAGAGCTTAGTCAGTTAAGGGGCTCCGGAACGCCCTATACTTGCAATGTTAAAATAACGCTTATAAATTACATCTTTCCTCACAAAGTATTTGAGGTAGGAAGTTGAACTTTTTACAGATTATTTATTGGAATATGGGCTACAACTTAACACAGGGATTTTACAAAATTTTAGTTCAGTTATTAAAGATGATTTTTTTTCAATTGTAATAAACATTCACAACATTTTTTTGCAATTTTTTATTTATATATTCAAAAATATACAGTTTTTTGGAAAAAGGCTGTGTTAAATTATGCAGAAGGTACTGTGTAACATCTACTGAAAGTTTGAAACAAATATGTTTGGAAGATCCTTAGAAAACATGTAATTAGTATGAGAAAATAAAAGTTTTGGGAATCGAGCGACAAAGATTGGATTAACTTTTTAGTGCATTCCAGGTCCATAGGATGGATTATCTTCATCCTCTGCAAACTCCTCCTCCAGCTTCCTCTTGTTCCTCCTCCTGTTTACTCTTGCTTGTATTTCTAGACTCTTTACAGCCCTGTCTGCAGCCTGAAGGCGTTCCTTGTCTAAAGCAAGCATTGCTCATACCATGTTACAACCTATCTTCATTCCCATATTTCTAAATACCTTGCACTTTACAATGTTGCCATCATTGAAAGTCGCAACAGCATCATACACACCAAAGTGAAGTGTTTCTATTCCAACAAATACAGTCTTGGGGATTCTCGACCATATAACACTATTTACACTTTCATTGGGGTTTTGAGTTTTTCCGTGAATACACTTTTTCAACAGTTCAGGTGCTGCTAAGTCTCTGAAAATAGGTTTTATCACCTCCATTATTGCATGAGGCAGACTGTGCTTATGAGTGTACACTTCACCAGTTAGCAATCCTTTGTTATATTTACACCAACTGTCTTCTTCTTTGGGACACAAGCTATGTTGGGGATTGTTAAAGAAGTATGAAAAAAAAAAGAGCCCAAACAGCCTTCTTCATTTCATCGACACTTTGTGTATTTTGCCTAATAGCCATTCCATAATAGTTCTGTATTTTGTCAATTACACTGTCAGTTAACCTTCCCTTCCCATCCAACCCTTTACCATCACTGAGTTTTTGTTTTTTGTACGAAGCTTTCAGTCGCCGAAGTCTTGTTCCCATTCGCTTCTGTACGTGTCCAATACACTCAAATTTCTGCACTACAACATCATCACCATAGGGCTTCAGTCCTTGAACATGTTTGAAACTTTTAGAATCACCGTCACCAAGGTAATTAACATATCGCACTTTATCACATGCCTCAGAACGCTGGAATATTCTGGCAACACCAGCCACTTCCATTCCTCCACTACTGCCACTATAGTTAGCTTTGCAATTATTTTCATGTGTACCTTTATATTTTTGTGGACATCTACAATACTTTGATATTACTGCTACATCTAAAACTTTCCCTGTATACATACTGGTGGCAGATACTACACCATGAAGAGATGTGTGTCCCCGTTTATGCCAGGTACCATCGAACGCTGCAGTTAAATCTCGGTTACAATTATTTTCCATTACTGCCTCTTCCACAGCGTTCTTCATAGATTCTATACAGACATCTTCTACTTTAGACCCTATTAATTTACTATAGGTCGTAAACTTGGTTGGGGGATTTGGAAGATTCATGATGCCACAGAAAATTGCACCTGCAGTAGCAACCTTACCAACTGAATGCAAGGAATAAACAAATCTAATGTTGTGTTCGTAGATTTTGCTACCATTTTCTTCAGTTGCAGTTATTGCAACACTGTTCCAAAAGGTGGTCATGTATGAACACTTATCACATTTCAGTTGTATTTCACTAGCAAGTCCTACGTGCTTTATTATGGAGAGTTCCAGACCAACTTCACTACAATGAATACATCTTACACAGTTTGAAAAAATTCCTTTGAGAACCGACATATCAAATATTTCATTCACATCCGATTCGCCCATAAAACATTCATAGTTTTCACTCATTGAACCAAGCTTCTTCTGTGAAGTATTTTCTTTCCCACTTTGACTGCTATGGGCAGGTGTACTTGAGAGGTTAGGTTCACTCACTTGGTTATCGTCTTTATTGTTTACAGTAATAACACATACCTTTGGCTTTCCAACATTTCTCCTTTTCTTAAAAGCATTCAGAGGATTTCTAATAACTTTACTTTTACTCATTATTATACTTCAACAAAACAGAGACTCAAGAAACAGATTTAATTACGAATATTTTCGAGATAACGACAGAGTAAATAAACATGAAACAATCGACAATCACACCAGCGATATATATTGAACCATCACAGGTTAGCCACAACACATACTTTATCTCACATCACTAAAATGTACCTGATGAACATGGACGTTAATAATAACACCATTTGACAGCAGTTTAACAGCGCCACAGTGGGTCACGCCCATGTAGAACACATTTCAAAAAAAATTTAAAAATAGTTGTAGTCTTCGGAATTGAATAAATTATATATCTATTAAAAGGTAATAGTCTGCAGATTCAGAAAACGCAAAAAAGTAATAATTGAACTTTTCATGATTTTGAGCCTTTCTGGAGCCCCTTAACCTGTTTCTGGTCTAAATTACGTTAACAGTAGTACTCTCTTCTGGAAATTGTGTTTAAACGACGTGTAAAGAAACAAAGCACTGTCCCTTTTCGTGAAATCTGTTCAAATTTAGTATCCATGTGCAGATTCTCTGTACTGGACGTATTTGTATCTAGTGTTCTTTTCTTGTAAATTAATTCACAGTAGAAATATTTCCAGCGAAGTTAAGAAAAACTAGGAACTTTGCTGGCACATTCTCCTCTTTATCCACTTCCCAGTTCTTGGTTTTCAGTGAGAATGCTCTGTTGATTTGCCAGTAGAGTATCCATTGCATCTGGACACTGTCTTTAAATGTGCAAGCTGTTTAGGAAAACTATCTGCATCTGACACTGTATAGGCTCTATGTACAGGGTTTTAAGCACACTCATTGTTTGGGATGTGTGATGGAAATTTGATGAGTGTAGGTACAAATCAGTATGAGTGGACTTACAACATTTCCTTCAAAATAGCAGGAATCCTTAGTAATTTTCAGGTGAAAGTGATTTTCCGCGCACCATCTAAAGTGTCAGACCTTCTGAGATTGGTGAAGGTTAATTTGTTATTGTGGGAGACTGGAATTTACAAAATACCTTGCCTGTCTGGTATGGCCTATATAGGATAAACCACATGCACAGTGGAAGAATGTTACACACAACACCAACGCTACACTCGCCTTTTGCAACCCTGCAAGTCTGCAATTGTTGAACATTGTGTGCCCAACAGACATTCAATGGAGTATGACAAAACATTAATTTTGGCCACAGCAACATCTTTTTGGGACTCCATTATAAATGAATTCGTTGAAGTAAACATCGTGTAAAATCTAATGAACCTTCACAGCGACTACCAGCTGGATAATGCGTGGAATTCCGTCATCTCCGAAATTTGTCCAGACGAAGACGCCAGAATACCCCAGTGGCTGCAGCGAGTGGCAATGTCGAAGACAGCTGATCTTCGCAGATCCACCAGAGATGGCGCTGCTGCCTGGAGGTGTGGTGTATCTGTCATCGTGACTGACGCATGTGAGGCAATACTATCAGCACGCTATATAGGGAGAGCGTAGAACGTCTTCATCAGTCGTTGATGGCTCACCTGAAGATGACTGGCGAGTGTTCAGTCGAAATACCGTGGAGTGAAGTTTACGGCGAAACGTTTCAATCCCGAAATCTCTTCGAACATGTACTTTGCTGTGAAAATTTTAAATTTCACAAGAAATAGATGATTTTACAGGAAGAAGTTAAAAGAGCATCGCTCCTTCATTTATTCTTTGTGGCTTTGTATTCAGACCTTTACAACTTCTGTAAGTTTTGCTGTGTTAAATATAGTCTTTGCACATTTTTGAAATACGTTTATCACCCATTGGCTTTTTACAAATGCGTCACACTTTTCTTATTATGCATCATTACCTTATGAATTATGAGAATAGAAATTAGAGCACAAAAAGAAGTAATGATATGAAATGCTTTAAAGGTCATATACACAAATCTGCTCCAACACTGTAGCCAGCTCTTGCACTAGAACGTCGGCCAATTCCACATTATATGTTGCAGTCACAGAATGTCTATATTTGTCTGAAATGATATTCAACGCTTCCGCGCCGATGTCTTCCAATATTTGTCTTGTCATCACATTGTCTTTCCCATACAGGAGAAACGGTAGCTTTGCCTTGACACCATGTCTCACAGTGACGAACTTGGAGAATTTACTACATGGATAATACTTAAATTAACCACGCATCTCCTTCTTTAACATTACTGACCGTATTTTTTTTATTCACTTCTGACAGTCCACTTGACCACACATTTTAGCTAGTGTAATGTTTTTGCAAATCGTTTCTGTGTTGGTGTAAGCTCATTTAAATTCTTCTGGCAAAGAATCATATCATTTTCGGTGTAATTTATGCAGCCAGTGTTACTAACAACATTGCCCAAGCTATTCAGTAATAATTACAACCAAAGCATTTGTCGGTTGGTCCCGTCTTCCTCCCTACTAGGTGAGGGATGTTCATTAATTTGGAGGAGTCCATGTCGACACATTCCACTACCACAGAAGACATTGCTTGCAGCTGTAATGTATCATTTTATTCTCTAAACAGCCAAGATGGCGGCACTCTGGTGACTTACACCATGCCACAGCTGTTCCATACGTTATTTGTTAACTGATACTGCATAGAAGTGAACGGTGCAGAACACAGCGGAGCGCAATGTAAATACTGATTGTTAGCGTTTAGTACACTTCAACAGTGCTGCAAACGGACAATTACATGATCCATTCTGTTCCTAGCTATAATATTCTATTGCGGCGTAAACTTGTAGTCACTCATTCACTTAATAAAGTGTTACTTCTATACATACGAATATAGGGAGAAGAAAGATTGCTGACATGCACTCTATCCACTTACCTCGACCTGTGTTCTTACTAGTACACTATGAGTTCTAAGATACTCTTTATTTGGGTTCTAAATGCTGTGGAGCGTGAGGCGCCTGTGTATGTGTGCCGGTCGTGTGGCTGCCTGCTTCAAGAATAACCACATTGTAATTTGTTATTACTGCTTCCACATAATAATGCCCACACAGGTTAAAAGTTAAGCCGGATGTTATTAAAAGTACACCGAGCAAAAAGAAAGGAGGAGTCGTTTCTGTGTGCATAAATCTATAGGTAAAATTTAATAAAGACATTGGCACAAAAATATTTTTTATTGTATACTCTACCTTACCAAAAAATCTTAAAAAATCTCCTATTTACAATGAGCTGCATGTATGAAACTGGGTAGTTGGATGATCTTGAAAAGTAGTTGCAACTAGGTAGCTGAACTTACGATATAACGCTAGTGTCTATCCTGTGTAAATACTTAATGATAGACTCCTTCTTCCGAGCTGACCTCTGGTGCCACTGCTGCTGATTCAGACAGAGGCGCTTCGTACTGGTGACATATACAGATGGTAAATGACTGCATTCAGTCAATAATGCTTTCCCAGAAAATTATATTGAACAATTAGTTCATGAGCCCACTCGAAGTGTAAATGATGCGAAAGCATACTTGACCTCTTAGCAACAAATTATCCTGGGCAAATAGTGAGTATCGTGACGAATACAGGGATTAGCAACCACAAGGCAGTTGCTGCTAGGCTGACTACGGTAACACCTACAACCATCAAAAAGAAACGCAAAAACATGTCTCTAAAATGCATATAAAAATGCTCTTAACGCATTTTTGGGAGACAGTTTTCACTCCTTCCGATCTGATCACGTAAACGTAGAAAGGTTGTGGAATTATTTAAAAGAGATTGTATCGACAGCAATTGAGAGATAAAAATGGCTCTGAGCACTATGGGACTTAACTGCTGAGGTCATCAGGCCCCTAGAACTTAGAACTACTTAAACCTAACTAACCTAAGGACATCACACACATCCATGCCCGAGGCAGGATTCGAACCTGCGACCGTAGCGAGCGCGCGGTTCCAAACTGCAGCGCCTAGAACCGCTCGGCCACTCTGGCCGGCAATTGAGAGATACATACCACATAACTTAATAAGTGATGGTACTGATCCCCCATGGTACACAAAACTGGTCAGATCGCTGTTGCAGGAGCAGCGAAAAAAGCATGTCAAATTTACAAGAACGCAAAATCACCAAGACCGGCATAGTTTTGCAGAAGTTCGAAAGAGAGAGCGTACTTCAATGCGAGATGCTTTTAATAGTTTCCACATTGAAAATCTGTCTCGAAATCTAGCAGAAAACTCAAAGAGATTCTGGTCGTACATAAAGCACACCAGTGGCAAGACGCAATCAATACCTTCAATGCGCGATCACAAGGGTGAAGTCACTGATTACAGTGCCACTAAAGCAGAGTTATTAAACACGGTTTTTCGAAACTACTTCACCAAATAAGACGAAGTAAATATCCCTGAATTCCAATCAATTACAACTGCCAAGACGAGAAACATGGAAGTAAATATCATCGGCGTAACAAAGCAGCTTAAATCACTTAATAAAGACAAGGCTTCCGGTCGAGATTGCATACCAATCAGGTTCCTCTCAGAGTATGCTGATACAATAGCTCCATATTTAGCTATTATATACAGCCGCTCGTCCACAGAAAGTTCCGTGCCTAAAGACTAGAAAATTGCTCAAGTCATACCAATACACAAAAAGGGAAATAAGAGTAATCCGCTGAATTACAGGCTCACATCACTGACGTCGATTTGCAGTAGGGTTTTGGAACATATACTGTATTCGAAAGTTATGAATTAGCTCGAAGAAAACGATTTATTGATTCATAGTTAACACTGATTCAGAAAATATCGTTCTTGCGAAACACAACTGGCTCTCTATACTCATGAAGTAATGAGCGCTATCGACAGGGGATGTCAAATTGATTCCATATTTTTAGATTTCCAGAAGGCTTTCGACACCGTTCGTCACAAGCGTCTTCTAATCAAACTGCATGCCTATAGAATGTCGCCTCAGTTGTGCGACTGGATTCGTGATTTCCTGTCAGAAAGGTCACAGTTCGTAGTAATAGACAGAAAATCATCGAGTACAACAAAAGTAATATCCGGTGTTCCCCAAGGAACACTGTTGAAGTCCTGATCTATATTAACGACCTAGGAGACAATCTGAGTAGCCATCTTAGATTGTTTGCAGATGATGCTGTCATCTACCGCCTTTTAAAGTTATCAGATGACCAAAACGAATTGCAAAATGATTTTGAAAAGATATCTGTATGGTGCGAAAAGTGGAAATTGACCTTGTATGAAGAAACGTGTAACGTTGTTCGCACGAGTACTAAAAGAAATCCGCAAAATTTAGATTATGCAATAAACCATACAAATCTGAATGCTGTAAATTCAACTAAATACTTAGGGATTACGCCGGCCGGTGTGGCCGTGCGGTTCTAGGCGCTTCAGTCTGGAACCGCGTGACCGCTACGGTCGCAGGTTCGAATCCTGCCTCGGGCATGGATGTGTGTGATGTCCTTAGGTTAATCAGGTTTAAGTAGTTCTAAGTTCTAGGGGACTGATGACCACAGATGTTAAGTCCCATAGTGCTCAGAGCCATTTGAACCAGCCAACTTATGGATTACAATTACAAATAACCTAAATTGGAACGATCACATAGACAATGTTGTGAGTAGAGCAAATCAAAGACTGCGGTTCATTAGCAGAACACTTAGAAGGTGCAACAGGTCTACTAAAGAGAATGCTTACACCACGCTTGTCCATCCTATTCTGGAGTATCGATGTGCAGTGTGGGATCCACATCTGGTGGGACTGACAGATGACATCGAAAAAGTGCAAAGAAGGGCAGGTCGTTTTGTATTATCGTGGAGATAGTGCCACGATACGTGAATTGGAGTGGCAATCATTAAAACAAAGGCATTTGGTTGTGATGGGATCTTCTCATGAAATTTTAAACACCAGTTTTCTCCTCTGATTGCGAAAACATTCTGTTGGCATCCACCTACAGAGGGAGAAATGATCATCACGATAAAATAAGAGAAATCAGGGCTCGCACAGAAAAATTTAAGTGCTCGTTTTTCCCGTGCTCCGTTCAAGAGAGGAACGGTAGAGAGACAGCTTGAAGGTGTGATCGGAGGCTTTCCCAGCGTATGTGTTGTTTCCAGGGCTCTTGGGTGTCCAGCCGGATGCGACTGTTGAAGTCCCACAATATTTTGGCGAAGAATTCCATCAGAACCACCTGATGATGGCGAAAAGGTTATTCCCCGAAATATCGTGGGACTTCAACGATCGCATCCGGTTGGACACCCGAGAGCCCTGGAAACAAGAAACAGCTTGAAAGTGGCTCATTGAACCCTCGGTCAGACACTTTATTGTTAATACCAGAGTAATCACGTAGATGTAGATGAATCATACTATCAAGATTAAAATTTCTCGAAAGGGGGTGGGGTGGGGGTGGGGGAGGGGGAGAGTATGCACACCATTGGTGCCGCAAGGGCCCATCAGACTAACCCCAATGTCTACAGGGAGAGGGGGAGGGATTTTGTGAACATGAATTATTATGAAGATATTTGTAATGGTATCATTGAGAACCTTCACTAACATTACTAAGATCAACTGTTTGTTTCGTATAAATGGGTTTACTGACAGTTTCCTGCAAGTGTCTATAAATTTCATTGGAGTACTAGGTCGCAAAATATTCTGAATTTGCTGATACATTAACGAACTATCAAGAATTACTTTTGTGACACACACGTGTAATCAACCACTATGGTATGTACAGTACAACAGATTATTTTACAGAAGAAGTTTCAGAGAATGCAGGAGTGTATTTTTGAGCTTCCGGTACATTATTCGAATCTCGCCTTGTTGCCTCTTAATCATAACATTCAGATGCAGTCTGTTTCACTGTGGATGCGGAATGGTTGCAGTGTATGTACCATCAAACGTTGAATGACCAACGTAAACTTTATTGTGCTCTGGTTGGCCATTAGTGACTATACAAATGCAGCATACACATTTTATTTTGTAATGCACCATGTGCAGGTATAGGCAATGTGGTCAAATATAGCAACAAAACAAAGTACCGATACACAATTAAGTATGAGAGATGATCACAACATGTGCTCATCACATTGCTGTATATCTCATAATGAGGATGATTTACAATTTCTTAGAGCAAATCTAAGAAATGATATATATTGTACAAGTTTTAATTTGAATAAAGATGCAAAAATATACTTTATCTTACCTTGTATCCATCACATAATAGTGTACAGCAAATTAAAAGCCCAGGGAATTTCATTACTTTAGGATCCCGTTAACCTCTGATAAGCCAGAAAATTTGAAACAGAACCATGAATTTAAGGGGCAAACCAATATTACTCTTGTCTTAAGATAGTTCTGAAAAGCAAATTACTTGCTTGGAAATCGAAACTGTACATTTTCAAATAATTAACTGCACCAATTTTAACCTATGAATCCAAAACTTGAACTTTCAGGAGAAAGAAGACAACAAATTAAGGATATTTTAACCAAATATCTTAAGAAAGATATTTAGACCCATATGAGACAGTGCTAATAACGAATGCAGAATATTATATAATGATAAAATTTACAACATACAAAGAAGCATGTACAATAGCCAATATTAAATCCAAAAGATTGTAATTGATAGAGCACAGAACCATCAAGTAAAACCATAATGAATGTGACAGAAGAATTTGTAATTGGAAGTTGACATTTTTTAAGATGCATGTACAAGATTCTAGGACAATATTCAAAGTGGTGAAAAATACTGGAAAATTATTTTCAGGAGAAAGCAAAATGGCTTAACATTATTCATAGCAAAGGAACTTCAGGTCTCGTGAAGCTTAATAATAATAATAATGATAATAATAATAGTAATGAATACCTGTATTCTGTATTATATATTTAGTGTAGTGTGGTCTCATTTGTGTCCTAATTATTTTAAATACTTGCTGTGATACAACAGAGACAACCCTTATATTTTTCTGTTTTAATGTGTCCATTACTTCTGTATAATGTTCTTAGTGAATAGACCATTGTCATTTGCTAATGACACCAGAAATTGCACTAATAGATTTTAAGGAGTTACATTTCAACACCATTTCCAAATATTAAAAACTCATTTATTAAGTCTGCTGTGAATATACAATATAAGAAATAAAATACATTACTGTCTTCATTGTTGAAGTTGAAGTCAAAACTGCATTGTGGCTACTAAATCCAGTAGGCTTACAAAAGTGAGAAAATAACAACTCATAATGATGTTGGGCTCTTAAGATCTTTGCTGATGAACTACAGTCTGATGTCCTCAGCCAAAGGTGAAGGTTGTCCTATAAGACTCATAGAGATTACTTGAATTTAAAGTTTACGTTATCTCAGTACATGCTAGGGATAGCGTGTATAGGAGACAAATAGGGTGTAGCAAAATTAATTTCTTTTTCCAAGAATGGAAAGAGAAATGATACTAATACTGGTAAAAGTATTAACGTACTTTTTCAAATACCGATTGCAACATGCATTGGAAAAATTACTGAAGAACAAACAGGTTTCTGAAAAGGAGAATTCATAGTGACAATATTTTTACTGTTGAATTCAGCTCTACTTCTGGCTAACCAACGTTTGCTTGACGTGTTTGTAGCGACTAAGTGAACGACGCTTCAACTGATTCTTTGTAACATTATTAGGAGCGCACGTCAGACATCCCTCTTAAATGTAGACAGAACAGAAATGCCATAATTCTAACTCTAATCATTGTCATAAAAAGGAGTTGATTACAGCCTACAACTCGGTACTATGTAACAGAAAGTTGGCAAGGAGCATATACGACCAACAAGTTCACAAAAACAGAGAATAAACAGAACGCATAGAAAACATATAAAGGCATAAAGAACACAGCACGCCTGGCGGCTGGGCGTGGAACTGCTCAGAGAGCTGTGATTTGCATGTTAAGAACACTGCACCATACCATACACTACACAACACTGAACTTCGCGTTGGCGCATGGCAGCTAATGAGCAGGTCACAACACTATAATGAAACAGGTAATTTAAAGAAAAGAGATTTCAACGTGGAGACATACCCAGAACATCGACAGACACGTATGTTCCTTTGGGAAGCAATGATACACGAGCAATTAATGCTGAAGACTAAGTAATCATTCAAGAAAGTGAAGACAAACTGAAGAGGGCCAAATGTAAGCTACATGCCTTACCTCTACGTATAATTAAAAGATCTGAACAAATGAAATTAAGTTTATGGCATTCGTAGGCAGAAAATTAGTGAGATCAAAAACCTGCATCAAGAGGCAGAATATTGGAACATATGTATGATTTCCAGTACTTCGGCTGCGACATAACCAATGAAGAGGAAAAATCAAACAAACACCTATCAGATAATACGAGAAACAATTGCAAGAATCCTCAAAGGGAAAGGTAAGAACGAGATACGAATGAAATTTTTTAAAGTAATAGCAGTTTGCACCCTGTATGGAGCAAAATGTTGGGCTCCAAGAAAAGAAAGTTTGCAATTGGAAATATCAGAAATGATATTCCTTAGATCAGGAGTTGGTTGTAGCAGAGAAGGTAAATTATTTACTTAGGGGCAGAATTAGATGTAGAATTTACAATAGGGAAAGCTGCACAGCACAAAAACTAAGGAAGCGAGGTGTTTTGCGTTAGTCGGAGAGCAGGATTCCAATGAGTTGCATACTATACAGCTTTGGGAAGACGATCAGTGTGTAGGATGAAGATGTATTAATAATACCAAAATCTCCTAAACCTAAAAAGCATAAGTTTAGAATAATGTGAAAGACACAGATTACACAAATACCACTACATCTAAAGTACCCTTGACACTCTTCTGTCAGACAGAATACTGAACAGTAAAGTGTTCTCTAGCCGAGCCCGCCTAGGCACCTTGGTGCCTTTGTTCGTCAGTTTTCACGGCGTGCGCTACCAACACGCTGAAATTCCATCGATGCAGGTCTGCTTCCCCGGTACCTATCCCAGGTTTGACGCTGAGTGACCCGTTGGCGTAGCAAGCACTGACTATCCCCTGGAGGTAGTTCTCTCGTACTGCTGCAGGCATTCTCACCGTGAACGGGATCACCGCCTTCAAGGAGTCTGTCAACATAAACGGCATACTGTCATCACACCGAGAGCCTCTGTGGCCAAGGCACGTAAGTCGTGCTAGTCTTAGATGTATATGCGCGGGTATACAGGGCGACTTTCTAACATGCGCAGAAAATTAGATATCATACAGATAATGTGACTGTAGGCTTACTAAGCCTAATAATTGTTGGTAGTCTCGTAAAGTTTGCTGTCGGACCCTAGAAACAACATGACTCGATATTCCGACGCTCCATGTGTCCGCCATCTGCGACGTCTATTCTGAACGTCACATGCTGCCAATGACTTCGATTTTGTGTCTGCTAGAATCGGTCTGTCAGTTATGCCTCTGTCTAGTACATACACCAATATTCAAGGTAGTAGGAGTAAGCCACTAAATTACAGGCCCATATCATTAACGTCAATAAGCAGCAGAAATTCCGGAACAAACATTGTTTTTGAACATTATGAATTACCTCGAAGAAAATGGTCTGTTGACATACGGTCAACACGATTCAGAAAACATTGTCCTTGTGAAACACAAGCTCTTCACTCGCACGAAATGTTGAGTGTTACTGACAAGGGATTTTAAATGGATTCCGTAGTTCTGGATTTCCGAAAGGATTTTGACACTGTACCACACAAGAGGCTTGTAGTGAAATTGCGTGCTTATGAAATATCGTCTCAGTTATGTGAATGGATTCGTGATTTCCTATCAGACAGGTCGCAGTTGGTAGTAACTGACGGAAAGTCATCGAGTAAAACAGAAGTGATTTCTGGCGTTCCCCAAGGTAGTGTTATAGGCCCTTTGATGTTCCTTATCTATATAAACAATTTGGGAGACAATCTGAGCAGCCGTCTTAGGCTGTTTGCAGATGACACTGTCGTTTACCGACTAGTAAAGTCATCAGAAGATCAAAACAAATTGCAAAACCATTTAAAAAAGGTATCTGTATGGAGCGAAAATTGGCAATTGACTCTAAATAACGGAAAGTGTGAGGCCATCCACATGGGTGCTAAAAGGAACCCGCTAAACTAAATCTAAAGGACGCAAATTTAACCAAATATCTCGGAACTACAATTACAAACACCTTAAATTGGAAGGAAGACATAGGCAATGTTGACCAAAGACTGCGTTTTATTGGCAGGGCACTTAGAAAATGTGACAGATCTATTAAAGAGGCTGTCTACATTAAGCTTGTTCATTCCTTTTTTAGAACACTGCTGTGCGGTGTGGGGTTCTTACTAGATAGGACTGATGGGGTATATCGGTAAAGTTCAAAGAAGGGCAACACGTTTTGTATTATCGCGAAATAGGGGAGAAAGTGTCACTGAAATGATACGGGGTTTGTACATCTACATCATCGTGATTACTCTGCTATTCACAACAAAGTGCCTGGCAGAAGGTTTAATGAACCACCTTCAAGCTGTCTCTCTGCCGTTCCACTCTCGAACGGCGCGCGGGAAAAACGAGCACTTATATTTTTCTGTGCGAGCCCTGATTTCTCTTATTTTATCGTGCTTATCATTTCTCCCTTCGTAGGTGGGTGCCAACAGAATGTTTTCGCAATCGGAGGAGAAAACTGGTGATTGTAATTTCATGACAAGATCCCGTCCCAACGAAAAACGCCTTTGTTTTAATGATTACCACTCAAGTTCACATATCATGTCTCCCATATTTCGCGATAATAGAATACGAGGACATCATTAAAACAAAGGCGTTTTTCATTGAGGAGGAACCTTCTCACCAAATTTCAGTCACCAACCAACATTTTGTTGACGCCGGCCTATATAGGGAGAAACGGTCACTATTATAAAATAAGAGAAATCAGAGCTCGCACGGAAGGATATAGATGTTTGTTCCTTCCGCGCGCTATACGAGATTGGAATAATAGAGAACTGTGAAGGTGGTTCGAAGAACCCTCTGCCAGGCACTTAAATGTGACTTGTAGAGTATCCATGTAGATGCAGATGTAGATATAGATATAGTCTGCTCACTCTATGGTGTGAAAGTTGTTACTGTTTGACGGCTGGGCGCCACTAGCGCTCCAGGCGATGGGAAAACAGTCATATGCGCCGTAATATAATGTTTGTTTATAATTATTTTTTACTTAATTAACGAATTAGTTCTTATATTTATGTGTCCCATGCGTTAGTAAATTACGAAGAGACATGGATTATCACGAAATACATTTAAAAACAGCCGAACCACACTGATTCAATGTCAAAAGCTGCAACTTATTCGTGAAAAAATACTTTCGAATATGTATTTGCTGTTTATTCCGCTGAAAGCAAGAGAATATAAACATGTATTTTAAGCACGAGGAGCATATATTTCTGTTGTTGTCTGTTGTTATTAACATAGGTACTTTCCTTAACACTTAAAATTTTTATGGAGTCTAATAATTCGCCCTTTCTTACATTTTACTCGACCATCTAATTCTCCAGTATTTTCGTATATGATATGACCTCTGCTTCAAAAGCGAAGGTGTTGAAGATTCTTGCCGTTTGTGGTCAGATTCAGCAACAATTGTGGAATTGATTTCTTATGTGCTAGGAAACAGTTTTATTCCCTTTGGCAATTTATTATCTCGTCTGCGTGATTTTTCCTTAAGATACATCTGTGGAGGCTTGTTTGGTACGTTAAATAAGGTTCCACATGCACTGTTTTGGCTGAAAGGGCAGCGAACAAAACACCGCTTTGTTTGGTAGATATTCGGCACGTTTCTGCAAATGGTCGGGTCCTCTTGTAATTACTAGAAATTTTTTCTTATTAAAGGAAAACAGCATTATTCAGCAAATGTCTGTACGTTATAAGAGAATCCTAAGTAAGCTGTCCTCTAACGTGTCGTTTTGTATCTCCCAGGATCCTGAAGAAACTAAATAATGACAATTGTGGTTTAATTTTTTACTTATTTTAGTTTTCCATGGCATTACACACACTCCTTGTTGTAAATACAACGTTACAATTCAATTTAAATGTTAGTGTTCGCACTCATCCGATATCCTATTTAGAATTGTCATTTTCTGGCAGCTTGGGGCGCTACTATCGCTGTGTGTAACAAAAAAGACAGAAAGTACCGGACTGTTATGGTTTATAAGAACGAAATTAAGAATAATTATTTTGAGTATCCGTCAACCTAGTATGTGAACTTGTTATTTACTTGCTTTCGTTTTTTCGTAAGCAAGTTCTAAAGTAAAGAAATACCTAAAGGAAAAGGCATTGAAAGGTGTATGGGAAATTCCATCAACTACGTCACAAGCTGAAATTTTCAGGATCATAGATCTATAGATCGTTTACGAATACAAGTGCATTGATTTGTTGCATTTGCCGCATCTGGTATGAATTTAAAGAAATTCCTTAAGATCGTGGGTACTTGTTGGGAATGTTAGTAGTGGCAGAATCGGATCCGCAGCTCGATCGTCCAAATTTCGTGAGTCCAACCACCACGTTGTAAATTTTCATCTCAGTTACTCTGTATGATCATTTTCCAATATAGCTTTAAGTTTATTTTCTTCCTGTCCTTTCTTGGAATAATTTAAAAAGACTGTTTGGTTTAATGTCAGACGAACTAAAGTCAAAACAAAGATATCTTTTTCAGTTACATGTTTCAACAAATATACCTTTTGTTATGAGGGTAGTCAACTGTGTTATAATAAATACAGTGTGAGTCCGGAGGAAAGGTACATGCTTCGAGGGGTGATAGTATAAGATTAGTGATTGTGAACAAAGAACTTCATATGGACCTATGCCCTATTCCGAATGGTTTTAGAGACAGAACACATTTTATATAACTTTTTTACGTTTTCCTTGAATAACTGTAAAATCACACCCTCCAGTGAAAACTATATTAAATTTCTTACAAAAAAGATCCTATTCATTTTTTTCTCTAGATCTAATGGTTTGTGCGAAGAGAGCTCGAGAATGTTGAAAAACTCGCTCGGCGCGCAAATGCTGTAGTTTACGTAGTTTTTGTAGGCCAATTTGAGATAGCTTCCCGACTCACGTATCAAACTGTTCGTCTCAACTTGCTCTACACTACTGTGGTACATTGTAAACAGTGACAAAGGTTTGATAGTAGAGAAAATAAATAACAATGAATATTAAGTGAGTTCTATCTCGGAAACCATTCGGAGTGTAGCTTAAGTTCATATGAAGCTTTTGATTCAGTATCACTAATACTATCACCCCTCAAAGCATGAACTTTTCCTCCTGACTCACCCTGTATATTTCAGACTATCTTTTCTTTGCTTAATCCGTTATCCTATTTCTGTGTTATCGTGTGTATCAACAGACACACGTTAAAAGTTGTTGTTTAACGTGAGAACAGATCATTACACATCTGTAATATGTACTCAAAATTGCGCCATTGTTAAGGAACACCGCAGAATTATCACATTCAGCCGCGATATTCCATCTCTTTTTTGTTACCCATTACGCCAGGAAGTTTATCATTGAGTTCGGCGAGATCTTGTGAAAGCGAAAGCGAATCGTAATTGTTTATATTGGTTCGTAGAATGGTTTTTACAAACAGGAGCGTCTGTAGCGCAATAAACTGCAGCATCAAGAAGAAGAAGGCACTACGTTTGCTTTTTTTAGGTTTCCTAACGACACTAAGATAGTTTATCTACTATTTTCTTGTAACCTACAGATATTTACTGGAGAATGTCATGTTCTTTAAGAACAAAAAATGTGCTAATAAACAGGAGAGGACCTGACCTTTTGCAGAAAGGCGTCGTGGATCCACTCAAAACCGTGAAATTTCCTTCGCTACGCTTCCAGCCAAATCAGTGAATATGGAATATAGGTAACGTGTATGGAATGCAATACCTACATTATTTAACGTAGCCGGCCGGAGTGGCCGTGCGGTTCTAGGCGCTACAGTCTGGAGCCGAGCGACCGCTACGGTCGCAGGTTCGAATCCTGCCTCGGGCATGGATGTGTGTGATGTCCTTAGGTTAGTTAGGTTTAATTAGTTCTAAGTTGTAGGCGACTGATGACCACAGAAGTTAAGTCGCATAGTGCTCAGAGCCAGCCATTTACTATAACTGTAGCTGAAGAAAAAAGCCACAGTCGTGATAATAAAAGAACAAAAGCAATAAAACTATTTCCCAACGCAGAAGAAACCATTTCCCCAATTTTTGGTGCATTTGAGCGACAAAAGGCAAGAATCTTCAACACATTCGCTTTTGAAACAAAAGTAATAACATTTACAAAAATATTTATGTATTAGAAAGTCGAGTGAAGTGCAAGACTGTGCGAAACGCCACCTCCCAAAAAGTTATTGCATGTCAAGGAAAATGCCTGTCATACTGAGAACAGACAACAAAAGAAATATATTCCTGTCACGCGTGAAATATGTTTTTTATATTTTTTGTTGTCAGTGGAGTAAGCTGCAGTTATACACATATTCGAAAGTATTGCTTCATAATTAAGTTGTTGCTAACATCACTGAGTCAGGGATATTAGGCTGTCTTTACATGTATTTCGTGATCATTCATGTCTCTTGATAATTTAATAATGCTTGGAACGAAAAAATTTAATAACTATTTCACTCATTCACTAGAAAAATGATTAAGAACAAACTTTAATTTTATGGCTGCTTTCTCGCCGCTTGGGGCGCTAGTGTCGCATCAACTGTCAGATGAAAACAATTTTCACAGCAGTGGCGCAACAGTATATGTTACACTGTGTTGCTACCGTGGAGGTACCTCAAACACGGAAGTAAAGAAAGAAGGGAGATGACACTATAGACTTACGTTGCATGTTGTTTTTAAGTCAGAGTGGGCGAGGCCTACCACCATTTTAAGTATCCCTAAACATTAGCAGATTACTATTTATGTTCACCTCTTGTTCATTATTTTTGTCGTTTACGTGCAACAACTGTTTTAAATCCTAAAAATTGCTGTGGTTTCATGAATAGGATAGCGTCAGAAAGGCGATTTCGAACGTCTTTCTGTTCTTGAATGCCTCTTTGTACTGGTAATACGACACATTTGGCCTCGTTATTGTAACTTGTTTTTGGTTGATACATTGATATATTTCGAAAAACCAAGAACAGAAGGAAGTGATGTAAGAAGATACTTTCGTAATGCATTTAATTCCGCTTCTGCCGTATCTGTACTGTCTTCAAATAAAGGTGAACTCCGAAAACAATGCTTGTCTGCTTACTGGTACTGCTTCTTCTTTGTTACATTTTCAGCTTTCAACTCTAGTGCACAACATTTTTAATGTCCACGTTTGCAAAAAACTTACCAACGTGTGTTTTGTTAGCCTATAAACGAGTGAAATGAGGAAAGAAACAAGGGACGCAATCGTACCTTGTGCATGTCATCAAACTGAACGATTATTGAAATGTGAAAGAAACAGAACCTCCAAGCAGAATATTTTTATTTTATTAGATTGTCACTGCATTAGTCTCAATTTGAAATCTTACCCATAACGAGTCATTCAAGACGTGGCCAATAAAAGCAGTTTACAGGGTAAAAAAAAGATATAATTTTTTAAACTTCTTTCAGCTTTGTGATTAAGGAAATGGTCTCAAACGCTTAAGACCCCGTAAAATGGGTATTTTGTTTTCATATCTATGTAAGTATTTTTTTGGTAATGATAGCCTAACCTTTGTAAGATGTAGGCCTACCTTCCAACAGTAACTCTGTCAGTTTTTCAGGAGTAACCAGATGTAGCGCAATTGGAATGTATGTCTACTATGATCATCTGGTTGATTTTACATTTGAACTGCATTTTGAGGTTTCCAAAGTATATAAGCCTATACCATGCTTTTTGGTATACCAGTAGTTAGTTAGTTATTTAGTTAGTTTTATGTTTCATGTATCATATACACGCTGAATCGTAATGATGGCTCGTTATATACTGACATCAATTTCTTTTGTAAACATGCCTCCAGGTTGGTCATTTATCGTTTTTTTCGTTTTTTAATTAAAGACAGACAGATATTAGTCAGTAATTACTAGCCACCACCACTTACACATTACTGTAATAGATGACCTTCTGCAGAAGAAAAGGTTTTTAATTTCAAATTTTACTTTGCTGTCTGTCTGGCATTTTATATCAATGGGTAAGTGATCATAACTTTTGATTGCAGCGTGTCGAACCTCTGTTTGTGCTGCAGAAAATCTTGATGTGGTGTAATGAATGTCATTTTGTCTTCTTCTGCTGTTGTAATTATGTACTTCATTGTTACTGTTGAAGTGTAGTGGAGTTACAACAAACTACATGAGTGAATAACTGAACTTTGAAATGGGTAGACTTCTACTCACATGCGGAGTAGATTGCAGGCACGTCGAAAAGAATGCTTACATAAGTTTCCAGCAAAGTCTTCTTCAGCACACATACACGTTCACACAATCATAGACACAAAACTTACACACACATGAACGCTGTCTCCTGACGTTCTAGCCAGACTCTTTTCTAAAGGGGGAGGAAAGGTGAACAACGAAGAGTTATCAAAAATGGTTCAAATGGCTCTGAGCACTATGGGACTTAACATCTATGGTCATCAGTCCCCTAGAACTTAGAACTACTTAAACCTAACTAACCTAAGGACAACACACAACACCCAGTCATCTCGAGGCAGAGAAAATCCCTGACCCCGCCGGGAATCGAACCCGGGCGTGGGAAGCGAGAACGCTACCGCACGACCACGAGCTGCGGACGAAGAGTTATCGGCTGGAGGACTTTAGGGTATGAGATACTGCCCCGACAATCAACACGGTTACGTAGCCGTGCAGGGACGAGACCGTTGATATTATGCAGTGTGGTTCGGACGTCGGAGGGTTTGCGATTTGGAAGACGATGAAAAACACAGAGCAGAAGAGAAAGAATGGACACTGAGTAAAGGAATGCAAAGCTAAGGTCAAATTTCAGAAATAAAACCACTACAGTAAAAGTAAAGAGAGCAGCTACAATTCATGAACACAAAAGAAAATATTGCTTGAACGGCTCCACTTACTTAAATTTTAGATTACAATCGGATCGGTTAGTACAAAGGTAAACAACGCAAGGTGGCAATTTTGATGAAGCAACTACGTTTCCATACATTCAAAGCCCCCAACACGGTCGAAACTGGGCTGGGCACGTTAGAGTACCGTCACGGAGAAGTATCACCGCCGTGAACTTAATGTTTTGGTCTACTCAAGATGGCGGACGTTGGCTTCACGTTTGTGACGTAATGACAACTCCCTTCTTTTTTTACCTCCATGAGTATCGTCTATGAATATTATCTTTGGCGTGTGAATTTCACTTGTCCAGAATCACACGGAAGTAGCCAGTAATAAAGAAGCCACAAACCATTTACTGCAAGACTTACCAACTGGATTAAGATTAAGATTTAACAGTCATTATTCGTTATGCTGGTTCTGACGCTGCTATTAATGTACCTTCCTACACACGATTATGAGGAATGATGTACATACCGATATAAATGTCTTGTGTATTCACTATTATTAGAGCTAAAGACGGAGACATAATAAAAATTCATCACTTAAGGCTACTTCATTCATATTTCTACCAAAGATACGCATGAAATAGTCCCCAGAAAATAAGTAATAGAATTTTTTATTAACCTGGCACTTCCACATTCTCAGAAGAGACGCTGTTACTGACAAGTCCCGCCGAGAACTGATACCACAGAACACCATATTATGGGAAGTCCAAGGGCTATGTTAAGATGTGGAAACGGAACAACAGCTGCGCTCGTAGTGGGCCGGCAGTGAACTTTGAATAGAGGAAAAAAGGTGCGAAAATCTGTATTCTTGCTTTGCGAAATTGGAGTATTAGATGACAATATTTTCCACTTATACTTTGTGGATGGGGCTGGTAGTCAGGCGCTAACGTGTGTTCCTAGAAACGTACTTGTTACCTTGCAAAGTAATAGCTTCGAGAAATATTAATCAAAAAATGAAATTAACTTTTCTTAGCTGGGGTTAACAGTGGCGTAAAATTTTGTAAATGAAATCGTGGGCACATTTCGACTGAAGAAATTATTTATTTGTAAAACTCAGTATTCAGTTTCGCACATGTGGCCATTATCATGTGAAAATAATTGTGCTTTTCCATACGTCAAAACTTAAAATTCATCTGACAAGCCGTGACGCCGAAGTTGCTTTCATTGCATTGTGTTCCCGATGACAGCCTTTTTACGTACATTGGACCCTTTGATTATTTGCATTGCAAATTTTGCTCGTATTGTGCCTAATTTTTGCTTACACCCGTAATATTGCGTGGGGTAAAATATTCCATATTTGTTTTTGTTCCATATAAAGTAGCTGCTGTTTTCGTCGCATGGTAGTCTGCGGACTCATGCATATTTGTTATTGCTTTCGAATACGTATGTGAACTGCTAGATTTAAATGCATTATAAGTATGTTGCTCATATTGTACGTTATTTTTATTCGAATCTGTTTTCATACTTAATCATATTTCTGCAGCTATATACAATATCTGCAAGCCACTGTATAGTGTATGGCGGAGGGTGCCCTGTACAACTACTATTCATTTCCTTTCCTGTTCCACTCACACAATGAGGAAGGATAAAATGACTGTCTGTATGACTCCCTATAGTCCCTAATTTCTCTTATGTTCGTGGTCATTTCGCGAAACGTACATTGGCGGCAGTAGGATATTTGTGTAGCAATTTTAAAATGGCAATTCCTAAATTTTTTCAACAGTGTTTCACAAAAAGAACGTCGTTTTCCCTCTACTGATTCCCATTTGAATTCACAAAGCATCTCCGTAATACTCGTGTGTCGATCGAAGCTACCAGTACCGAATCTAGCACCCCGCCTCTGAATTGCTTCGATGTCTTCCTTCAACCTGACCTGCTGGAAATCCCAAACACTTCCATTTGGCTTTGTAATGTTACGTCTAGATATTTAATCGATGGCATTGTGTCAAGCAGCATACATCTAATGCTGTATTCGAATATTACGAGATTTTTTCTCCTACTCATCTGCATTGACGTACATTTGTCTTCATTTAAAGCAAGCTGCCATTCATTACAGAACTAGAAATTCTGCCTAAGTCATCTTGTATCCTCCCACAGTCACTATATGTCGACCTCTTCCCGTATACCACAGCGTGATAAGAAGACTGCTGCTCACATGGTCCGCCAGATGATTTATGTACCAGGTGCAGAAGTATGAACCTGAAATTTGGTTGCAATAATTACACATCTGCTGTTTGAAACTGACAAACAATATTTTATTCAAAATAATCTCCAGTGCTATTTATACATTTATACATTTCTCCCACCTCTCCGGCAGGCTATGAATGCCACGCCAAGAAAACAGTTCTTCTTTTGCAGCGAACAAGTCCGCGAGCCATTTTCATACATTTTCATACTATTGAAGCGTTGTTCAGCGAGAGCGTGTCCCAGCGGTGCAAATAGATGATAATCGGACGGAGTCTGGAGAATAAGCCGCATGCCTTAGTACTTCCCAATCTAACGCCTCGATCTATATCTGACGCGTTTTGCTGTGTGTGATGGCTCGTTGTCATGGTGCAATATGGCTTTGTGTTGCCTTTTTCCTTATTCCGGTCGTTTTTCACGAAATGCTCGATTTAAATCGATTATTATTTGCTGTTGGAAGAGATCAGTGTTAACGATTTCACCAAATTTTAGCAGCTCATAATAGATGACGTCCTTCTGATACCACCAAACACAGAGCATATTCTTCTTTCCAAAGTGATTTGGTCTTGCAGTAGATATCGATGGTTTTCCTGGATTCGCCCATAATTTACCACGCTTAGGCTCCTCAAAAGATTTTCATCATCTGTCATTATTCGATGGAGAAACGACTTTTTTTTTTGTATCTGGCGAGCAGCATTTCACAAGTGGTCTTTCGATTTCAAAAATGGTTCAAATGGCTCTGAGCACTATGCGACTTAACTTCTGTGGTCATCAGTCGCCTAGAACTTAGAACTAATTAAACCTAACTAACCTAAGGACATCACACACACCCATGCCCGAGGCAGGATTCGAACCTGCGACCGTAGCGGTCACGCGGTTCCAGACTGAAGCGCCTTTAACCGCACGGCCACACCGGCCGGCAGGTCTTTCGATTTGCTAGCTGTCCTTCATTCAGTTCTTGTGGAGCCCATTTTCTCACTTTCTGCACCTTTCCCATAGGTTTCAACCGAAGAGAAACGGCTTTCTGCGCCACATTCAATTGTTCCGCGAGTTCCTATTGAGTTTGAGTATCATCTTCATCCAATAAAGCCTGCAATTCGTTGTCTTCGAACTTCGGCAGTTTCCCGCGCTCTTCGTTTCTCACATTAAAATCACCATTTTTGAATTTTTTGAACCACTCGAAACACTATGTTATCCCAAGAGCATGTTCGCCGAAAGCTTCGACAAGCATTCGATGGGTTTCTGCAGTGTTTTTCTTCAGATGATAACAGAAGACTAATGCTGTCTACAAATCGTAGTTCATAGGTACAAAACTCGACGTGTTTACGGGCTTGAAACAGATATTGATATGTGGAACTTGGGTTACTGTGTGTTGACATTCGTCGTCAGCCGTTACAGGAAGCAGATGGCGCTGCAGACGCGGTCTCACGGACCCTACACCAGGGCCGGCCAGAAATTCTGCACGCGTGCGGTGCTCCTGCACATGTGCAACTTCCGGGTCACAGCGTGCACGCCGCAGCCGTCAGCGTTCATGTAGTGCATGTTTCTACGCACAGATGTCGCTTTATCCACTTGCTGAGGTACTCTGTACCGGCGCATTCTAGTCCTCTTTCCACAGCTTGCAAGCCAACCATGGGAAGGTATTTCGCTTATTAAACATTTAAAATACTGTCACAGTCTACTCCTTGAGGCGTCTACTTTTATGTTAACAGTTTAACCCAGTAAGACAGTTAACAACCGTGGGTTTTTATTAAGGCAGCTTGACTGACGGCACGTAAATACGCGTAATGTTTTTGATCTAGTATTTAAGAAGGAGCGCACTTAGCGACTTCCAACGAACCTTAGTCATGATTTCAAATAACATTAAACCAATGCAATTACACCCACATAATTTCTGTCTCGCTGACCTCTGAACAGAATGACAACCGCAGACCTCTCGATGATCACCTGTACCATTATTGCTATATCTTTCATCAGTTCCGTCTGAAATCTGCGTAATAACCGACAATTAGATGAATGTTGTTTTATCGACTTCAACTGAGCGTAGCCCTTCACACATTTAAAAAAAAAACCCTAAATGTATGTATACAACAATCGGTTTAATGACCAATTTTCCTGATAATAATGTAACATGGAGCAGAATGAGGCAATAATGCACAGTTAGTAAACACTAATTTTTAATTATGAAAGGAATAAATCCAAACACGTTTATCACTGATCATGCGAAATGATATAGTTAATGTCGGGCACAAAAGCGCGGCTCATTGACAAACGCAAGTAATTGCGGGAGATTTTCATCACTGATGCTTGATTGAAACGACCGAGAGCATAGATCCGCCGTCCTTTGCTTTTTCACAGTACCTGCCATTTCTCAGTTCTTCTCTGTTAAGGTTACGGTCACCAGGGGTAAACGAGACTGGGTATGTTGCGCTCGTGCTTGTACCACATAAACAGGGATGAGGAGCCGACGACGTTCATTTAGGACACATGTCTAATAACAGATGTCGCTGTCGCTCGCTGTCGCACACGTGCGCACATGTGCAGCACTTCTGCACGTCTGCACACTGTGCAGCGTTTGGCCGGCCCTGCCCTACACTAACGGCTAGCACCGTCTATAGGGAAATTCCGGATTCACACCTCTACAATTGTTACACATAGATTAATAGCACTCCTGACGATACTCTTGTCTCTCATTGATACTTGCTGTCGAGGACAACGTACTGGGTTCCATTACTTAACGAGTCTTCGATCCGGTAACATATCTGGGAGCCTATTCCGTATGCTCGTACCTTTGTTAACAGTCTGCTATGGGGCACTATGTCAAACGCTTCTCTGAAATCTATGAATATGCTATCTTCTTGTTGCCCTTCATCCAAGCTTCGCAGGATATCCCGTGAGAAAAGGACAAACTGAGTTTCTCAATTGAAGACATAAAGTCTGCAAATGAGTCCGCAATCATTTTATTGCACTTTATTTGTAAAGGTCCGTGTTGGCCACATAACTTTTATAATTCACAGTACCGGTTTCGGCAAGTACTATCTTTAAATCATAAAATATTCTGATCTAGGTATCAATGTCAAAATCTATACATGTAGGTACACAGTAAGTGTTCCTACTATATGCCTACATACACTGATTTTGACGTCCATACCTACATCAGAATATTTTATGATCTGAAGATGTCAGTACCTGACACCGGCAATTGTGAGCTGTAAAAGTTGTGCGATCAAGACAGACCTTCACAAATAAAGCTGAGTTTCACTCGATTGATGCTTTGACAGTCCGTGCTCATTTGTGGACAGGAACTTTTCTGTGTCAAGGGTATTTATTATATTAAGACTGAAGATGTGTTCAACAATTCTGCAGCAAAACCATGTTAAAGATATTGGTCAGTAATTTTGCAGGTCTGTTCTTTTACCATTCTATTATACAGGAGTCACCTGACTATTCCCTAGTTGGTTGGGTCTTGCAATGAGCGATTGATTCACGATAAAAACACTGTGCAACCCAGTTAAAATATCACTTTTTGTGTCCCGTTGCGACGCATACGTTTGGCATTTGGCTCAAAAGTGACAATAGCCTTCTTCTGTGATGGTGGACGAGTTACACTATTGGAAGGTCGTCATACCCCTCCTACCCACATTTCACCCCTTCTTTTGAGGCATCTGCGATGGAGGTGAGAATAGCGACACCCAGGGTTGAAATCAGTCGCTTTTCTTGTGGGTAGACGAGAAAAACATTTCAGACACACTGCCGCTCAGAATCCACACGAAAAGGCCCCAGGAGGTGGCACCAGTGTTTAAGAAGGGTAGCAGGAGTAATCCATCTAACTACAGACCTATATCATTGACGTCGGTTTGCAGTAGGGTTTTGGAGCATATACTGTATTCAAACATTATGAATCACCTCGAAGGGAACGATCTATTGATACGTAATCAGCATGGTTTCAGAAAACATCGTTCTTGTGCAACGCAGTTAGCTCTTTATTCGCACGAAGTAATGGCCGCTATCGACAGGGGATCTCAAGTTGATTCCGTATTTCTAGATTTCCGGAAAGCTTTTGACACCGTTCCTCACAAGCGACTTCTAATCAAGCTGAGGGCCTATGGGGTATCGTCTCAGTTGTGCGACTGGATTCGTGATTTCCTGTCAGGGAGGTCGCAGTTCGTAGTAATAGACGGCAAATCATCGAGTAAAACTGAAGTGATATCAAGTGTTCCCCAGGGAAGCGTCCTGGGACCTCTGCTGTTCTTGATCTATATAAATGACCTGGGTGACAATCTGAGCAGTTCTCTTAGGTTGTTCGCAGATGATGCTGTAATTTACCGTCTAGTAAGGTCATCCGAAGACCAGTATCAGTTGCAAAGCGATTTAGAAAAGATTGCTGTATGGTGTGGCAGGTGGCAGTTGACGCTAAATAACGAAAAGTGTGAGGTGATCCACATGAGTTCCAAAAGAAATCCGTTGGAATTCGATTACTCGATAAATAGTACAATTCTCAAGGCTGTCAATTCAACTAAGTACCTGGGTGTTAAAATTACGAACAACTTCAGTTGGAAAGACCACATAGATAATATTGTGGGGAAGGCGAGCCAAAGGTTGCGTTTCATTGGCAGGACACTTAGAAGATGCAACAAGTCCACTAAAGAGACAGCTTACACTACACTCGTTCGTCCTCTGTTAGAATATTGCTGCGCGGTGTGGGATTCTTACCAGGTGAGATTGACGGAGGACATCAAAAGGGTGCAGAAAAGGGCAGCTCGTTTTGTATTATCACGTAGTAGGGGAGAGAGTGTGGCAAATATGATACGCGAATTGGGATGGAAGTCATTACAGCAAAGACGTTTCTCGTCGCGGCGAGATCTATTTACGAAATTTCAGTCACCAACTTTCTCTTCCGAATGCGAAAATATTTTGTTGAGCCCAACCTACACAGGTAGGAATGATCATCAAAATAAAATAAGAGAAATCAGAGCTCGAACAGAAAGGTTTAGGTGTTCGTTTTTCCCGCGCGCTGTTCGGGAGTGGAATGGTAGAGAGATAGTATGATTGTGGTTCGACGAACCCTCTGCCAAGCACTTAAATGTGAATTGCAGAGTATTCATGTAGATGTAGATGTAGATAGTATGATTGTGGTTCGATGAACCCTCTGCCAAGCACTTAAATGTGAATTGCAGAGTAGTCATGTAGATGTAGATGTAGATGTAGATGTAGAGGTGGCATACAGGGCATCAGTGAAACACCTGTTCACTCGAGGCATTGACTCCCAGAGATATCGCGGTCGAAAACGACAGTTTGCAGTGTGATGAGCAACAGAAGGGTGTTCTTGACAAATTTGACATTGCTGACCATCCCTGCCCTCCCCCCAGGATGATTCAATCCTACTCTAAGGACATCTTGGGGGCTGCAACCCCATTGAACGTCATCTAACTGCTTTGGAGTGTAGTGCGATTGCAGTGTTTGCTCTGGCATACAGGATGGAACCACTAGGGACAGTTCAAAACAATTCAACGAAATTCGGACATGATCCGAAGCAGTGTAGGGTGTTTAAGCTTTTTCAGACGTATTTCGAGACCTCCAGCGGCGTTATCACAGGGGGATGCAGTATCAACAAATGCGTGAATAAAGCAGCAAAGACTCCCTCAAAGACGCCCCCCCCCCCTCCAATTCAGAACAGAAACACCCTCAGTAACACCCATACACATTTGTTGAGTGTTTTAAAAATGTACCTGTCAGAGCCTTCGACCACTGTTCAGCAGAGTGGTGCTGCTTTGCTGTTCTATCGCCTGAGGGCAGACAACCCTTTCGTCACATCTCAGGTGGGGTTGCCGGCCCCCAGGCGCTAAAACAGCAGTGTAGCACCACTCTGCTGAATGGTTGTCGACCAACCGAGGTGGCAGAGTGGTTAGCACACTGTACTCGTATTTGGGAAGATGACAGTTCAAACCTGGGTTCAGCCATCCTGATTTAGGATTGCCATGACTTCCCTAAATCGCTTCAGGCAAATGCCGGCATGGTTCCTTTGAAAGTTTCATAGCGGCCCCTTATCAGTTAGATGGTCCGCACAACAGACAAGCAAGGTGGGCTGCTGACCTCCCTTCAAGATGGTTCAAATGGCTCTGAGCACTATGGGACTTAACATCTGCGGTCATCAGTCCCCTAGAACTTAGAACTACTTAAGGGGCTCCGGAAAGGCTCAAAATCATGAAAAGTTCAATTTTTACTTTTTTGCGTTTTCTGAATCTGCAGACTATTACCTTTTAATAGATATATAATTTATTCAATTCCGAAGACTACAACTATTTTTAAATTTTTTTTGAAATGTGTTCTACATGGGCGGACCCACTGTGGCGCTGTTAAACTGCTGTCAAATGGTTTTATTATTAACGTCCGTGTTCATCAGGTACATTTTAGTGATGTGAGATAAAGTATGTGTTTTGGCTAACCTGTGATGGTTCAATATATATCGCTGGTGTGATTGTCGATTGTTTCATGTTTATTTACTCTGTCGTTATCTCGAAAATATTCGTAATTAAATCTGTTTCTTGAGTCTCTGTTTTGTTGAAGTATAATAATGAGTAAAAGTAAAGTTATTAGAAATCCTCTGAAGGCTTTTAAGAAAAGGAGAAATGTTGGAAAGCCAAAGGTATGTGTTATTACTGTAAACAATAAAGACGATAACCAAGTGAGTGAACCTAACATGGTACGAGCGATGCTTGCTTTAGACAAGGAACGCCTTCGGGCTGCAGACAGGGCTGTAAAGAGTCTAGAAATACAAGCAAGAGTAAACAGGAGGAGGAACAAGAGGAAGCTGGAGGAGGAGTTTGCAGAGGATGAAGATAATCCATCCTATGGACCTGGAATGCACTAAAAAGTTAATCCAATCTTTGTAGCTCGATTCCCAAAACTTTTATTTTCTCATACTAATCACACGTTTTCTAAGGATCTTCCAAACATATTTGTTTCAAACTTTCAGTAAATGTTACACAGTACCTTCCGCATAATTTAACACAGCCTTTTTCCAAAAAACTGTATATTTTTGAATATATAAATAAAAAATTGCAAAAAAATGTTGTGAATTTTCATTACAATTGAAAAAAAATCATCTTTAATAACTGAACTAAAATTTTGTAAAATCCCTGTGTTAAGTTGTAGCCCATATTCCAATAAATAATCTGTAAAAAGTTCAACTTCCTACCTCAAATACTTTGTGAGGAAAGATGTAATTTATAAGCGTTATTTTAACATTGCAAGTATAGGGCGTTCCGGAGCCCCTTAAACCTAACTAACATAAGGACATCACACACATACATGCCCGAGGTAGGATTCGAACCTGCGACCGTAGCAGTCGCGCATTTCCGGACTGAAGCGCCTAGAACCGCTCGGCCACCACTACCGGCTCCCTTCAAGAGCTCAGATCAGAATATCACCAGTGGATGTAAACCTCAACAGACTTTCCGCATAAACATGGCACTACTTCGTGCAAAGGCATGTGACAGAGATCAACCAATTGGAACTAATGTGAATAAGTGTAGCACTCCGCAGAATCGGTGATGTAAGCACGCCAGCAGAGTCAGATCGGCAGTGTGTACATAGAGTTAGAACAGCTACGGTCAATAACTACGCCAGCTCTAGCTCAGTAGACACTCACCACAGTGTTCCGTAGAAAGTTGTATCTTGTTGGGCGTAACGCTACTCTGTAAATTGTTTAGCGTAGTATTGTGGTTATTATTTCTTTTCATTGCTCTTAGTTGGCTTTTACCACCACCAGAATTATTGTGTTTCTTGCTGTTCTTGAGTTTGGAAATTAGTGCTCGCCCAGAAGGCGTTTTAGTTAAATAAAGTGTCCTCAAACTTGATCGTTAGTTCCTTCCTGCTGACCGAGGACACTACAGAAAGGGCACAGCTGACTTCCTTCCCCATCCTTCTCTAATCCGAAGGAACCAATTGAGGCGTAGCGCCTTCGCATCGCTCGTGTCACTTGTTAGGACGATATCGTTATAGGCATGAGTCATCGACAGATGTCACCAGCTGACATGACCTGAGTTACAGAGCTGCACATAGTTGTTGTACTAGTAGGCGGCAGAGGTCAGCAGTTGACGGACAGTGCTAGCAGTCGTAGTCAAAACAATGTTGTAAAGTTATGTTTGATTAATATTTAATGTATTTGCATAATTATAATTGTTTTATATGCGTAGTAATTAGCAGTGTGAGTGTTGTATGAGAAAAGAAGAAGAGAAGTAAGTGAAAATTGTTTTGTTTATTCACGAAGTACCAGTTAAACTATACAGGGGATTTACTATAACTGAATGTGTAGTCAGTTTATGGTACTAATAAATCGTGAGTAGAACACAAATTAATCGGTAATTTCAGTAGGAGTAATTTTATATTTGATACTTTTCTACATTTATTTATTTAGCAATTGCCATAGAAGGAAATGTTTTACTATGATTGGTCATTGAAGTAAAGCGCGGGTTAGCCCGGAATAATACTGCAACCTGATTTGCTGTTTATATCAGCCAATCAGAAAAATGCAGGCTCGCGCCAATCTATGCTGGGAACAAAGCCTTTGGTGTGATCTGGGGGGGAGGGGGTGGGGGTCGTGGCTGAGGGTTCGAACTAGTAACATCTCATTGAAAGTACTGTAAAATCGCGGAAAAATGCTAATTACGAGTTCACGAAGTAGTACAAAGTGTATTTAAGTGAATGGTATAGTGGAAGTCGTGTGGAATTTCGGATGGAATATCAAAATTATTGCTTTTGACTGTTAGTTAAAACCGCGTGGCGTGTTGTGCGATCTAAGACTGGAACAGGTATTACGTATAGAGCAGAGTGCACAACATTTGAGCGAGCATTTTCATAACTAAACGATCTGGTGGACTCTATTAACTTCAGTAACGGGTGTAAATACCATAAACTGGCTACGTGTGTGATTGTGGTGTGTGTGTGAACTTTACATTGTGTTGCCACTTAGTGCGGACATGGCAGTATTAACTGTGATCTTTATCGTAAAAATACACCTGAAAATTTACATCGCCAAGTTAAAACTTTTATTTCAGTAGCTAGCCACATCCCGTTTACTGGACAATTCTATGTATGTTGCGACCTGCAATAGACAGTAGTGGTCTAGTATTTTCTACTACAGCTTTTAGCTAGACAAATGAACATTGCTGGACACTGGCAGGGCGGTAAAAAGTAACATGCCGCACTGCACAATGACCTCGCTGTCTGGTCGCCTCCCCCAGATCAACTAACCAACGAACGGTTGTCGAAGACTGACTGGTAGATTTTCAAAGCGCTCAGCAAAGATACTAGAGTGATACCGAGGTTGTTGCCAAACTCGCGGTTCTTAGACGGACCCTTTGATGATTTATTCACGCATGTGTCAGATCGGGCCGGAGGAGGGTGCGCGCGATAAGGGAGGGCCGAAAAATCATAAACATCCGTTGTCGCTGTGTTCATGTTCCAATTTCGTCGAATGCTTTCGAACTGTCTCTAGTGGTTACACCCACTACTGTCGCATGTTCGAATCCTGCGTCGGGCGTGGATGTGTTTGATGTCCTTAGGTTAGTTAGACAGCTGCCACCACCCTTCACAGAGGAATGGGGTACTTAAAACTCTAGTACATAGGGCGCGCACTATCTCTGACGCAGAGAGTCTACCCCAGGAATTGGAACATCTGAGAACTGTTTTTCGAAAAAATGGGTACTCAGAGTGGCAGATTCAACGTGCTCTCCGCCCAACCACTGCAGCACAACCTGTTGAGATGGATGAAGTCACGAGGGAGGAGGTAGGCACTGCATTTATTCCATACACAGGCGCACTCTCGGGGAAAATCGCCCGCATTCTGAAGAAATACCGGGTCGGAACTGTGTTTTGTCCTCCAAATAAAACTCGTGCACTGGTGGGGAGCGCCAAGGATGACCTCGGTTTGAGGAAGGCCGGCGTGTACCACATTCCGTGTCAATGTGGCAAGTCGTATATTGGTCAGACGATGCGTACCGTCGAGGATCGATGCCGTGAACACCAGAGGCACACTCGACTGATGTATCCGAGCAAGTCGGCGGTCGCTGAACATTGTTTGTCGGAAAATCACGCCATGGAGTATGACCGCACGAGGATTCTGGTACAGACGTCGAGATACTGGGACAGCGTTGTTAGAGAGGCCATCGAAATTCGCACCAATGACGACCTCATAAACCGCGACTGTGGCTATAATCTTAGCAAGGCTTGGGAACCAGCGATCGGGTTAATCAAGAGTACATCGAGCAAACGTATAGTTGTGACGACCACGGCGGACAGAGCCATCACACCGACGTCATCTCAGACGCCGTCGCAATCTGTTCCACCGCGCGACCGTGGCGCGGGGCGCGGACGGCGGAGGGAGCGCGCCACGGGGGCGGAGGGTATTGAAATCGGCCGCCGCCGCGACCGAACCCAGTTCCCTCTGAGAAGCCTTAGCGTACGGATCTCCGTGCCGGCACGTTCACAGGAGCTCAGTCCGTCAGTTCAACTGATGATGGCGACATGTATGATCGCCGAAATATTGTGCCCGTTGGACACTATAGACCGGCAGCACACCCGTGGATATTTTGATTAGGTTTAAGTAGTTCTAAGTTCTAGGGGACTGATGACCTCAGATGTTAAGCCCCATAGTGCTCAGAGCCATTTGAAGCATTTGTAGATGAAGACTCGTGCAGTGCAATTGTCTTTGCGGTTTGTGCGATCTGAATCTAAGTATCGAAGTAAATGAATTTTTAAACCCTAAAAATCATCGGTGAAATTACACAGATGGCCGATCTGTAGTCGTTGCTGCCGGCAGAACTACTTTCAGAAACCAGCTGCAACAGCAGTACTTAGCGTGGAGCTGAAAATATTACGTAGCACAAAGCGTAGTGAGTGGCGGTAAAAAAGAGCGCACATTACGTGTGGCAAATGTAGCAAGAAAGCCGTCAATTGGAACAAAGTGTCATGAGTTACTCACTACTGATTCGAGAATAAGCAAAACCACATTGTTTCATGCTCGCACAAAGGGTACCTTAAACATAGTGAGTAGACAAATGCTGACATTTCCTATAAAGACGATCTAATATGCAAGTATTTTGGTCACATGCAAGGCAAATCTCAATCAATGAGTGCAAACTTCAGAAGTTACTCAAAATCCATCAAGTTAGTAATTTTACTGCACTAGCAAAGAAATAGTATGAGCAAGATAATTTGGTTATTAACAGCTGAGAGAGAAAGAGGGACTGATTTGCACAGGGGCTCACGTATGTGAGATCCACAGCTGGGTATCTTTATCCACGTGGGCCCATTTTTCCGATCCTAAGACAAAGGAATACTGTGGTCCATTGGAATTTAAATAAACATGCAAGGCTAGAAATTGCTCCAAGTGAAACATAATTCAAAATTAATATATTCTGCAAGAAATGTAAGCTAAGTTTGAGTCGAAAACGTGGTTCAAGCAAGGAGCATGTAGCCACGTCACCTAAATAAGTGCAACACCAGACCAATGTCCGTAAAACACAAAAAGTTAGCTCAGAATGGCGTCCCTTCGACACACTAATCTCTCTCAAACTGTAATCTGCGCTAAGGTCCCTGATTGACTCTGAGGAGGCAAAGTCCTCGTCCTCCGAGAGACATACTATGTGCGGCTACACAGAATTAATGTGGCAAAGAGCTAGGCAGAGTCCTTTTAAAAGTACATTTTGAAAGAAAATAGAAGACTGGCGAGTTGAACGTTTGCACACTTCTGAAACAAGTTGGCACAGATAACTGATGGGTTGCATTGTCGTGGTACAACGGTAAGTACCATCCAGAATCCACACAAAAAGAAACTGGAATGTAAGATGTGATTATGACTGTGAGCAGCATGTAGTGAGGCGAGTTATGGTAGGCAGACCAAGGTTAATCATGCTTAATTGCAAGATCTACAAAAATTCCGATGTGAAAACCTAATCGAAGGCGAATAGATGACATCAGAAAAAATGCAGGAGTGACGTTATGCGCTAGCAGACGAAGATTGTGATGTGTGGGTAACCCTAGAGTAGCCCGCCATTCAGCTGTAGGTCTCAGATGGTTGCTGTTAGGAATTCATTTTCAAAAAAAAAAAATTAGTTGGAAGTAAACTTTTTGGGTGAGAAAAGCAAGGGCAGGCCAGGAAAGAAAATACTTGATGATCGACTAGCGTTAATGCAATGTCACAGCTATCAAGAAATGAAGAGGAAAAAACAATATAGAGAAGAGTGCATGCAGCGCCAAGGAAAAACGTTTAGAAATAGACTGATCGACACAAGCAGGTGTAGATGGTACCTATAATCTCGTGCTGGTGTGGGGAAGAGAAGGCGAAGTCATTCTCCTCACGACACGTCTTCACTGTGAGGCCGCTCTCAACCAGCAAGCTCCTCAGGTGTTGCACGCGGTCGAGCTGGAGATGGTACGGCGACACGAAATTCTTGTAGTCCTGCAAACGTAACGAAACAGGCGTGTTGAAAAAGCGCTGTTTGTAACCGGGCTTTCAGTAAGTCCACGCACTAGTCACGTCTTCGTCATGAAACTGTCTTACTTACAGCTGGTAGAAGTCACGCATCTTCACATTGTGGCTGGTGGTGGGGGTTTACGAAGGTCAATGAACAATGATTGAGTAATTAATTTGGTTGTCCGTTTTTCTTATGCCCCTCTGAACTGGCGAAATTAAATCTCACCTGTGATTCTTCTGTTGTCCCGGCCGCGGCCGCTGTCAGGCTCCATCACGTCTGGCTTGGTTTTAGTGATTAACTGATCAAGAAAGAGACAACAGGGGAAGCCACAAACCAAGAAAACAAAGAGGCAAATCTGATACGCTGTTGCACATAGTGTTTGAAGGCAACACGTTAAATGACAGGTAGGCTGTTACACGTGAATAACGGTTACTCCTCGCCGAAAAAGTTAAGAAACTAAGTTAAGAAACTGCGAAGACTCGTCTTGCTGCAGATCAAGACACAATAATAATCAAATACACTATTGGCCATTAAAATTGCTACTCCAAGAAGAAATGCAGATGATAAACGCGTATTCACTGGACAAATATATTGTACTAGAACTGACATGTGATTACATTTTCACGCAATTTGGGTGCATAGATCCTGAGAAATCAGTACCCGGAACAACCACCTCTGGCCGTAATAACGGCCTTGATACGCCTGGGCATTGAGGCAAACAGAGCTTGGATGGCGTGTACAAGTACAGCTGCCCATGCTGCTTCAACACGATACCACAGTTCATCAAGAGTAGTGACTGGCGTATTGTGACGAGCCAGTTGCTCCTCCACCATTGACCACACGTTTTCAATTGGTGAGAGATCTGGAGAATGTGCTGGCCAGGGCAGCAGTTGAACATTTTCTGTAGCCAGAAAGGTCCGTACAGGATCTGCAACATGCGGTCGTGCATTATCCTGCTGAAATGTAGGGTTTCGCAGGGATCGAATGAAGGGTAAAGCCACGGGTCGTAACACATCTGAAATGTAGCGTCTACTGTTCAAAGTGCCGTCAATGCGAACAAGAGGTGACCGAGAAGTGTAACCAATGGCACCCCATTCCATCAGGCCAAGTGATACGCCAGTATGGCGATGACGAATACACGCTCCCAATGTGCGTTCACCGCGATGTCGCCAAACACGGATGCGACCATCATGATGGTGTAAACAGAACCTGGATTCATCCGAAAAAAATGACCTTTTGCCATTCGTGCACCTGGGTTTGTCGCTGAGTACACCATCGCAGGCGCTCCTGTGTGTGATGCAGCGTCAAGGGTAACCGCAGCCATGGTCTCCGAGCTGATAGTCCATGCTGCTGCAAAAGTCATCGAACTGTTCGTGCAGATGGTTGTTGTCTTGCAAACGTCCCCATCTGTTGACTCAGGGATCGAGACGTGGCTGCACGATCCGTTACAGGTATGCGGACAAGATGCCTGTCATCTCGACTGCTAGTGATACGAGGCCGTTGGGATCCAGCACGGCGTTCCGTATTACCCTCCTGAACCCACCGATTCCATATTCTACTAACAGTCATTGGATCTCGACCAACGCGAGCAACAATGTCGCGATACGATAAACCGCAATCGCGATAGGATACAATCCGACCTTTATCAAAGTCGGAGTCGTGATGGTACGCATTTCTCCTCCTTACACGAGGCATCACAACAACGTTTCACCAGGCAACGCCGGTCAACTGGTGTTTGTGTTTGAGAAATCTGTTGGAAACTTTCCTCATGTCAGCACGTTATAGGTGTCGCCACCGGCGCCAGCCTTGTGTGAATGCTGTGAAAAGCTAATCATTTTCATATCACAGCATCTTCTTCCTGTCGGTTAAATTTCGCGTCTGTAGCACGTCATCTTCGTGGTGTAGCAATTGTAATGGCCAGTAGTGTAATACAAATTACAGAGAAAGTATTGAATGTTCCAACTCCTGAATTAAGACAGAGTGGACCGAGATGTGGCTGAATTACTAATAGTCATGAGAATTGATGAGACCAGCCTGCGCTGGGGTCACTGAAATTGCTTTCAAGGAAACATGATATGATTTCTGCAACAGTCGTTTGGTGTACACGTTATCGTGTCGCGTCGAAATTACTACCGATTAGCACGCGGGAACTGTTCACTGACTGTGCTGGACTGTGTCGCGCGATCAATGGCGCTTATGGATGTAAGCAACATGTATATTTGTACATTATGACGGCAATACGCTCGCGGACGGTGGTCACGAACTTCCACCTACTAACAAGGTACCGCCTGAGTGCGAGGTTGCAAAAGGCCAACGATATTTACGGCATTCGACGCCCCACATATTGTCTACCACGCAACAGCAACAATGGTTGGTATTGGAAGCAGGGGGCAGGACTGGAGGTACCCAGTGGAGAGCACAGCATGAGACTATGGAGCTTCGTTGAACTGCTTAATCGACAAGTAGCTCACAGCAGTGCTAATCGTGTTGATACAAAGCAGAGCAATGGCAACGGTAAACAAAGAAGAGGAATGGCAACGATAAACAAAGCAAACGTTGCATTATATCTACAACAACGGTTGCCGAAGTTGAAATTTCGTGAGAAAGGAAGCCCAGGAATTTTGCAGAACGAGAAAGAAGTGGCACATGAAATATTAGCGTTTCTGCGTGATCAGTCAGTGGAATGTTTGGTATCGTATATACTCGACAGTGCGTACATGTACATGGGGAGTACAATGATGACGACACGTCCTGAGCAAGTGGAAGTGGTACTGAAACAGGTTTCGAGTCATGTAATTCGTCATCCTTGTCCGACAGGGATCCACAAATACCGTCCGCAGTGAAACGTAGTAAAGGACAATCGTTGTCCAACGAGCAGGTACTAAACATAATTATATGCATGGAAGATCACCCGCAGCATAGTAAAGGAACAATTATGAACAGATTTCGATTAAGTCTGCAGCAACACGATAGTGTAGTGCATAAGAAAAACTACGGGTAGTCAAGAAACGACAAGGCGCACTTGTTACAGAAACTGGTGTTTGTGCGTTTCGAGTGTCCTCGACACAATTTACAGGATGTGTATGACAGTGACCTACTACGTTATGCACTTCAAAAAAATTGGAAGACGTAAGATAACGAAATTCCAAACAAAGCGCCAACTTGACGATGCACAGGAAACTGTGAAATCGGTCAGAAAATTTGTAGATGTGATAAACTTATCGTATCGCCCAGTAACGAATTTGTTTTAAACTCCGATCAATTGGGATTTGAAGAGGAA